>NC_041384.1:559097394-559160716 GCF_002162155.2 Triticum dicoccoides | reverse complement strand
CGCCCCACCGCCAATGAATGCCCCCCAACCGCCGCTGACTGCCAACCAGAGGTCTCACGACTTCGAATACCCACCGACCACTAATTTATTACCATTTCTGTCCTTCATATACGCGCTGACGGGTGGGCCCTATGGTAATGTGCGCTGCTGAATGTGGACCATTTGACTGGTCAATTGATCGTGTTATCAACAAATTACGGAGCTGAATGGTGAGCCAGTGACCGTATGATCACCCTAAAATGTACTCCTATTTTATTAAAATAGTACAGACTCAAACTACCATTTCTTTCTTTCATATACGGGCTGACAGGTGGGCCCCACAGTTACGCGCCCCGCGTGGAATGTTTGACTGGTCAATTGATTGTGTCATCAACAAAATACGGAGTTGTACGGGTGGGCCAGTGACCATACAATCATGATATGTATTTGTTTAACACGGTATAGATGCAAGGGCTCATATATACGCGCAAGCTCTCACCGCTATAAGCGCACACACGTGAACCCTACCCCTATGAGCACCTTCGAGAGAGTGGGCCAGCATATATGATCTTGAGATTTTACGAAGTCACCATAGGTGCCTCGTAGTCGAGTGGAACATCTCCTCCCACTGAACGTACATCGCCGAAAAATACTGAAATTAACACAAGATAGATGCGAGCACCGGGACTTTAACCTTGGTGGGCTCGAGAAACCACTGTCCTCTAACCATCCAACCACATGTTGGTTAGCACAACAAAATGTATGTGGTAACCGTGATGAGCTTATTCTAAAGTCCAGTGACCATATCGTGCTTTCGCTTAAAATACAATGACCATAAGTGTCGTTAACAAAATACGGAGCACGCATCAAATGCAAAGTCCGTCAGTGTCATCAACAAAATATGGAGACGTATCGTGAGCTAGATACCGTTGTACTATTGTATATGCTTATTTTCTTAGTGGCCGATTGCGTGTGTGGTGTGGTGGGCACATCATTTCTAGTTGTGGTGGGTCAACATGAAGACTCATGGGTCGGTTCCATCCTGCACCACATATAGGTTGGACTGAGACGTGTTATATGAAGACCCATGTGGAGGACTCGGCGTACAACACGAAGCTACCAGAGTCGCGGAGGACTCTATCCCCACTGGTGATAAGCCGACTACATATGATTTGTAACCCTAGGCCCTTAGTATGTTATACAAGCTTGGGGGCTAGTTCGTCGATAGTATACACACACACACAATGCCTGGTATTCACGTGTACTTTGTACACACCCCTATCACCAATATACAGTACCAGGAGTAGGCTCTTTCTTCAACTGCAATTGAATTCTAGCATGTGCATGTGTTTATTTCATATTATTGATCCATAGAGTGAGAGCGGTTTGAAATACAGGCAATGGATGCTTTTGCAATTCATATATAAACATTAATTGGTGCACTCCATGTTGTTAGTGTGAAGCACTTTATACATTTGTCACTTGCATGGATACATTCCAAATTCCTAGCTACAAAATAGAATACATGTCGAATTCAACATAAAGGGGGTTTCAAAGATTCGAATTCATAGGAAGTGCATTCATCTATTTGAACCCGAGATAATGGCATTTGTAAATCAGATGTAAAAGGGGGCATCAATCTTTGTTGTGAGTTTGAACAAGATATATATATTCATACGCATATCTAACTTTTTTTTGCAACCAAGGAGATTATATCTGGAACCATGCATGAACTGAGGTAAGTTGCATATTTTTTAATATATACTCATGTACAATGTATATTCAAATGTACCCCCTCCATTCCAAAATAATTGTAGCTTTAGGATTTTCAAGAGTAAAGATTTTTGAAGTTTGACAAATCCTGAAAGTTCAATTCAAGAGAACCAAAAACGTTAAGGCCTTCTTTGGTTCATAGGATAGGAATTTTATAGGAATAGAAAAAACATAGGAAGTGAGATGACATGCATGTTAATTCCTATAGAGAAAGAGATGTCATTTGGTGCATAGGATAGGATTTTTTTTCCATTGAGTCTAGGCTAATGTTTTTTTTCCTCCAAAACATGAAGGATTGATTCCTATCCTACATAGGAATAGGAATCCATTCCTACAAACCAAAGGGCTTCAAAGGAATTTTTCCTTTGCAAATCCTATCCTATAGAATTCCTACAAAAATCCTACAAACCAAAGGAGGCCTAATGCTTCTGCTCCCAAATATTGAACGAAGCCCCAAATAGGCCTCTGGTCACCTGAAACCGCACGAGACTAATGTTTTGGTGGTAGGAAATTACTGTCCTGACTCTGGCCCGTGTAGCCTATTGGCTCGATGTCCAAAGGTCTAAACCAGGGTAGGTTTGTAACTTCACCAAGACGCCAGAGAAGCATTCATACGCCATGGGCGCCTACCCATGCGCTCGGTCGAAATCTATCCCGCCCACATTTGGGACACCTGACATGACTGTCCTACCCCCAACCCGCAATATGTCCGAAATTTTAGATGGGGGGAAAGTTTGTAAATTTCCCCAAATTTCAAACAAGCGTGTCTCAAACCGAAACATTGTTCCCCCTTAGTTCCCCGCCTCCCTCCGTTTCCCCATTCATACTCCATGGGTGCAAAAACACCCTCTCCACCAGCCGCGAAACCCCAGCCTCCTCCGTCCTCCACCCCATAGCGGCCAATCCATCGCCGCCCTCCTCCATCACGCTGGAGCCGGTACCCCGACGTTGTCGTCCAACGCAACCGCAACCGCAACGCCCTCAAGGACTTAGCAGCTGAAGCCGAGGCAGAGCTGCCTCCATGATGCCGACGCCGACGTGCGCCGTACCAGAACCACTCCTACCACGATGTCCTGCGCCTCACTGATGCGGCTCCACTGTCGCAACCGTCCACCGCACCGGAGCTGTTCCCACTACGCCGTTGTTCGCCGTCTCAGATCTTCTTCCCCGCTGCCGACAGACGGCCACTACACCACACTCAACAACTTGGACATGGGTTCGTCCAAGGTTGCACCATCCTCCACAACTTCTGGTTTCCAGCGAACAACAAGAAGATGGTCGGAAAAACAGAAGGAGGACACAGCACTGCCAGCAGAAAGAGGTACTCCTCTTCCCTTATTCGTGCAAATCTTACGTCTTCGCTCACACCGTATTCATCCCACGAAAGAAACTAGTTGAGCGCTTCTTACTGCATCTTCTTCGTGATACTAAATGCACAAGTTGTCCTCCCTTTTACTATTTCACCTTTGCTAGAGGTCAGTAGCCCGCCTGGATTTCAATTCAGGGTCAGTCGAACCGCAATTAAAAGAAGCAGCACCCGCTTAGGTGCGCGGAGCACCTAGTCCGCCTGTTCCCCGGGGAAGCGGCGCATCGGTGTCTATCATAGGGGTGTGGGGCGCAGGAGCTACTTGTGCCCGATCTAGAGGTCGGTGGGGCTTGAATGGATGGCCGGGGGCGGTGCCAAGCAGGGCGGTGCGGTGAGGTCGAGGGGAGGGCGCAGGCAGGGGAGGAATACTGGCCGGTGGTCGCTGGCGTTTCGAGGAAGATCGGCAACACTAACTCGCTAGAGGTAGATGAAGGCGGTTTGCCCGTTCTTTGTACATCAGATGATAAGGCACCTTTAAGTTGCCACTGTGATATTGTTTGTGTCTTGCATATGATTTCTAGCATGTACTGCTTCTAATTTGTTGAAACGCCATACAGTTTGAACTTGGCAGAGTGATATTGGTTGCATCTTTCATATGGTGTCTAGCTTGCAGTGCTTCTAATTTGTTGAAATGCCTTCTGCTTAGTTACCACATCATAGGTGTAAATATGTCACACCATCCTGTTTTTCATACATATTCCATCCTCGCATCATGTGTTTGCCTTTCATCCGAGTAGTGTTCGTCAGTATCATGCATGAATGAGTTCTGAAGAGCGAATTTTATTCCTTTTTCTTATCGGTTTGACTTCACAATGCAAAATCATTACAACTGAAGGAAATTAGTCCGACAGTGGATGATGGTGGTCCTTCGGAGCAACTCAAACAGGGGGTCTCTACAAATTCTACTCCGCCATCCTCCCAACAAGATTCGCAAGACAACACAAGGCTGTACAGTCAACGTAGCTGTGTAGATGATGAGCACATCTCCCCTACTCCACCATCACAGGTGCTTGCTCTAACTTGACACTATTATATGTGGTTGCATGTTGCGTATGATGTCTAGCTTGTATTGCTTCTAACTTGAATTGCATCTGCTTACTTTACACATAATGCCTGTGAATATGACACGTGTTCCTGTTTCTAGAACATACGTGTACATGATGAGCACATCTCCCCTACTCCACCATCACAGGTGCTTGCTCTTACTTGGAACTGTTATACGTGATTGCGTTTTCCGTATGATGTCTAGTTTGTATTGCTTCTGATTATGTTGAATTGCATATGTGTAGCTTACAACTTATACCTGCAACAATCACTTACCCATAAGACACATTTAACTTGGGACTGTGATGTAGGTTGCATCTTGCATTGTCTTCTACCTTGTACTGCTTCTAATTTCTTGAAATGGCACTTATGACGAGACACTTTTTACCTGATAGAGTGATATTGGTTGCATGTTCATATGGTGCCTAGCTTTCATTTGTTCTAATTTTGTTGAAATGCCTTCCGCTTACTGTTTTTTCATACATATTCCATCCTCCTATCGTACGTGTGAATATGAAACACTGTCTTTTTTGTATATATTCCATCCTCCTATCATGCGCTTGCCTTACATCAAAGTAGTGTTCGTCTGTATCATGCATCAACCAGTTATGCAGAGCTAATTTTATTCATCTTCTTGTGGTTTTGACTTCATAAGGCAATATCAGAAAATAGGAAGGAAAAGATTAAGTTAGGGGATGTTGGTGGTCCTCTGCACCGACGCAAACAGAGACTCTCTAGATTTGCCACTGCTACTGCTAATGAAGTTGAAGTCCCAAGTCTACATGATGAGTTCATCTCCCGTACTCCACCATCGCAGGTGCTTGCTCTAAGTTGACAGTGTGATAATTGGTTTCATGTTGCATATGTTGTCTAGCCTGTATTTCTTCTATTTTGATTAAATTGCACCTACTGAGTTTATACGTTATACATGTGCATATGACATGGCTTTCTGTGTCTAGAATACACTGCATCTATCGATCATACCATGTTCTTACATCAAAGTACTGTTGTTGTGTATGCCGCATCAGTCGCTCATGATTGGACGCTTTTAACATGGCAATTTGATAGTGGTTGCATCTTGCATTGATTTCTACGTTGTACTGCTTCTAATTTTTCGAATTGCCACTTATGACAAGACACTTTTAACTTGGCAGAGTAATATTGGTTGCATCTTTCATATGGTGTCTAGCTTGCATTACTTCTATTTTCTTGAAAATACTTCTGCATAGTTTGCACATCGTAGCTGTGGATATTTCATGATGTCCTATTTTTCTTACATATTCCATCGTCATACGGTTGTCTTACATCAAAGTATTGCTTGTCTGTATCATGCATCAATGAGTTCTGAAGAGTGATTTTATTCTTTTGTGTTGTGAGTACAGCTTGACATGGCAAAGTCAAAAAAGAGCAAGGAAAATATACAGTAGGGAGTGCTGTTACTCGTCGAGTGAAACGGAAAAGGTTCTGCCGTCGAGATTCTGCTGGTACTTATAGTGTAGTAGAAGGTCCAAGTCCACCGGCTAAATCTACAAACACAGTATCACCTGCTCCACCAGCTGCAGCATCCGCTTCAACTGTACCAGCATCTCAACCAGTTACTCGTTCGTTTGCTCCGAAACTAGCCAGTTCCCAAGCTGCCTTCACACCTAACACTACTTCCGAAGCACTGCTGACACAACAGGACTTGGCAATATCAGATGAACCTCATGAGCATCAACACCAAGATGGTAACTGACCGAGTCAAGTTGCAGTTGCATGCTCCTTTATATGTACTCTCAAAGTTTGATGTACACTAACACTTTCCATATTCGTTGTTGAACTAGCACCACGGCGCAAGCGGAAACAGACATCAGGGATAATGCTTGACAGATTAACAAAATCTAAAGGAGGGAGAATGGAGATCCATTTTGAGGCAGGTTTAAAAAGGCCACGTGATGCTACAAAGTCAGCCAAGTTAGTATCAGAGGCAGTCGTTGCCGTTAGGTATCATGCACGTATCCTCCCAACGTGGATCCAGTACATGAATGAGAAAGACAATACCCAGTTTAACACCTTCCTTGACCATTTATCCGTAAGTAATGTTATTCATCGCAATTAGTAATATTGTCTTGCTCTGTCCCATACTTTCTAGCTTCCTCCTAATAAGACTCACATTCTTTTTTCAACAGACGAGGTTCAAGTTGGATCTGAAAGATGATGCAACTAGACAAGCATGCGCTCATGTTTTTCAGTCTGCTCTACGACAGTATCGGTACCACCTTAGAAAATCTCACTTTGAAGGCAAGGCTAACAATGAAATCGCCCAAACATCTCCAGTCGAATATATTACAGATGAAGACTAGACAGCCCTCGTTAAACACTGGTCTGATCCAAAGTATCAGGTAGGCTATATGTATTTGATCAGACCACATATTGAACTTGTATTTATGTATGTGCCTTACAAGTGTATCTTCTTCTAGGCTAACTGTTTGAAGAACAAAACCAACCGTTCTAAAGTGAAATTCCAACAGACCACAGGATCTCGTAGCTATATTGCACACTTCGAGGCGCTTGTAAATAGCTGCTACTTCCATCTTTTTTGTGCCATATTATCGTATCTATATTGACTTGTTCCAAATACAGAGGAAATCCCTTGTGGACCAAAAAGAACCTGAACCGAATGCAGTGCAAATCTTCAATGATTGCCACACCAGCAAGATGAAGGGCATGAGCACACCAGTTCAAGCCGCTGTTGTAAGTCCTTACTCCTCCTACCTTGAACTGATTGGTACTGTGATGTGTTCATTTAACTACTTGGTTTGCGGCCAATGTCAGTTACTCTGTTCACTTTTATTCACAGTTGTCTTAACGTATCATTTCACCTTACATGGTTTAAAAGAGATGAAGGATATTCTTTTGATCTTGATCTGTAATCTAGTTGTTATGTTCACGTGCGCACACAATGATAAAATAGCTTGTTTGTTTTATATTTGTTTGCCCATGATATGAATGATGTCATACTATGTTCATCCTACTTCAAAACATGTCTCTTTATCCTTAGATGTCAACGAATGTGAGGAAATAGACAATACAGTAGCCATGCTACATGGACATATGTTCCGAAAGTGATTTTATTATGTAGTTGGAATTACAATACATGCTAATGTATTACAGTAGTTCACCAAAATAAGTTATGTATAAACGTTTAACCTACTTTGTTTGTTTTTGTCTCATTAGTAACTTATTTGGTACACTAATCTACAAGTTCAAACTTTCAGGAAGCTATGGAACAAATGATTGAACAGCCACAACCACCTGAAGGTGACGAGGCTACTACAAGCACAATGTCACCTCTTGTTGTAGTGTGTCGGTATCTCTCCACTAATAGTGCAAAAAGCACCTTCCTGCGTAATTCTGGGTTGGTTGTCAAGGTAACCTCGTCCAAATCGCCTACTGAACAAAATCTTCCTGCTAGACAAAGTGTTATATTTGTGCTCCAAACACAAGTCCAATCCCTAATGGACGTTGTTTCGGAAACAAGAATAGTAGTTGAGAAATGTCGTCAAGATATGAATGGTTTTGAAACCAGACTATCAGACATTCGCTTCGTTGTTCAAGAGCAATGGCGGAAAAAGGTGGAGATCGTGCTGCTCCATCAGATTCTACAGCCTGAAACATTAGCACTCGGGTCAAATGATCTGTGCTTCTATACATCTGATGGTGCTTTTATCTGGAAGGACTGTGAACTTTATGCCAACAGGCCTTTTGTTGTATGGTTGGATTATGGGCCTTCGGTTGGGCCGGCCCATTTAATCTTTGTGGGCCACTTTTGGGCCGGTCCACGTGTCAACATATCATAGGCCCATATCGACCGTTGGATGAGTGACACTTGTGCCAACGCGGAGCTGACGCGTGGATCCGTCAGCCAATGAGAATTTTACACGTGGAAAATCGGCATTGGTTGTGGCTGTTAACGGGTTATCGGATCCAAAATTCGACCCGATAGCTTAATAGCGTTCCGTTACGGTGGATGCCACGTGTCGGTCACCCTTGACGAAAGCACTTCTGTGACGCATGATTTATCGTCATGGAAGTGGACACTTCCATGATGATAATTTTGGCAATGTCATGGAACACTTCTACGACAGCACGGGTATGACTATCTTGATTCTGTCATAAATTTGTCATGGATGTACATGCATGACAGAAAACACGATCTACTATGACAAACACGTATCATCATGAAAGTGTATTTTTTGTAGTGAAAGGGGGAAAGGAAAGGACTTACAGCGACTGTTGAAGCAACGGAGGCACGCCGCAGCTCTCTGGTGCAACCAGGTTGATGCAGCAGCCGATGGAGAGGCAGAGGCGAAGCTCGGCGACAGCGGTGGCGCTCGGCTGCAGAGACGTCGCAAGGAGTAAGAAGAAGCGAAGGAGGCGAAGGGGGAAAAGAAAATGGCCCTTGGGCCTATTTATAAGGTGAACCGATAAGCGACAAGTGCGTAAATCGAGGAGCTTAAAATGGATAGTTAATAAGGATGTCGCCTCAAGGGTTGGATATTCATTAATGAAGGGTATCTTTGGTTTCAACGGATAGATGACGTCATGACGGTTTACTATGGATCTAAAGGATGACATCACGGCGCTTTACTAGATTCATGCGAAGGTGCCAGGGCAAGAATTTTTCTAAGTATTGAAGATTGACATGAACACGTTCAAATCAATCTGGGGCCTAATGTTGGGGATATGATTACTGGAGGTAAACCAGCTAGGAATGGCCGGGTTAGCTCCATGAAGATAGAAGCCCATGAAGACGTGAGGATGGTGGCGCTTTATGAAGGCCCAAGGCCCAAAGGCGGGTTAAAGCCTGTAGATGTAAACCGACTCTGTCATCTAACTTGTATTGTAAGTTAGAGGAATAGAGACCGAGCCGGACACGTTTATGATCCGGCCTCGGGACTCTGTAAATCGGCGGGCCTCAACCTATGTATATAAAGGGACGACCCGGCCGCGGTTTAGGGACGACATACAACAACTCAAGAGCTAGGCAAAGCGGATTCACTCCCTGGTCATCAAAACCCTAGCGATACCAATCACAACTAGACGTAGGCTTTTACCTTCATCGAAGGGGCCGAACTAGTATAAAATCACGCGTGTCCCTTGTCCGGTTTAACCCCTTTAAGCTAACCCGTAGCGATGGCTCCACGACTAAGTCCTTTCATGAGGACATCTGCCGTGACAAACCCATGACAGTTATAGACCGGAGACGTGTCTAGGTCATGTCTACATAGTTCTTGAACCCGTAGGGTCCACACGCTTAACGTTCAGTGACGAACGGTATTGTGAGTTTATGTGTTTTGATGTACCGAAGGTAGTTTGGGGTCCCGGATATGATCACGGACATGACGAGGAGTCTCGAAATGGTCAAGACATAAAGATTGATATATTGGACGGCTATATTCGGACACCGGAAGTGTCCCGGGTGATTTCGGGGAGAACGAAAGTGCCGGAGGGTTACCGGAACCCCCCCCCCCCAGGGGGGGGACTAGTGGGCCTAGATGGGCCTTAGTGGAGAGAGAGAGGGGCTGCCAAGGTAGGCCGCGCCCCCCCTCCCCCTTGGGTCCGAATTGGACTAGGAGGGAGGGTGGCGGTCCCCCCCCCTTCCTTCCTCTCTCCCACTCCTTCCTTCCCCCTCCTAGTAGGACTAGGAAAGGAGGAATCCTACTCCTACTAGGAGGAGGATTCCTCCCCTCCTTTGCGCGCCCTAGGGCCGGCCGGCCTCCCCCCTTGCTCCTTTATATACGGGGGCAGGGGGCTGATACGTCTCCAACGTATCTATAATTTTTTATTGTTCCATGCTATTATATTATATGTTTTGGATGTTTAATGGGCTTTACTATGCACTTTTATACTATTTTTGGGACTAACCTATTAACCGAAGGCCCGGTGCAAATTTCTATTTTTTTGCCTATTTCAGTGTTTCGCAGAAAAGGAATATCAAACGGAATCCAAACAGAATGAAACCTTCGTGAGGATCTTTTCTGGAACAAACGTGATCCAGGAGACTTGGACTGGACGTCAAGAAAGTAGCGAGTCGGACATGAGGTAGGAGGGCGCGCCCAGGGGGGGCAGGCGCACCTCCCACCCTCGTGGGCCCCTCGCAGCTCCACCGACCTACTTCTTTCACCTATATATACTCATATACCCTGAAAACATCAAGGAGCCCACGAAACCCTATTTCCACCGCAGCAATATTCTGTACCCGTGAGATCCCATCTTGGGGCCTTTTCTGGCGCTCCACCGGAGGGGTAATCGATCATAGAGGGCTTCTACATCAACACCATAGCCTCTCTAATGATGTGTGAGTAGTTTACCACAGACCTTCAGGTCCATAGTTATTAGCTAGATGGCTTCTTCTCTCTCTTTGGATCTCAATACAAAGTTCTCCTCGATTCTCTTGGAGATCTATTCGATGTAAATTTTTTTGCGGTGTGTTTGTCGAGATCCGATGAATTGCGGGTTTATGATCAAGATTATCTATGAAAAATATTTGATTCTTCTTTGAATTCTTTTATGCATGATTTAAATATCTTTGCAAGTCTCTTCGAATTATCAGTTTGGTTTGGCCTACTAGATTGATCTTTCTTGCAATGGGAGAAGTGCTTAGCTTTGGGTTCAATCTTACGGTGTCCTTTCCCAGTGACAGCAGGGGCAGCAAGGCACGTATTTTATTGTTGCCATCGAGGATAAAAAGATGGGGTTTATATCATATTGCTTGAGTTTTGTAACATCCCAAATTTTCAATTTGGAATGTTATACATTAGATCATCACTGCATATCATATTTTATTTGCTTTGGTTTGATCCTAGAAATTCTACGCAACTCAAGGACCCTTCAAGAGAGTTGGGGATTTCGTTATTTTCATATTTGAGTTTTCTCAAATTTTGAAAAATAGGATCATTTGATTTTATTTATTTTATCTTCAATTATTTCTATTATAAAAATATGTGAGAGGGAATAAAAAGACTTTCCCAAAATAAAGAAATATTGAGGATTTAATAATAAAATCAAATAAGATTTTATTTTGGAGTTATTTGCTATTTTATTTGAATTTAGGAAAATGCACGTTTTTCAAAATTGCATTTAGGCCCCAAATAAATGTTCATCATGTTCGGCTTGATTTTAGAAGCCGGGGAAAATTTATTTCGGGATTTTTGGAGTCTGTTTAGTATTTCTTTTATATGTTTTTCTGCGCGTAATTATTTAAAAAAACGCAAACCGACTTAGAGCCGGTTTTGGCCCGGACTCCTCCGGCCGGGCCTTTATATAGCGCCGACCCTGAGCCCGTTAGCCCAGTCGCCGCACCGGAACCCTAACCCTAGCCAGCCATCGCCGCCGCCCCGCGCCGCCGCCGCCCGGAGCCGCCCCGCTGCCCTGCCGCCGCCCGCTGACCCCGCCGCCGTCGCCGAGGTTGACCTCGCCCGCCGCCGCCGGTTTTTCCTAGAAAACCGTTCGGTTTTTGCCGGTTTTTTGATCGGTTTTTTTAGATCCGTTTTTTTAGTTAGATCGGGTTTTTCGGTTTAGTTATTTAGCAAGCGTTCGCTCATTCGTTCGTTTTAACGAACGCGTTCATCATTTACTCCCAGATAATGAACGTTCATTCGTTAATCTGTTCGTCGTTTTTCTTTTTCTCGGATTTTCTGCGATTATTTCTGATCGCGATTCGTGATCCGATTTTCATTCTAGTATAACTTTTCACTCGTTTATCGGAATCAGGCGATTCAAGCGCCTAGAGTTTCATCTCGAAACCCTCTTTCCGTTTAACCAACTCAAACAAGTTTTTGCCTCTGTAGAATTTGACTTAGATCCAGATTAGTAAATGAAGCCTGTTTTTTCATCGTTTGACTTTCGTTTCTTCGTTCGATTTGATTCTTTTTGCAAACGGAGTTCTTAAGTTGAACTTTCTGGTTAGATCTCTTATTTGAGTTTTACCCGTGCATTAGATGAGTACTTATTGTATGCTTGTTTGTTTGCGATAGAGTACCCGGAGTGCGCCGCTTGCTACTTCGAATCGCTAGGTTTCGCCGATCATCAGCAAGGCAAGTAACACTTTGATCATACCTCCTACTACCCAGTTTTTATTGCATTAGATCAGTCCTCAAACATTGCATGATAGGATCTAATTAAATTGGAGTTTTGGGAAGTAGATGAGGTAGTACCTACTACCTATTTTATTATCAAACATTTGGGAGTTACTTCTATGTTTGCTTATATTGCCATGCTATGCTAGTAGACGTGGATTGGGTGAGTGTATCCATGACAGATGTGAGATTGTTAAATTAATGGTTTATTTAAGGTGGCAACTTAAACACACATCTGGGTGGATTGAGGCACCTGGGTATTCCAGCGATTGCCTGTTTTTCTTTATGGACCGCCACCCAGGCTCAAAGGGATCATGAGATTATTCATACTAGAAACTTCCTTGTGCAGCCACAAGCTACTATGGGCTCTAGCATAGTTGATTAAGTCATGCGAACTCTTACAGTGGTAGACTAGCAGATGTAGGCGAAAGTAGGTGTAACGGTCTACCCGGTCGTAAGGTGCTAGCACTTCTGAAAGACTATGTCTCGGTCATCCGTTTCTCAAACACCATGCAGTGCGAGAAATCCAACGGAGGAGATCGAGTCTTGTGGGGAAAAGTGCGCAAACCTCTGCAGAGTGTACAAACTAATCATGGTTAGCCGTGTCCCTAGTTATGGACAACTTGAGTATCTAGTACTTGGATTATCATGTGAATCTCATCATGTTACTTTAATTAATATTGTTGGGTTTTAATGATGATGCTTAATTGGGATTGAGAGGGTGTCTATACTCTCAATGTTTAACAACTACCATGATAGTTAAATAAAATTTATTCCTTTGCAGTAGGGAAAAATTGGCTTTACGCAAAACTATAACCATAGAGCTTTCCACCAGCCAAATATGCATGTAGTATAGCCTTATTCTTTCATTACTCTCTATGTGTTACATTGCCAGCATATTCCATGTGCTGACCCGTTTCAGGCTGCAACGTTCATGTTGCAGACTTTTCAGACAACGAGTAAGGTGCCTTTAGATCGTGGTTCTATACTCAGTGATGCCGTTGGAGTTGATGGACTCACTTATCTTCCAAGCCTTCCTCTATTATCGTCATTAGATGGCCTTAAGCCATATTTATTGTAATAAGTTCTCTTTTGAGACATTCGATGTACTAAGTGTGTGATTGCTACTCTGTTATAAATCCATTCAAGTACTGTGCGTGTCAGCATTACTGATCCAGGGATGACACTGAAGCACAGAGATCGGACCGTTGAGGTCTGGTCGCTACAAGATGGTATCATAGCACATGCTGACTGTAGGGCACGACCACTAAGCTAAAGCCCTAGATCACTACTCACTCTTCTCATTTCTAACTTCTCATCTTTTCTACTCTTTTAGGATGGCGGATGTAAGGAACAAGTTCATGCAACCGGATTAAGATACACCCTTTGGACGTCACTTGAAGGAAGTCACTAGATACCTGAACATCGGAGTACCAAGCTTCACCGGAACCTACAACGCCACTTTACCTAAAGAAGAGCGCTGGATGATTCAAGTTCAAGTTCCAGGAAGGACGTTCATGCCAGTCACTGAGCCCATAGAGTTTCCCTTTGATGCACCTACCTGGGGTCTAGGAAAGAGCATGGCAGCTCACATCGCCATGGGGCGTATTGGAGAAGTTTACCGCAATGATCTCAAGGATACTATCTACCAGATTTGTGGGCGCCGAGATGAGCATTGGGAGATGATCAGCACCAGGAAGGATAGATCAATCGCAGCTTTCATCCAGGAGTTAAACCAGCACATTCGATGTCAGGAGAATCAGATGTGCGCAGACATGATAGATCTGAAGAAGGCAAGGACAAGAATCACGGAACTGGAGGAAGAAATCAAGGCCACACCTGAAGATTACATGGAGGAAATCGAAGTATTAGTGGAGAAGAATGACGACCTGATCAAGAAGATCGGAATATTCATGGGAGACCCCACACCAGTAGAAGAAGACGAAGAACCCAAGGAGATTCGCCCGGAAGACTACATCATCATCGACAACACCGACTCGGACCCAAACGACGGCGATGATGACTATGTTGATGAAGCTAGAGCAGATATCATGGAGTCTGCAACTGAAGAATATTTCTAGTAGACCACCCCATCAGTAGTAGTATTCCACCATGTAAATAGAGTAGTCCGAGCACTTTTGCGATAGTTAGACCGATTGTATGCCCTTGTTTGATTGAATGAAGTGAATTGTTTGCATTTGCCTCATGTGCATATGGGTAGTGTTTTCTCTCTAGACCTCTGTCTATTCTTAAATCTCATCTTTTCTAAACCCATCAGATGCCTCCGAGACGTGACCCCGGAATTACCAGCAGCAGAATACGTTGATGCAGTTGCTAGTCCAGAATCAGAATCAGGGGAACAACAACAACAACCCACCACCACCACCACCACCTGTTGATCACTTAACCTATTTTCTTAGGTTGAATCCGCCAGTGTTCTCCAGTAGCACCGATCCTATAGTAGCACACGATTCGCTTCGCAAGAAAGCAAGGGAGTTGACCATGGCAGGATGCACAGATGCGGAAAAGGTGAAATTTGCCGCGCATCAGCTTGATGGACCCGCAGCATCATGGTGGGAGAATTTCACAGCCACTTACCCTATCGACACTGTCACATGGGACCAGTTTCAGCAGGCTTTCCGTACTGCCCATGTTTCAGCAGGAGCTATGGCCATGAAGAAGCGTGAGTTTCGCAACTTGCGCCAAGGAGGACGGACAGTTGGCCAGTATGTGGATGACTTTAGTAAGCTAGCACATTATGACCCAGATGACGTTGCTACGGATGCAGCCAAGCAGGAGAAGTTTCTGGAAGGACTGAATGATGAGTTGAGCATGCACTTTATGGTAGCAAGCTTCAACAACTACCAGGAGTTGGTAGATCGTGCTCTTATGATTGAAGGGAAGCAGCAGCAGATTGAGAACTGCAAGAGGAAGTATGGACAAGGGAAGTACAATTCTGGAGCGTAGCAGAAGCCGCGTTTTACCCCTAAACCGGGAGGACCTTTTCAGCATACTCATGGGGGAGGAAGCTCGCACAATCATAATGGCCCCAAGAATGGTAATGGGAATGGAGGAAGCAACGGCCAGAACCGTACCAACCCATCAACCCCAGCCAAGAGAGATCTGATCCAAGTCACTTGCTTTAAGTGCCAGAAGACTGGACATTATGCCAATGAATGTCCTGAATCCCAGAATGGAAATGGCAATGGAAGATCGGGGAAGAAGCCGATCCCTTTCAATAGGGGACAGGTGAACTACGTTAACGTGGAGGAGGTTGAAGAGCAGCCGGATGCAGTAATCGGTAAGTTTTTGGTTAAGTCTTTTACTGCAAACGTTCTTTTTGATACTGGTGCATCGCATTCATACATCTCACGGGGATTTGTGGATAAGTATAACCTGCCCACTAAGGTTCTTAGAACACCTATGCTAGTAAGCTCACCAGGAGCGGAGTATATGGCCAGCCAAGGGTGTTTTCAAGTGCCATTGAGTATAGGTAGGCATGTGTTTCCCTCGGATTTGATCATTTTGGAATCAAAAGGTTTGGATGTAATTCTGGGTATGGATTGGCTGTTGATGTATGGAGGAAACATCGATTGCGCCAGTAAGTCGATTTTGCTTACCACCCCAGAAGGAAGAAGGATCAAGTATGTATCCCGACATGTGCCTAAGAGGACTCAAGTAAATTCCCTAACAGGAGTTGTACAAGAGGAAGTACCAGTGGTAAAGGATTTTCCTGATTTATTTCCAGAGGAGTTGCCAGGCATGCCAACATTGAGTTTTTGATTGAGCTTTTGTCAGGCATAGGGCCAATATCTAAGAGACCATACAGGATGCCCACAAAGGATTTGGAGGAGATTAAGAAGCAGATTAAGGAGTTACTAGATAAAGGCTATATTCGCCCAAGTTCTTCGCCTTGGGGATCGCCAGTACTTCTAGTGGAGAAAAAGGATGGATCGTTAAGGATGGTTGTTGACTATCGAGGATTGAATGAAGTAAAAATCAAGAACAAGTACCCACTACCAATGATCAATGATCTGTTTGATCGATTGCAAGGAGCTAAGGTATTTTCCAAGATCGATCTGCGATTAGGATACCATCAGTTGAAGATTCGAGAACAGGATATCCCTAAGACGGCTTTTACCACTAGGTATGGGTTGTACGAGTATACCGTTATGTCATTTGGTCTGACTAACGCACCTGCCTATTTTATGAACATGATGAACAAAGTATTTATGGAGTTTTTGGATAAGTTTGTCATAGTGTTCATTGATGATATTCTGGTTTACTCGAAGAATGAAGAGGAGCATAAGGAGCATTTGTGTTTGGTACTTGGGAAGCTCAGAGAACATCAGTTATATGCCAAGTTTAGCAAATGTGAGTTTTGGTTGAAGGAAGTTGGATTCCTCGAACATGTTATATCCGGAGAAGGTATAGCAGTAGATCCCACCAAGGTTGACACTGTGACAAATTGGGAAGCCCCAACAACAGTTGGAGAAATCCGGAGTTTTCTGGGACTTGCAGGATACTACCAGAGATTCATTGAAAATTTCTCGAAGATTGCGAAACCTATGACGGAGTTGTTGAAGAAGGATACCAAGTTCATATGGACTGAGGAATGTGAGGCCAGTTTCCAGGAGTTGAAGAAACGTTTGGTTACATCACCAGTGTTGATTTTGCCGGATTAGAACAATGATTATGAGGTGTATTGCAAC
Organism: Triticum dicoccoides; assembly: GCF_002162155.2. Lineage (NCBI taxonomy): Eukaryota > Viridiplantae > Streptophyta > Magnoliopsida > Poales > Poaceae > Triticum > Triticum dicoccoides. The sequence goes on along the minus strand of NC_041384.1, from coordinate 559,143,722 downwards.
GCTTCACGTCGAGGACTTGGAGCAGTGCTTATGCAGGAGGGAAGAGTTGTTTCATATGCCTCACGACAGCTTAAGCCTCATGAGTTAAATTATGCCATGCATGATTTGGAGTTAGCACCGTAGTGCATGCATTAAAGACTTGGAGACATTTTCTCATTGGAAACCATTGTGAAGTGTACACGGATCACAAGAGTTTGAAGTACATTTTCACACAGAAGGAGCTAAATCTCATGCAAAGAAGATGGTTAGAGCTCATCAAGGATTATGACATGAGATTGCATTATCATCCCGGAAAGGCTAACGTAGTAGCTGACGCATTGAGCCGTAAAAGCCATGTCAACACACTAATGTCGGGGGAATTACCAAAGGAGTTAGCTGAGGATCTTCGTGAGCTATGTTTGGAGATAGTTCCGAGAGGCTATGTAGCAGCATTGGAGATTCAGTCTACTTTGATGGATAAGATCAGAGAAGCTCAGAAGACTGACAAGGAGGTTGCCTCTATAAAGGAGAAGATGGGAAAAGGAAAAGTTAAAGGATTTCGTGAGGATGATCACGATACCCTATGGTTTGAAGACCGTGTTTATGTGCCCAATGACCCGGAAATCAGGAAGTTGATTCTGCAAGAGGCCCCTGATTCACCATATTCGATTCACCCAGGAAATACCAAGATGTATTTGGATTTGAAGGATACTTTCTGGTGGACCGGAATGAAGAAGGATATTGCGGAGTATGTAGCAATTTGTGATGTATGTTAGAGAGTAAAGGCAGAGCATCAGAAGCCAGCAGGATTGTTACAGCCTTTGCCAATACCCGAATGGAAGTGGGATAAGCTAGGCATGGATTTTATTACGGGATTGCCCAGAACTCATTCAGGCTATGACTCGATTTGGGTTGTAGTCGATCATTTGACAAAGGTAGCTCATTTCATCCCAGTGAAGACTACCTACACCAGTGCTAAGTTGGCAAAGATATACATGACCAGGATAGTATGTCTGCATGGAGTTCCAAGGAGTATTGTATAAGATAGAGGAACCCAGTTTACCTCAAAGTTCTGGAATTAGTTGCACGAAACTTTGGGTACCAGGCTAGAGTTCAGTACAACTTTTCATCGCAGAGAGATGGACAGACCGAGAGAGTCAATCAATTTTTGGAGGATATGTTGAGAGCTTGCGCGCTAGATTACGGATCTAGTTGGGACGATAATTTGCCATATGCAGAGTTTTCTTACAACAACAATTATCAATCCAGTTTGAAGATGGCCCCTTTCGAAGCCTTGTATGGAAGGAGGTGCAGGACCCCGTTCTCGTGGGATGAAGTTGGAGAACGCCAGTTGTTTGGACTGGATTTGATTAAGGAGTCGGAACATAAGGTGAGATTGATTCGCGATAGGCTCAAGGTAGCCCAGTCCAGGCAGAAGAGCTATGCAGATTCTAAATGCAAGGAGACAGTTTATGAAGTCGGAGACCGAGTTTATCTTCGAGTATCTACACTTCGAGGAGTTAAGCGCTTTGGAGTTAAGGGAAAGTTAGCGCCACGTTTATAGGACCATACAACATTTTGGAGCATATGGGAGAAGTAGCCTACAAGTTGGAATTGCCCGAAGGATTGTCAGGAGTTCACGATGTATTCCACGTTTCCCAGTTGAAGAAGTGCCACGCAGAGATGGCTGATATACCGCTGAGAGATACAGTGCCGCTGGAAGCGATTCAGTTGGACAGTGATTTGACCTATGAGGAGAAACCAGTCAAGATTCTTGAGTATGCCAGCCGAGTCACCCGCAGCAAGGTTATCAAGTTTTGCAAAGTTCAGTGGAGCCACCACACGGAGGATGAGGCCACCTGGGAGCGAGAGGAAGAACTGCTAAAGGACCACCCTCACCTATTTTCTAGCCAACCCGAATCTCGAGGGCGAGATTCATCTTAAGGGGGGTAGGTTTGTAACATCCCAAATTTTCAATTTGGAATTTTATACATTAGATCATCACTGCATATCATATTTTATTTGCTTTGGTTTGATCCTAGAAATTCTACGCAACTCAAGGACCCTCGGAGAGAGTTGGGGATTTCGTTATTTTCATATTTGAGTTTTCTCAAATTTTGAAAAATAGGATCATTTGACTTTATTTATTTTATCTTCAATTATTTCTATTATAAAAATATGTGAGAGGGAATAAAATGACTTTCCCAAAATAAATAAATATTGAGGATTTAATAATAAAATGAAATAAGATTTTATTTTGGAGTTATTTGCTATTTTATTAGAATTTAGGAAAAATGCGTGTTTTTCAAAATTGCATTTAGGCCCCAAATAAATGTTCATCCTGTTCGGCGTGATTTTAGAAGTCAGGGAAAATTTATTTCGGGATTTTTGGAGTCCATTTAGTATTTTCTGCGCGTAATTATTTAAAAAAACGCAAACCGGCTTAGAGCCGGTTTCGGCCCGGACTCCTCCGGCCAGGCCTTTATATAGCACCGACCCTGAGCCTGTTAGCCCAGCCGCCGCACCAGAACCCTAACCCTAGCCAGCCGCCGCCGCCCGGAGCCGCCCCGCCGCCCTGTCGCCGCCCCGCCGCCGCTACCCGACGCCGCCGGAGCCGCCGCCGCCCGCTGACCCCGCCGCCGTCGCCAAGGTTGACCCCGCCCGCCACCGCCGGTTTTTCCTAGAAAATCATTCGGTTTTCGCCAGTTTTTCGATCGGTTTTTTTAGATCCGTTTTTTTAGTTAGATCGGTTTTTTTGGTTTAGTTATTTAGCGAGCGTTCGCTCGTTCATTTGTTTTAACGAACGCGTTCATCGTTTAGTCCTAGATAACAAACGTTCGTTCGTTAATCTGTTTGTCGTTTTTCTTTTTCTCAGATTTTCCGTGATTATTTCTGATCGCGATTCCTGATCCGATTTTCGTTCAAGTATAACTTTTCGCTCGTTTATCGGAATCAGGCGATTCAAGTGCCTGGAGTTTCGTCTCGAAACTCTATTTCCGTTTAACCAACTCAAGCAAGTGTTTTCCTCTGTAAAATTTGACTTAGATCCAGATTAGTAAATGAAGCCTGTTTCTTTCGCCGTTTGACTTTCGTTGCTTCGTTCGATTTGATTCTTTTTGCAAACCAGAGTTCTTAAGTTGAACTTTCTGGTTAGATATCTTATTTGAGTTTTATCCGTGCATTAGATGAGTACTTATTGTATGCTTGTTTGTTTGCGATAGAGTACCCGGAGTGTGCCGCTTGCTACTTCGAATCGCTAGGTTTCGCGGATCATCAGCAAGGCAAGTAACACTTTGATCATACCTCCTACTACCCAGTTTTTATTGCATTAGATCAATCCTCAAACATTGCATGATAGGATCTAATTAAATTGGGGTTTTGGGAAGTAGATGAGGTAGTACCTATTACCTGTTTTATTATCAAACCTTTGGGAGTTACTTCTACATTTGCTTATATTGCCATGCTATGCTAGTAGACGTGGATTGGGTGAGTGTATCCATGACAGATGTGAGATTATTAAATTAATGGTTTATTTAAGGTGGCAACTTAAACACACATCTGGGTGGATTGAGGCACCTGGGTATTCCAGCGATTGCCTGTTCTTCTTTATGGACCGCCACCTAGGCTCAAAGGGATCATGAGATTATTCAAACTAGAAACTTCTGTGTGCAGCCACAAGCTACTATGGGCTCTAGCATAGTTGATTAAGTCGTGTGAACTCTTACAGTGGTAGACTAGCAAATGTAGGGGAAAGTAGGTGTAACGGTCTACCCATTCGTAAGGTGCTAGCACTTCTGAAAGACTATGGCTCGGTCATCCGTTTCTCAAACACCATGCAGTGCGAGAAATCCAACGGAGGAGATCGAGTCTTGTGGGAAAAAGTGCGCAAACTTCTACAGAGTGTATAAACTAATCATGGTTAGCCGTGTCCCCAGTTATGGACAACTTGAGTATCTAGTACTTGGATTATCATGTGAATCTCATCATGTTACTTTAATTAATATTGTTGGGTTTTAATGATGATGCTTAATTGGGATTGAGAGGGTGTCTACACTCTCAATGTTTAACAACTACCATGATAGTTAAATAAAATTTATTCCTTTGTAGTAGGGAAAGATTGGCTTTACACAAAATTGTAACCATAGAGCTTTCCACCAGCCAAATATGTGCCTTATTCTTTCATTACTCCCTATGTTTTACATTGCCAACATATTCCATTTGCTGACCCGTTTCGGGCTGCAACGTTCATGTTGCAAACTTTTCAGACGACGAGTAAGGTGCCTTTAGGTCGTGGTTCTATACTCAGTGATGCCGTTGGAGTTGATGGACTCACTTATCTTCCAAGCCTTCCGTTGTTATCGCCATTAGATGGCCTTAAGCCATATTTATTGTAATAAGTTCTCTTTTGAGACATTCGATGTACTAAGTGTGTGATTGCTACTCTGTTATAAATCCATTCAAGTACTGTGCGTGTCAGCATTACTGATCCAGGGATGACACTGAAGCACAGAGATCGGACCGTTTGAGGTCTGGTCACTACAAGTTTATCCCTCTACATCATGTCATCTTGCCCCATGTGTTACTCTGTTCTTATGAACTTAATACTCTAGATGCATGCTGGATGGCGGTCGATGTGTGGAGTAATAGTAGTAGATGCAGAATCGTTTTGGTCTACTTGTCACGGCCGTGATGCCTATATACATGAGCATGCCTAGATATTCTCATAGCTATGCACTTTTCCATCAATTGCTCAACAGTAATTTGTTCACCCACCGTAGATTATGCTATCTTGAGAGAAGCTGATAACCCACAAGTATAGGGGATCACAATAGTTTTCGAGGGTAAAGTATTCAACCCAAATTTGTTGATTCGACACAAGGGGAGCCAAAGAATATTCTCAAGTATTAGCAGCTGAGTTGTCAATTCAACCACACCTGGAAACTTAGTATCTGCAGCAAAGTGTTTATTATCAAAGTAATATGATAGTAGTGGTAACGGTAGCAAAAGGTAACAGTAGTAAAAGTAATGTCTTTGGTATTTTGTAGTGATGATAGCAACAGCAACGGGAAAGTAAATAAGCGAAGAACAATATATGGAAAGCTCATAGGCAATGGATCGGTGATGGAGAATTATGCCGGATGCGGTTCATCATGTAACAGTCATAACCTAGGGTGACACAAAACTAGCTGCAGTTCATCAATGTAATGTAGGCATGTATTCCGAATATAGTCATACGTGCTTATGGAAAAGAACTTACATGACATATTTTATCCTACCCTCCCGTGGCAGCGGGGTCCTTACGGAAACTAAGGGATATTAAGTCCTCCTTTTAATATAGTACAGGAACAAAGCATTAACACATAGTGAATACATGAACTCCTCAAACTACGGTCATCGCCGGTAAGTATCCCGATTATTGTCACTTCGGGGTTAACGGGTCATAACACATAATATGTGACTATAGACTTGCAAGATAGGATCAAGAACACTCATATATTGATGAAAACACAATAGGTTCAGATCTGAAATCATGGCACTTAGGCCCTAGTGACAAGCATTAAGCATAGCAAAGTCATAGAAACATCAATCTCAGAACATAGTGGATACTAGGGATCAAACCCTAACAAAACTAACTCAATTACATGATAGATCCCATCCAACCCATCACCGTCCAGCAAGTCTACGATGGAATTACTCATGCACGGCGGTGAGCATCATGTAATTGGTGATGGAGGATGGTTGATGATGACGATGGCGACGGATTCCCCTCTCCGGAGCCTCGAACGGACTCTAGATCAACCCTCCCGAGAGGTTTTAGGGCTTGGCAGCGGCTCCGTATTGTAAAACACGATGAATCCTTCTCTCTGATTTTTTTTCTCCTCGAAACACAATATATAGAGTTGGAGTTGGATTCGGAGAGGCACCAAGGGGCCCACGAGGTAGGGGGAGCGCCCCACACCCTCGTGGACAGGTATACTTTCATTGTCAACATAACAACTAAGAGAAGGTGGCATCTTCCATGCTACACACATTATAGGCGGTTCCCAAACAGAATGGTAAAGTTTATACTCCCCCTTCCACCAACAAGCATCAATCCATGGCTTGCTCGAAACAATGAGTGCCTCCAACTAACAAGAGTCCCAGGGGGGGTTTTGTTTGCAATTATTTTGATTTAGTTTGCATAAAGCATGGGACTGGGCATGGAAGATACCCCTACCTCGTGGGCCCCCCGGTGCCTCTACGACTCCAACTCCAACTCTATATATTGTGTTTCAAGGAGAAAAAAATCAGGGAGAAGGATTCATCGCATTTTACGATACAGAGCCGCCGCCAAGCCCTAAAACCTCTCAGGAGGGCTGATCTGGAGTCCGTTCGGGGCTCCGGAGAGGGGAATCTGTCGCCATCATCATCATCAACCATCCTCCATCACCAATTACATGATGCTCACCACCGAGCGTGAGTAATTCCATCGTACGCTTGCTAGACAGTGATGGGTTGGATGGGATCTATCATGTAATCGAGTTAGTTTTGTTAGGGTTTGATCCCTAGTATCCACTATGTTCTAAGATTGATGTTGCAATGACTTTGCTATGCTTAATGCTTGTCACTAGGGCCCGAGTGCCATGATTTCAAATCTGAACCTATTATGTTTTCATCAATATATGAGTGTTCTTGATCCTATCTTGCAAGTCTATAGTCACCTATTATGTGTTATGATCCATTAACCCCGAAGTGACAATAATCGGGATACTTACTGGTGATGACCGTAGTTTGAGGAGTTCATGTATTCACTATGTGTTAATGCTTTGTTCCGGTACTCTATTAAAAGGAGGCCTTAATATCCCTTAGTTTCCGTAAGGACCCCGCTGCCACGTGAGGGTAGGACAAAAGATGTCATGCAAGTTCTTTTCCATAAGCACGTATGACTATATTCGGAATACATGCCTACATTACATTGATGAACTGCAGCTAGTTATGTGTCACCCTAGGTTATAACTGTTACATGATGAACCGCATCCGGCATAATTCTCCATCACTGATCCATTGCCTACGAGCTTTCCATATATTGTTCTTTGCTTATTTACTTTCCCGTTGCTATTGCTATCATCACTACAAAATACCAAAAACATTACTTTTACTACTGTTACCTTTTGCTACCGTTACCACTACTATCATATTACTTTTCTACTAAACACTTTGCTGCAGATACTAAGTTTTCAGGTGTGGTTGAATTGACAACTCAGCTGCAAATACTTGAGAATATTCTTTGGCTCCCCTTGTGTCGAATCAAAAAAATTGGGTTGAATACTTTACCCTCGAAAACTGTTGTGATCCCCTATACTTGTGGGTTATCAAGACTATTTTCTGGCGCCGTTGCCGGGGAGCATAGCTCTATTCTTTGAGTCACTTGGGATTTACATTTGTTTATCATTGTGAAGAACTTGAGAGATCCAAGAACCAAGGTTTATCCCTCAACTACGAGGGGACGTAAGGAACTGCCATCTAGGTCTGCACTTGATTCACCTTCTGTTTTAAGTAAGCTTGCGACACCTAAACCTGCTTCTGCTATTCGTTCTGATATGTCGCATGTTATTGATGATGCCACTTCTGCTATACATGACACTTATGATGAAACTACTTCTATGCTTGATACTACTGTGCCACTTGGTGAATTTCTTGATGAACAACTTGCTAGGGCTAGAGAGATTGAAAATATTGAATCTGATAATACTGATGAAATTGATGATGAAGACTTGCCTGTTATTCCCGGGGGTTATGTTTTTGATAAAGAAGCTTCTTTAGCCATTTTAGCTTGCAAAGATAGATACGAACTCAAGAGGTTATTAGCTAAATGGAATAAGCAATCTCTAAACTTTTGCCCTTGTCACAGATGTGATGCCTATATACATGATCATGCCAAGATATTCTCATAACTATTCGCTTTTCTATCAATTTCTCGACAGTAATTTGTTCACCCACCATAGATTATGCTATCTTGAGTGAAGCCACTAGTGAAACCTATGGCCCCCGGGTCTATTCTCCATTATATTATCTTTCCGTCAACTAGCCATTTCTGTCACCGTTTATTTTGCAATCTTTACTTTTCAATCTATACAACAAAAATACCAAAAATATTTATCTTATTATCTTTATCAGATCTCACTTTTGCAAGTGGCCGTGAAGGTATTGACAACCCCTTTATCGTGTTGGTTGCAAGGTTCTTCATTGTTTGTGCAGGTACGAGGGACTTGCGTGTAGTCTCCTACTGGATTGATACCTTGGTTCTCAAAAACTGAGGGAAATACTTATGCTACTTTGTTGCATGACCCTTTCCTCTTCAAGGGAAAACCAACGCATGCTCAAGAGGTAGCAGGGGTGTGGGAGTCCTGGATTAGTGGGTCTCCGGACAGCCGAACTATCTCCATTGGCCGGACTGTTGGACTATGAAGATACAGGATTGAAGACTTCGTCTCATGTCCGGATGGGACTCTACTTGGCGTGGAAGGCAAGCTAGGCAATACGGATATGGATATCTCCTCCTTTGTAACCGACCTTGTGTAACCCTAACCCTCTCTGGTGTCTATATAAACCAGAGGGTTTTAGTCCGTAGGACACAACAACTACAACATACAATCATACCATAGGCTAGCTTCTAGGGTTTAGCCTCTCCGATCTCATGGTAGATCTACTCTTGTACTACCCATATCATCAATATTAATCAAGCAGTACATAGGGTTTTACCTCCATCAAGAGGGCCCGAACCTGGGTAAAACATTGTGTCCCCTGTCTCCTGTTACCATCCGCCTTAGACGCACAGTTCGGGACCCCCTACCCGAGATCCGCCGGTTTTGACACCGACATTGGTGCTTTCATTGAGAGTTCCTCTGTGTCGTCGCCGTTAGGCTTGATGGCTCCTACTATCATTGATAGCGATGCAGTCCAGGGTGAGACTTTTCTCCCCGGACAGATCTTCATGTTCGGCGGCTTTGCACTGCGGGCCAATTCGCTTGGCCATTTGGAGCAGAATGAAAGTTACGCCCCTGGCCACCAGGTCAGGCTTGGAAGCTTAAACTACACGGCCGATATCCGTGGAGACTTGATCTTCGACGGATTCGAGCCTCTGCCTTGTGCGTCACGCGGTCACGATGAGTACGATTTAGCTCTACCATCGGACAGTGTTCAGGAGATCGCATAGGCAGCCGCTCCGACCCTCAATTCGGAGCCAGTTGCGCCGACCATGGACGGGTGGATGGACCCCACCACGGAGGCCTCACCCTCAGTGGCGATCGAGCCAAACGTCGACCTTACCTTGCATGAGAGTCGTGTTGTTAAACTGCCGGATCCTTCTCCGGCCACAGACTCCAAGCCGCCTGCGCCCGTTTCTATCGAATCCGATTGGGCGCCGATCATGGAGTTTACCTCCGTGGATATTTTTCAGCACTCGCCCTTTGGCGACATACTGAACTCATTAAGGTCTCTCTCCTTGTCAAGAGGATCCTGGCCGAACTATGTCCAGCAGGACTGGGATACGGACGACGAAGAAATTCGCGTCCCACCCACCACCCACTTAGTAGCCACTGTCGATGACTTAACCGACATGCTCGACTTCGACTCCGAAGACATCGACGGTATGGACGACGATGCAGGAGACGAAGAGGAACCACTGCCCACAGGGCACTGGACAACCACCTCATCATACGATATATACATGGTGGATACACCCAAAGAAGGCAATGGCGACGAGATAGCGGAGGATGACCCCTCTAAGAAGCAACCCAAGCGCCGACATCAGCTGCGCCGCTTTAAGTCCCGCCAAAGCAAAAGTGGTGATACCGACACAGGAGATAATAACACTCCGGATAGTGCCGAAGACAACAACAATCCCCTCCAGCAAGATTTAGAGCAGGAGGATGGAGGAGCCAGCCCTCTTGAGTGAGCGGCAGATGGAGAGATGGAGGATGATAATTACATGCCCCCTCTGAAGACGAGGCAAGCCTCAGCGACGACGAATTCGCCATGCCAGAGGATCCCTGAAAGTGCGTTATATCGACTAGAGGGGGGTGAATAGGCGATTTTTATGAAAGTCTTCAAAACATGGAAGTTTCGAAGACAAACGATAGAAATAAACCTATTACCATGCAGCGGAAGGTAGACTACACTAGGCAAACCATAGTCAAGTATTCAATGAAGTGAAAGCACAATGACTAATAGCAGCTAGGTAGTAAGGATCAGGTAGGAAGATATTATGAAGCCAATCAGAACAAGCAGTCACTCAGTGAAGACAAAAGATAGTGCAATCATACAATGACTTCACAAGGACCAACAGTAAGTAAAGGGAAGGGAAGGATTAAACCAGTGACTCGTTGAAGACAATGATTTGTTGGACCAGTTCCAGTTGCTATGACAACTGTACGTCTGGTTAGGGCGGCTAGGTATTTAAACTTGAGGACACACAGTCCCGGACACCCAGTCCTGAACACACAGCTCAGGACACCTAGTCCTCACCGTATTTCCCTTGAGCTAAGGTCACACAGACCTCGCCCAATCACTCTGGTAAGTCTTTAAGGTAGACTCCCAAACCTTCACAGACTTCGTTCACCGACGATCCACAATGACTCTTGGATGCTCAGAACGCGACGCCTAACCGGCTGGAGGATTCACAGTCCTCAGGTGTAATAAGTCTTCAGATCACATAGACAAGAAGACTTAAGTGATGCCTAACACTCTTTGGCTCTGGGTGGTTAGGGCTTTATCCTTGCAAGGAATTCTCTCTCAAAGGCTTCGAGGTGGGTTGCTCTCAAACGACAAAAGCCGTACTCTAACGCTGAGCAGCCAACCGTTTATGGTTGTAGGGGGTGGGCTATTTATAGCCACTAGGCAACCCGACTTGATTTGTCCGAAATGACCCTGGGTCACTAAGGAACTGACACGTGTTCCAATGGTCAGATTTCAAACACACACGACAACTTTACTTGGGCTACAAGCAAAGCTGACTTGTCCGACTCTGGACAAGATTTGCTCTGATAGTCTTCACTCGAAGACATAGGTTTTGGTTGAGCATCACTTCAGTCATTCTGACTGTTTCTCTTGGACCCCACTTAACAGTATGGGGGTTCCTATGACTCAATAAAGAAGAAAAAGAACTACGAAAGATCTGAGTCTTCGAGCTCCATAGGCTTCATGTGATGTCTTCTCTTGTCATAGTCTTCAATGTGAATATCTTCACATACCACCTTTGACATCAATGTCTTCATACATTTTTAGGGGTCATCTCTGGTAGGAAAACCGAATCAATGAGGGACTTCTACCTGTGTTATCCTGCAATTCTCACAACCACATTAGTCCCTCAACTAGGTTTGTCATCAATACTCCAAAACCAACTAGGGGTGGCACTAGATGCACTTACAATCTCCCCCTTTTTGGTGATTGATGACAAACTAGTTGAAGTTTTCAACGGGGAATATAATATGTGAAATCGTAAAGGATAAGGAATTGTCTACATCAGTTGCAAAGGCCTCCCTTGAAGATGTGAATATAAGTAATTTGCTTTTGGAATGCAAATGCACATGGCAGGTTGTACTCGTGGAGATCCTCTTCAACTTATGATGATAGTTCATTATGCATGTGAAGGTATGTGAAGATAATGACATGCATAATGGAAAATGGACGTCTACAAAATGATCTAAGAGTGCGGAATTTATCATCACACATGCGGAATTTATCATCGCATCACAAATTAGCAAATAAGTAGCAGACGACCATCGAGTTTAGGTGTTACAACTCAAAGAACCAAATGTGTCAAAACGAGAGTTGTAAACACTAGGCAAAATATAACGCAACCGCCCATGTGGACCCGCTTGAAGACTATCAAACTCATATGCTTCTCCCCCTTTTGTCAGTAAGGACCAAAAAGGTTGAAGACATAGAGCATCTACTCGTTCCCATGAAGAGTAGGTGAAGCAGCAGGGTCGTCGGTGGTGTTCGGCGGTGCAGAAGAACTGGGAGCAGTGTCGAAGCATGCTGAAGGAGGGGACGGTGAAGTAGCATCGTCTTCATCTCGATCACTCTGGCATTCACAGTTGACGCAGAGGAAGAGAACTCAGAGTCTTCAAGAGATGGAGTTCGTCGCAGCACTGCCCTTCGAGGAGGTGTGGAGTCAAACTTGAAGCGTTCAGAGAAGCCATCCTCTTGAAGATCATCTTCAGAGCACATAAGCGTCAGCCCTTTCCATGTGCGTCGAGAGGTTTCATGGGTAACAAAGGCATTCTTGGTGGCAAGATTGCGAATGCGGTTAACATCCACCAAGAGGCTTTGCATTTGGCGCTTCAGCCAGTCGTGATGCCTATCCTGTTTCTGATGAAGAGCCACCATAAGCTCTCGGTCATTGAGAACACGAGATCGCTTCTTGGGTCGTTGGGCAATAGTGCTTTCGGTGGCTTCAATGAGGGCACGATGAGGTGCATGTGTAGTTCCGGCCAGAGGATAAACACGAGTGACTGCTTCAACTCCTTCAATGTTCTGAGAGAAACTTTGATGCTCCGCATTCTGAAGACTAAGAGGCTCCTTGGCAGGCTCAGGATAAATAGCTTCAACGGACATATCCACATCAGGCAGAAAGATCCGATGATTGCGAGCAGATGGCTGATATGAGATAGCGGAGTGGAGTTTAATCAGCGGCATTATCCATGGAGTGTAGAACTTCAAGCCAAAAAGATCATAGCCTGATGCAGCAAGTTGGCAGATGAAGAAGTCTTGTGCATTGAAGCATTTGCCATGAAGAATATAGAAGACCAAAGTCTTCATTGCACCTTCCAGCTTGGCATGTGGAGAATGTCCTTTGATGGGCCAGAGAGTTCGCCTTATGATGTGATAGATAGTCCTTGGCAGATACTCAAGGTCTTCAACAAAGAACTCCTTAGGATATGCAGCATCTTGTGGCAAGGGCTTCATCATACTGAGCATCTGACTCATGTTTGGTTCAGGCTTCTGAAAGATGCTCTCCATAGCTTCACTGTGAAGCTGACAGCCAGGTTCGTAGAGATCGCCAGGAGTGGGCAGACCAGTGAGCTCAATGATATGAAAGACTTTGGCTTTGTGATGAACATTTCCTGTCATCCACTCCAGGACCCAAGTCTTCGGATCTCTGTTGTACCCACGGATGTGAAGTGTGGCATAGAATTGGAGCAGCAACTCTTTATTCCAGTGCTCTTGGTTAGTGAAAAACGGCAACAATCCAACCTCTTTGAAGCAATCCAGAGCTTCTTCATGATAGGGCAGACCCGCTATGGCTTCGGTGTCAAGGCGCTTATGTGGGAAGATGCGACCTTGATTGTACAGAATGCAGGAGTAATAGCTTCGCTGCGGATAGCTCCAGAACCGATCAGAAGATATTCTTTCCCTTGAGTAGGGGTTCTTGGAGCTATTTAAGAAAGTGTTGTCTGCTTTGAAGCCGTTGACATTGAAGGATCCAGGTGCTGATGCAAGACCTGGAAACCTGGGCAACCTTGGAATTGGCTTCTGTACCTGAGGCCTATGCTCAACATGATAGTCAAACTGAGGACCAGCAGCAGGCACAGGAACAGAAGCAGTAGCATCATTGGCTTCGCTGACTTCTGGTTCTTGGGTTGGTGTAGGCTCCACATTTGTTTCAGCCATGACAGCGTCAGTGGCTTCATTTGTTTTGGTGGTGGCAGCCTCAAGATTCTCAACCTCCACTTGATGAGCTGGAGGGTCGGTCACAGTCACATTCTCCTCGAGAACAGCTTCTTGGTGAGACGGGGGTGTAGCAATTCTTGGGGTTTCTTCTTCATCAGCTGATGCAGCCGGAATGTCTTTAGCAGCTTTAGCTTCAGACTCGGAGACTGGAGGCCTTGGTCCTTTGCGAAGCCTGCATAACGCTGGCAACGCCTGTGGAGTTGGAGTTGGCTGGGCCTCGAAGTCATCTTCTTCTTGTGCTTGTGGGTGATCAGCCCATGATGCATCCTGAGCAATTGGCGTCAAAGGACGACCAATGCTGATGAGTTCGCTATGCGTAAGCACAGGCGATGATACCTGTTGGTGCTTGATCTGAGGAAGAAGTGCATCATCTTCAACATGGTCATGGTGACCAATGTCTTCAGCAGCGGTGGGATCAGCTGCTGGAAAGTCTTCAGCTTCATGAGCCTCTGTGGAAGCAGGCTCATGGACAGTCAGTTGGCGCTCTTGATGTTCAGCGTCAGGGCGAACCATGGAGATGGGTTCAACAATTAAGGGCTCTATGGGAGCAGCCCGTTCCTTCTTGGTCTTCCGCTTCTTCTTGGAGGGAGTAGCATCAGAGGCTTCAGAATGTTTCCTCTTTCTGGCTTCAGCCTCAGCAGTCCTCGTCTTTATCAGTTCTGAAGCGGTTGACCTGGCCTTTGGCTTCGAGCCAGTCATGCTAGTTGGGAAGACAATGGGATCTGCTTCCTGCCTTGGTGCATTGGGTTTGGCCACAGTGGGCTTCTTCTTCTGCTTAGCAGCCATCCTGGGATCAATGCCCGGACGCCCAAGGGCCTTGCACTTCTCAGCCTCGTTGTAGCCTTGCACACACTTGTCAGCCAGGCTCTTCATGCGCTCACGAGAGCCCTGAGCTTCTGCATGTTTCTTGAGAAAGGCTTCTTTGAGCTCGTGCAGCATAATCTTGAAGTTTTTCACCTCTTGCATGCTGAGCTTGGCCATATGCTTCTTGAACTGAGCTTTCTCAAAGTCAATCTTTTGCTTCAGTTCGACGATGCGCTGAGCTAGAGTTAGCTCTGAAGCAATGGCACCATGGAAGGCAACACTGAGGCCAATTGGAAGTTGCGGATCTTCAAAGCTGAGGTTGGGCGTGTCAAACCAGTCATCAATGAAGTTGTGGATGATTGCCACGTCAAAGAGAGGCAGATCATTGAAGATTTCTGCTTCTTCTTTGCTCTTGATCAGTTTCTCAAGAGCGTCATCTGCAAGATCTTCATCACTGGACAGATCAATGGCATCGTTGCGCAGAATAGCAGCAACAGTCAGTTCTTGGCCGGTGTGTGGCAGAGGCATCTTGACTTTTTGGGGCTTGGAGATGCGTGGCAAATCTTCAGACTGCACACTATCTTTAGGAGGTGCAGTAGCCAGTGGCTTCACCCGTGAGATTTTTGGTGCAGAGGCAGGCTTTGAAGCTTTAGGCTGCTTCAACTTCTTTGGCTTCGGCGCTGCAGGCGCTTCATCTGATTCAGCGTCATCTGCAGGTTGTGGCCCATGAACCATGCAGGGATAGAAGCCTTGTTCAATGGCTTCTTCTCTGGACCTGGGTTGAAGATTCTTGTATAGGATGTCTCCCCACGGTCGCTTGATGGCATTTTTCTCAGGATATTCCTGGGTCACAAACCGGTATTTGAACCATTGTTCTACCCAATATCTTTGAATCCATTGGATTCGGGTCTTGCGCTGATTGTAATCCTCTTCAGGATCTGTCTTGTAAAGCTCTAAGAGGTCATCAGGCAAATCTCTTGATGTTCCCCCACGACGCTGTTTTCCACCCTTCCTTACTAATTTCTCTGCAGCCATGAACTTCAAACTGAATGGCTTCAAAACGTTCAAAGGCTTCAAAGGCTTTCGCTTGCTGGACAAATAGGAACTGGCTTCGGGAGAGTTTATATGATACTGTAAGAATTCTGCAAATGAATGCAGACTATGAGAACCAAGGGATTCTCCCACGGACATGTACCTGTGACAGCATTAAGGTGCGAGGAAAGGGGAAGAGGTCATGTGCATTCTCAGAAGATTTTGAAGATAAATCAGTTTAGAAGACATTGACCTCATCGTGCGAAGACATTCACTCATAGATAAGGAGTTGGTTCCAGATTTGTACGAATCCACGGATCAGTACAAGTGAGGAATCTAACTACTTTGTGAAGCATAAGTGAATATACTAGGCATATTATGAGATGCAGTATGAAGTGGATCCAACATGTGTGAACAAAAACCACTTGTGGTAGAAAGTGACGAATCTGTAGGATCAAAGGGGCCGTAAAAAGGAGGTTTTTATTTACCACACAAGGAACTGCTAGACGGAGTGGAAGAGGAGGCCGAGCAGTTCGATCGTCCGTGCCCTAACTTGGCGACGGAGGACACCTACGGCGAAGGCGGAGAAGACGATGTCCGCGGTCGGCATGAAGACGGTGTTGGAGAGGTTGCGGCAGCTAAGCGCTTCGTCACCGGTGTCGTCGAGGGCTAGCGGTAGCGCTAGGGTTTGTGTGAGAGTGGAAGAAGAGATAATGACTGTGGTGTGGTGTGTATTTATAGGGACAGGTTGCTACCCCGACTGGAGGAAGAAGCGTATGACGCGGCTGATCGGTCACCTCGTGGCTGCGATGGAGAGGCATTCCAGCCAAAAACTCAGCCCGCACCCCGACGCCATTCAAATAAAAAGGCATGGGGAGATAAGCTAGGCATGCGAGACATATTGGAGGACAAAGCAAAGCATGCAAGATCGATCTACGGATCACGGGGGCACGCCACTATGCGAGACGATAAACGTCACGCCGGATACAGTAAAAGAAAATCCGGCCGGGCCGAACACAGCGGGCAAAACCCATTTGAGATGCATCGCGATATAGCCCAATACAGAGGCGCCGCACACCCCTTATGCTTCACAGATGAAGTAATGGATCATCAAATCCCAGAAGGTTTCAAACCTGTAAATATTGAATCATACGACGGCACAACAGATCCCGCAGTATGGATCGAGGATTTCCTCCTCCACATCCACATGGCCCACGGTGATGACTTACACACCATCAAATACCTCCCACTAAAGCTCAAGGGACCAGCGCGGCATTGGCTTAACAGCTTGCCAGCAGAGTCCATCAGCTGTTGGGAAGATCTGGAAGCCGCATTCCTCGACAACTTTCAGGGCACTTATGTGCGGCCACCAGATGCCGATGACTTGAGCCACATAATTCAGTAGCTAGAAGAATCAGCCAGGCAATTCTTGACTCGGTTCCTAACAAAGAAAAATCAAATTGTCGATTGTCCGGATGCAGAGGCCCTAGCGGCTTTCAAACACAACATCCGCAACGAATGGCTAGCCCGGCACCTTGGTCAGGAAAAGCCGAAATCTATGGCAGTCCTCACAACACTCATGACCCGCTTTTGTGCGGGAGAAGACAGCTGGCTGGCTCGCAGTAATAACATATCAAAGAACCATGGTACTTCGGATACCAAGGACGGCAATAGCAGGTCACGTCACAACAAACATAAGCACCACATTAACAGCGATAATACCGAGGGTACGGCAGTCAATACCGGATTCAAAGGCTCTAAACCCGGTCAGCGGAAAAAGCCATTCAAACAAAGTACGCCGGGTCTGTCCAGCTTGGACCGTATACTCGATCACTCGTGTCAAATACACGGCACCCCAGAAAAGCCAGCCAATCACACCAACAGGGATTGTTGGGTGTTCAAGCAGGCCGGCAAGTTAATTGCTGAAAACAAGGACAAGGGGCCACATAGCGATGACGAGGAGGAGCCCCAGCAGCCACACACCAGAGGACAAAAAAGGTTTCCCCCACAAGTGCGGACGGTGAACATGATATACGCAACCCACATCCCCAAGAGGGAGCGGAAGCGTGCACTCAGGGACGTATATGTGTTGGAGCCAGCCGCCCCAAAGTTCAACCCATGGTCCTCCTATCCGATCACTTTCGATCGCAGGGACCATCCCACTAGTATCCATCATGGCGGATTCACCGCACTGGTTCTGGACCCAATCATTGACGGATTTCACCTCACTCGAGTCCTTATGGATGGCGGCAGTAGCCTGAACCTCCTTTATTAGGACACAGTGCGCAAAATGGGTATAGAGCCCTCAAGGATCAAACCCACAAAAACGACCTTTAAAGGCGTCATTCCAGGCGTAGAGGCCCATTGCATAGGCTCAATTACACTGGAAGTGGTCTTCGGATCCCCGGATAACTTTCGAAGCAAAGAGTTAATCTTTGATATAGTCCCGTTCCGCAGTGGTTATCATGCACTGCTTGGGCGAACCGCATTTGCGAGATTCAATGCGGTACCACATTATGCATACCTCAAGCTCAAGATGCCAGGACCTCGCGGGGTTATTACAGTCAATGGAAACACAGAACGCTCTCTTCGAACGGAGGAGCACACCGCGGCCCTCGCAGCAGAAGCGCGAATCAGCCTCTCAAGGCAATCCACCAGTTCGGCATTTCAAGACCAGGACACCTTCAAGCGCGCTCGAAGCAATCGGCAACTAGACCGCCTGGCGCGATCTGAGCTCGCGCAGCAATGCGGCCCCCACCCCAGTCCTAGTCGAACGGCAAAACTCGTGCCACGCGTACATAATTATGCATTAAAAATACCATGGGCACAGGTGGGGAGGGGGACACACTGCGGCATGCCCCAAGACACGGCTTAAACCGCACTAGGGGCTTCCCGTTTGGTTATTTTTCTCTTTTTCAAGACCTTAATCTCTAGAAACCCTGTCCGGCAGCACTATCACCGAACACATGATGCAGCAACCAAGGAGGCAGAAAGCTACG
The DNA here is from genome assembly GCF_002162155.2 of Triticum dicoccoides. NCBI lineage: Eukaryota > Viridiplantae > Streptophyta > Magnoliopsida > Poales > Poaceae > Triticum > Triticum dicoccoides. The sequence continues at coordinate 559,125,192 of NC_041384.1, read as the reverse complement.
TCACACCACGGAATTCCCAGGTGGATTACAATAATGAGCGAAATATTTGATTTAATATTGTTCCTCAGCTTGCCCTTGGAAGGGACATAGTCCTACTCTTTGCTTATCGCGCCATCTGTACATTCTGCTTTAAGGCACCTTTTTAAATAAACAATGCATAACATTACGACTTTTGTTGCATTCTTGTTATATATATATGTGTGTGTGTGTGTGTTCATTAATGACGCCTTGCAACCGTACACGTTGGTACGGCCAATACACCAGGGGCTTACGTACCCCACAATATGGTGTGAAAAGTCCGAACAATTTCACAAGTGCGGCACCCCGAACTTATAGCATTACATGCATCAGCTCTGAATCATGTCTTTGGTCAAATGTTGGGTTTGCCCGGCTCCTATGTTTTGGTACCTTACGTTCCGCTCTATCGGCTAACGTAGCGCTAGGAGAACTACTGCGATTGTGCCCCGGTTCTGCTGGGCTTAGCACCTCAGTAGAGAAAGCTAAAACTGACTGTCATGATAAGGCGAGAGACTGGTCGCTGTTCGGCGAGGTTTTCGAGTCCCTAAAGACTTATGCCGCTTAGAGCGAGGGGCCGGCCTTGTCCGGCTTAAAGGCGTGTATCGCGCCCCAAATTCGGCCTTCCGAATACCAGGGGCTTCGCCGAAATTTAAAATTATAGAATTCTATGGCTAAGTGAGAGTGATAAAGCATTATTAGTCCAGTTGCCTTGTTCGTTGTGCTGAGCACCTCCCTCGAAGGACCCAAACATGGGAACAAGAGTGCTCAGGTTTATCCCGAACACCCCAGCACTCGTGGCATGGGGGCAGAAGCCGAGGACTAGCCATCTCTCAGATTGGATAAATAGCCAAATAGAAGGTAATATTTTAAATTCACACAAGCGTTGCATAGAGCATATGAAACAAGTTTTCATCATACAGGATCACACGAGCAAGTTTACTCAAATATTACATCCTTTGAACATTCGTCCGCTACAAGATGGGCACCCTTCAGGACACCCTCATAATAAATTTCGGGGGTGCGATGCTCCTTGCCCTGTGGCGGCCCTTCCTTGATCAGCTTCACAGCATCTAGCTTGTCCCGCTGCACCTTCACACGGGCGAAAGCCCGACGTGCACCTTCGATGCAGACGGACCGCTTGACGACCTCCAGCCGCGGGCAGGCATCCACAAGCTGCCTCACCAGGCCGAAGTAGCTGTTCGGAAGGGCGTCGCCAGGCCACAGCCGGACTATAAGGCCCTTCATAGCCTGTTCGACCGCCTTGTGCAACTCGACTAGCTGCTTTAGCTGGTCGCTCAGAGGCATTGGGTGTTCGGTCTCAGTATACTAAGACCAGAACAGCTTCTCCGTTGAGCTTCCCTCCTCGGCTTGGTAAAACTGTGTGGCATCCGACACGCCGCGGGGCAAATCTGCGAATGCTCCTGGAGAGCTCCGAATTCGGGTAAGTAATCGGTAATTTACTTTTACATGCTTGCTTTGCATATAGAATGCCTTACCCGCCGCTATTTTCTTCATCGCATCAATCTCCTAGAGGGCCTTTTGGGCTTCGGCCTTGGCACTTTTTGCGCTCTCGAGGGCAGCGGCAAGCTCAGACTCTAGCGTCTTCGAGTCAAGCTCCAACACCTCGTGCTTCATCACGAGAGCCTGGAGCTCTTGCTGCACCTCGCCCACATGAGCCTCTTGCTTTTCCCGCTTGGTGCGCTCCCTGGCCACTTTATCTTCGGCCTTGGTTAGCACTTGCTTCAGGGTTTCCACCTCGGTCGTGGCCCCTGGCAAATATACGATGATCCTATCACCTTGTTCTCCTCGAGTTGCCTCTTGGAAAGGTCGAGCTCTTTCTTTGACCCCTCGAGGTCCTGCTTCAGTGAGGCGACCTCCGAAGTCAGTGCGGCTGAGGCCAGCAGCGAAGCCTGCATACGCATATTGACATACTGAAATTAGACTCCTGCAATATTGTTTGATCCTCTGTTCGGCTTTTCTTTGTGAACACCGAACAGAGCATCAGGGGCTACTGTATATGCGGTAATATTTTTCCTATATTTTAACACTTACTTCAAAGCCTATTAGAGGGCTGGCACAGGCTTCAGTCAATCCGCCCTTGGCGGACTGAACCTTCTGGACCACCGCACTCATAATAGTACGGTGCTCCTCGTTGATCGAAGCGCTACGAAGCGCTTCCAGCAGATTGTCCGGCACCTCTGGATGGACAGAGGTCACCGGTACAGGCGTCTCACCCCTCTTAGAAGGAGGCCGCCTGCCCGAGCCCGGAACCACAGGAGGTTCCGGTGCGGTGTTCGGCTGAGGGCCGAACTCGGAGCTCTCAGGGGCCTTGTTCCCTCGGCTCCCGGAGTCCGGGAGGCCGCCTTGAGGCGCCTCCGAGACTGTCTCCCCTCGACCCGGTGCCTCGTGAGATAGCACCTCGGCGTCGTCAGCAGGATGAGGGGAGGTGGCGGTCGGGACTGGATCGCTATCCATGTCCGACGAGCCCAGGGAGCCATCCGATGATACATCTATACTGGCTCGTGGGGCCTGCATAATCATGTTCGGCGTTAGGGAAAGCAGTGCGACAAAGGAATACTATGAGTTACTCTGGTATCCGAATAATTACGATCTCCCTAGGGGCTTGGCCCTGGGCAACCACTCGTCTTCGCCTTCGTCGGCGGCGGTGGAACTGTCCGGAAGGTGAGTCCTTCCCTTCTTGGACCCTTCAGCCCCCCAGTTGGGGCGGCCTTCCTTTTCTTATTTCCCCCAACTGGAGGGGGAGCATCTTCTTCTTCTTCCTCGTCTTCTGGGGAGGAGTGCGCCGAAGTGTCATCGGACGGTGAGTCCGACGACGCCTGGCGTCGGGAACTCTTTCGGGTCCCCTTGGCCTTCTTGGTCTTCTCCGTCACCTTGTAAGGAGCCGGAGTCAGCATCCCCGTTAGGAGAGCGCTCGCAGTGTCTTCGGGCAAAGGGGCCGGACAGTTAATCTGCCCCGACGTCTCCACCCAGTCCAGTCAAAGGCATGGAGATTAGACCCCGCACATGATTAAGCTAGGGGAAATAAATGTCCTACGGGACGTATTGAACTCACCGGACGCGCTAGGCACTTTGTGCTTAGTCCGCGGTCCTTGGCAAGAGAAGGAGGGACCTCGGCGCCCTTGAATAGCACCTTCCAGACGTCCTTGTGCGTCATATCGAAGAGCTCGCTTAGAGTCTGGTGCTGGGCCGGGTCGAACTCCCACAAGTTAAAATCCCATTGTTGACACGGGAGGATCCGGCGGATGAGCATAACCTGGACTATGTTGACAAGCTTGAGCTTCTTGCTTGCCATACTCCGGATACATTTCTGGATTCCATCTAGCTCCACCGATGAACCCCACGACAAGCCCTTCTCTTTCTAGGAAGTGAGCCGTGTAGGGAATCCGGATCGAAACTCGGGGGCCACCGCCCATTTGGCGTCGCGCGGCTCGGTGATGTAGAACCACGCCGATTGCCTTCCCTTTATTGTCTCCACAAAGGAGCCTTCAAGCCATATAACATTGGGCATCTTGCCCACCATGGCTCCGCCGCATTCTTCTTGTTGGCCTCCTACCACCTTCGGCTTGATATTGAAGGTCTTTAACCACAGGCCAAAGTGGGGCCGGATGCAGAGGAAAGCCTCACACACGACGATGAACGCCGAAATGTTGAGAATGAAGTTCGGGGCTAGATCATGAAAGTCCAGCCCGTAGTAGAACATGAGACCATGGACGAATGGATGGAGGGGAAACCCCAGTCCGTGGAGGAAGTGGTGGAGGAAAACTACCCTCTCGTGAGGTTCTGGGGTAGGGACGATCTGCCCCGCAGCGGGCAGCCGATGTGCGATATTCGCGGCTAAGTATCCGGCTCCGCGTAGCTTCTTGATATGTCCCTCCATAACGGAGGAAGCCATCCATTTACCTCCCGCTCCGGACATGTTTGGAGAAGGTTGAGGGAAGGGATGTGGACTTGGGTGTTGGAGCTCGAGTGTGCAAAAACGGATGAGCAAAGGAGGAAGAAGGCGTGGATGAAAAGGTGAATCCTTATCCCTTTATATGGGCGGACGAAACTAAGCGTCCCCACTAGCCTGGTAAAACTCGCTTATCCCCCAAGCGCCGTAATCAATGGCATGGTTGGGTTACCCACACCCGTATTGATGAGAATCCCGTGATAAGGGGACACGATCTCTGCTTTGACAAGACATGTCAAAAAACTGCCTCGCGTTATGTGCGGGGCTAGTTAAAGGAAACGGTTCGAATAATCACCGGGCCGTGACATAATGTTGTGTTGCCAAAACAAGTCAGCAAATTAGATTTGCGGAAATATTATTCTCTCTATGGTGGTATGTGGAACTTATTTTGCAGGGTCGTACACTATCCTTATATTCAAATTCTTCCGTGGTATATTCGGAGGAGGAACCCGCCTTGCAATGCCGAAGACAATACTGCGCGCCGGACTCATCGTCATTGAAAGCCTGGTTCAGGGGCTACTGTGGGAGTCCTGGATTAGGGGGTCTCCAGACAGCCGGACTATCTCCATTGGCCGGACTGTTGGACTATGAAGATACAAGATTGAAGACTTTGTCTCGTGTCCGGATGGGACTCTACTTGGCGTGGAAGGCAAGCTAGGCAGTACGGATATGGATATCTCCTCCTTTGTAACCGACCTTGTGTAACCCTAACCCTCTCCGGTGTCTATATAAACCGAAGGGTTTTAGTCCGTAGGACACAACAACTACAACATACAATCATACCATAGGCTAGCTTCTAGGGTTTAGCCTCTCCGATCTCGTGGTAGATCTACTCTTGTACTACCCATATCATCAATATTAATCAAGCAGGACATAGGGTTTTACCTCCATCAAGAGGGCCCGAACCTGGGTAGAACATTGTGTCCCCTGCCTCCTGTTACCATCCGCCTTAGACGCACAGTTCGGGACCCCTACCCGAGATCCGCCGGTTTTGACACCGACAAGGGGCACCCTAGAAAACACAACAGACAACTCTCTTAGCCGTGTGCAGTGCCCCCCTCCACCATAATCCAACTCGGTCATATCATCGTAGTGCTTAGGCAAAGCCTTGCGCCGGTAACTTCATCATCACCGTCATCACGCCGTCATGCTGACGAAGCTCTCCCTCGACACTCAGCTGGATCAAAAGTTCATGGGATGTCACCGAGCCGAACGTGTGCAGATCACGGAGGTGCTGTACTTTCAGTGCTAGGATCGGTCGGATCGTGAATACGTACGACTATATCAACCGCTTTGTCATAACGCTTCCGCTTACGGTCTAAGAGGGTACGTAGACAACACTCTTCCGCTCTCATTGCTATGCATCACCACGATAGATCTTGCGTGTGCGTAGGAATTTTTTTTTGAAATTACTGTGTTCCCCAACGGAGTGCTCCTGCCTCCCATGGCCGGCTGTGATGCCGAGGAGGCCTCACCGCCCCCTACTACTCCTACCGCTGGCCTGGCCATCCCTCTACTCACCCACACCCCCTGTTATTCTGCAGCGATGACAGCCTCACATCGCAGTTGAACCAGTGAACCCTCGTACTCCTCTCCGTGTGGGCAACCACTGCCGCGTCTTCCCCGGCTCCGCATCGTCCCCTTCCTAAGCCTCGCCGTCGTCCACCGCCCTGGTGCTCTTGGCGCGGCGTGCTCAACATGGTCAATGAACGACTTCCATCGGAAGAGTACTATACGTGGAGAGGCTAACAGCTGGGTCCACAGCCGCAGCAAGGAAGTGCCTCCTTATTATGCGGAAAATAATGATTCCTCCACCTGACAGCAGGGACCCACTGGACGGGCCACTGTATTTCGTGAAAAAACGTTTCCCTGACTGCTGGGACCCACCAGCTATATCTTCGCACGCAAGGAAGTGCATCCATATTGCGGGCAAAAAAATGATTCGCCCTTGACTGCTGGGACCCACCAGCTACATCTTCGCACGCAAGGAAGTGCCTGATAGTCGGGACCCACCTGGTCAAAGCATACGTAGCATTGTCATTCCGGTCGCGAACGTGTATGTACATACTTGTCGATGTAGAGGCGCGCACGTGTCGTAGTAGAGGCATGCACATGTCATAGTAGAGGTGCGCACGTAGCATGTACACGTACGTACAACGGCCAGGGTGCACGAAATAAAATATAGCCACGTACGTACATACGGGCGGGGTCTCGAACGCCTACTCGCGCATACGTACGGCCAGGACTCGTGTACATGGCTGGGTCGGAACGGAGAAGCTGCGCCGTCATCGTGATCATGGGGAGGCAACCAGCTGGGTCGGAACGGAATGCGTCATCGTGTTCATCGGGAGCCAACCGGCTTGGACGGAACAGCCGATGAAAACAAGGCATGGCATACCGCAAAACGGAGGAAACGTCCTTGTGTTCGACCGGCCATGGTCGAAACAGGATCTTGTTCATTGGGAGGGGTCTGGCATACCGCAAAACGGAGGAAATGGACCTCCTACGGTCGAAACAGGGTCCTGTTGATCGGGAGGGGTGTGGCGTGCCGCAAAATGGAGGAAACGGACTTGTGTTTGAGCGATACGGTCGAAACGGGGGTCCTGTTCATCGGGAGGGATGTGGCGTACCGCAAAACGGGACTCCACAGGATACTGTTCATCTCCCTGTCGACTGCCTCCACGGGCTAGTCTTCATCCACCATCGACTGCCTCCACGGGCTCCTGTTCATCCACCGTCGACCTCCTCCAGCCACCACCTGCGACTGTTCATCCACGGGCTCCTGTTCATCTAGCCTCCACCGCTCCTCCACCGGCTACTGTTCAGCCAACCCTCTCCACGGAGTCCTGTTCAAGCACCCCTCCACGGGCTACTATTCATCCAGCCCTCCACCCGCTACTGTTCAACCAGCCCTCCACCCGCTACTGTTCAACCAGCCCTCCATGGGGGTCCTGTTCATCCAGCCCTCCACGGGGTCCTGTTCATCCACCGGCTCTATTGATCGGGGTGTTGTTCATCTAGCAGAAGTGGCCTCTGCTACCACGGGGTCCTGTTCATCCAACCCCCACCGGGAACTATTCATCCAAACCCCCAACAACACTCACTGTTCATCCAGAGGCAGCATCGATCGGCTTCAGTTAGCAGCAGTAACAAAGGAATCACTCGGGTTCAGTTAACAGCAAGGGATCGATAGATCGCTCGGGTTCAGTAACGTGTAACCTACAGTGCAATCGCTCGGGTTCACTTAGAGCCCAACACCTCGCTCGGGTTCAGTTAGAGCCCAATGCCTCGCACACATGTGCGTATGTACAAGAGAAATGCGCATCGCGCTCGGCCCCCGGCCACCCACCGTAACCGGTAACTCCCCGATATTTTCCTCTCCCTCGCTTCTACCATGGTTTTTCTGTCATGGACGGCCCAAAGAATGTCATGCAGCTGCGTCTCCGGCCCGCCCAGGACGAAAAGCCCATTTTCTGTCATGATCTTTTGTCATAGAAGTAGGACCCCACCACATCTATGATGATACCGGGTTTTGTCACAATTATCGTCATAGAAGTGTCATAAGTATAACAGAAAATTTTCGTTCGGCCCAAAATGTCACGGATGTGTCTTTTTTTGTAGTGATGGTTTGATCATTACGAGAAAGCCGAGCAAAAAAGTTCTGGATAATAATTTCTCTTAAGAGCTCATGATTGGGGCATGAATATAACATTGACTTCAGCCTCCCCCAAGTTAGAGCGATACTTTCTCCTTCACGGGGCCAAAAATTATATATATAATTCCGATCACGATGAATTAGATGCATATGATAATTTTTTGGTGGAACTCCAATTTCAACCGATTCCAATCCCAAGATCCAGTATCATCGCATGGCCTATACCATGTCAATGCTTTTCCCTTCAAGGATAAAGGGGAAACCTTTTTCATAACTTCATCCCTGGGTAAACCTACAAGATTAAACAATCCGCAAAAAAAATTTCAACATATATCAAGTGCATATCAGGATGTTCGGTTCCATCTCCTGCATAAGGATTAGCTAGCAGTTGTTCTATCATACCCGAAGGAATTTCATATTCAATATTTTCAGCAGGTGCAGTAGGTTGAGGGGTAACTAATTGCGGTTACGGACGAGATGAAGATACCCCAAACAAACCCCTCAAAGGATTGTTTTCCATCGTAACAAGTGACAATAAATTTCAGCATAGTATATAAATGTTTCCTTACCAAAGGTGCTTCACTCCCCGGCAACGGTGCTAGAAAATAGCCTTGATGACCCACAAGTATAGGGGATCAATTGTAGCTCTTTTTGATAAGTAAGAGTGTCGAACCCAATGAGGAGCGGAAGGAAATGACAAGTGGTTTTTGATACGTATCCAACGTATCTATAATTTTTGATTGCTCCATGCTATTATATTATCTATTTTGGATGTCAATGGGCTTTATTTTACACTTATATATCATTTTTGGGACTAACCTACTAACTGGAGGCCCGGCCCAAATTGTTGTTTTTTTGCCTATTTTAGGGTTTCCAAGAAAAGGAATATCAAACAGAGTCCAAACGGAATGAAACCTTCGGGAACGTGATTTTCTCAACAAACGTGATCCAGGAGACTTGGAGTGCGCGTCAAGAAACAACGGAGGAAGCCACGAGGTAGGGGGCGCGCCTACCCTCCTGAGCGCGCCCTCCACCCTCGTGGGCCCTCCGTTGCTCCACCGACGTACTTCTTTCTCTTATATAAGTCCACGTACCCCCAAACATCCAGGAGCACCATGAAAACATAATTCCACCGCCGCAACCTTCTGTACCCGAGAGATCCCATCTTGGTGCCTTTTCCGGAGCTCCACCTGAGGGGGCATTGATCACGGAGGGCCTCTACATCAACTCCATGGCCTCTCCGGTGATGCGTGAGTAGTTTACTTCAGACCTACAGGTCCATAGTTATTAGCTAGATGGCTTCTTCTCTCTCTTTGGATCTCAATACAAAGTTCTCCTTGATTCTCTTGGAGATCTATTCGATGTAATCTTCTTTTGCGGTGTGTTTGTCGAGATCCGATGAATTGTGGGTTTATGATCCAGATTATCTATGAACAATATTTGATTCTCCTCTAAATTCTTTTATGCATGATAGGTTTATCTTTGCAAGTCTCTTCGAATTATCAGTTTGGTTTGGTCTACTAGATTGATCTTTCTTGCAATGGGAGAAGTGCTTAGATTTGGGTTCAATCTTGCGGTGCTCGATCCCAGTGACAGAAAGGGAACAGACACGTATTGTATTGTTTCCATCAAGGATAAAAAGATGGGGTTTATATCATGTTGCATGAGTTTATCCCTCTACATCATGTCATCTTCCTTAAAGCATTACTCTGTTCTTATGAACTTAATACTCTAGATGCATGCTGGATAGCGGTCGATGTGTGGAGTAATAGTAGTACATGCAGAATCATTTTGGTCTGCTTGTCTCGGACATGGCGCCTATATACATGATCATACCTAGATATTCTCATAACTATGCTCAATTCTATCAATTGCTCGACAATAATTTGTTTACCCACCGTAATACTTATGCTCTTGAGAGAAGCCACTAGTGAAACCTATGGCCCCCGGGTCTATCTTCCATCATACTAATCTTCCAACACTTAGTTATTTCCTTTGTCGTTTATTTTACTTTGCATCTTTATCATAAAAATACCAAAAATATTATCTTATCATATCTATCAGATCTCACTCTCGTAAGTGACCGTGAAGGGCTTGAGAACCCCTTTATTGCGTTGGTTGTGAGGTTCTTCTTTGTTTGTGTAGGTGTGTGGGACTTGAGCATGATCTCCTACTGGATTGATACCTTGGTTCTCAAAAACTGATGGAAATACTTAAGCTACTTTGTTGCATCACCCTTTCCTCTTCAAGGTAAAACCAACGCAGTGCTCAAGAGGTAGCAAGAAGGATTTCTGGCGCCGTTTCCGGGGAGATTCGCGCCAAGTCAAGTCAAGATTTGACTCCCAACAACGAGTCATTTCAGGTGCCGTTGCCAAGTCAAGACATACCAAGTACCCATCACAAACTCTTAACCCTTGCATTACATTATTTGCCATTTGCCTCTCGTTTTCCTCTCCCCCACTTCACCCTTGCCGTTTTATTCGCCCTCTTTTCCTCTCTCTCTGTTCCCCTTCTCTTTTTCTATTTGCCTTTTTGCCTGTTTCTTATTTGCTTGTGTGTTGGATTGCTTGCTTGTCACGATGTCTCAAGATAATACTAAATTGTGTGACTTTACTAATACCAACAACAATGATTTTCTTAGTACTCTGATTGCTCGTCTTACCGATGTTGAATCTTGTGAAATTAATGCTGCTTTGTTGAATCTTGTCATGAAAGATCAATTCGCCGGCCTTCCTAGTGAAGATGCCGCTACCCATCTAAATAGCTTCGTTGATTTGTGTGATATGCAAAAGAAGAAACACCTGGACAATGATACTGTTAAATTGAAGCTATTTCCTTTTTCCCTTAGAGATCGTGCTAAAGCTTGGTTTTTGTCTTTGCCTAAAAATAGTATTGATTCATGGAATAAGTACAAAGATGCTTTTATCTCTAAGTATTTTCCTCCTGCTAAAATCATCTCTCTTAGAAACGATATTATGAATTTTAAGAAACTTGATCATGAACATGTTGCACAAGCTTGGGAGAGGATGAAATTAATGATATGTAATTGCCCTACACATGGTTTGAATCTTTGGATGATTACACAAAAAATTTATGTCAGATTGAATTTTTCTTCTAGAAATCTTTTAGATTCGGCCGCGGGAGGCACTTTTATGGAAATCACTTTAGGAGAAGCTACCAAACTCCTAGATAATATTATGGTTAATTATTCTCAATGGCACACCGAAAGATCTACTAGTAAAAAAGTGCATGCAATTGAAGCAATTAATGTTTTGAGCGAAAAGATGGATGAACTTATGAAATTGTTTGCTAATAATAGTGCTCCGACTGATACTGATGATATGCCTTTGTCTACTTTGATTGAGAATAATAATGAATCTATGGATGTGAATTTTGTTGGTAGGAACAATTTTGGTAACAACGCGTATAGAGGTAATTTTAATCCTAGGCTGTTTCCTAGTAATTCCTATAATAATTATGGTAATTCCTACAATAATTCTTATGGAAACTATAATAAGATGCCCTCTGATTTTGAATCTAATATTACAGAATTTATTACTTCGCAAAAGAGTTTCAATGCTTTGATTGAAGAAAAATTGCTTAAGATTGATGAGTTGGCTAGGAACGTTGATATAATTTCTCTTGATGTTGATTATTTGAAACTTAGATCTATTCCCCCTAAGCATTATATCAATGAGTCTCTCAAAGCCATGAGAATTTACATTGATGAGTGCAAAGAAAGAACCGTTAGGATGCGTGCTATGAAAGATTGCTTTGTGAAGGCGTGTTCTTCTAGTTTTCATGATAATAAAAATGAAGATCTAAAAGTGATTGATGTGTCCCCTATTAAATATTTGTTTCGCAATATGAATCTTGATAATGATGGGACTGAAGATGAGCCACCTTTACCTAGAAGGCGTTCCAAAAATTCGGAGTTTTTAGATCTTGATGCAAAAATTATTAAAAGTGGGATTAAAGAGGTCAAAAATTTAAATAGCAACGAACCCACTATTTTGGATTTCAAGGAATTTAATTATGATAATTGCTGATAGATTGTATTTCCTTGTTGCAATCCGTGCTAAATTCTCCTCATGCTTATAGTCAAAATAAAGCTTTTACTAAACATACCGTTGATGCTTTGATGCAATATTATGAAGAAAAACTTGAGTTGGAAGTTTCTATCCCTAGAAAACTTTATGATGAGTGGGAAGCTACAAGAAAAATTAAAATTAAAGATCATGAGTGTTATGATTTGTGTGATTTTGGTACTAGTGTTTCCACGATTCCAAAAACTTTGTGTGATTTGCTAGGTTTCCGTGATTTTGGTGATTGTTCTTTAAACTTGCACCTTGCGGATTCCACTATTAAGAAACCTATGGGAAGAATTAATGATGTTCTTATTGTTGCAAATAGGAACTATGTGCCCATGGATTTCATTGTTATTGATATAGATTACAATCCTTCATGTCCTATTATTCTTGGTAGTACTTTCCTTAGAACGATTGGTGCAATTATTGATATGAAGGAAAGGAATATTAAATTCCAATTTCCATTAAAGAAAGGCATGGAACACTTTCCTAGAAAGAAAATTAAATTACCATATGAATCTATTATGAGATCCACTTATGGATTGCCTACCAAAGATGGCAATACCTAGATCTATCTTCGCTTTTATGCCTAGCTAGGGGTGTTAAACGATAGCGCTTGTTGGAAGGCAACCCAATTTTATTTTTATTCCTTGCTTTTTGCTCCTGTTTAGTAATAAATAATTTATCTATCCTCTGTTTTGGTTGTGTTTTTTGTGTTTAATTAGTGTTTGTGCCAAGTAGAACCGTTGGGAAGACTTGGGGAAAGTCTTTTTGATCTTGCTGTAAAAAAACAGAAACTTTAGCGCTCACGAGAATTGCTGCCATTTTTATTTGGAAAGTTATATTTAGTTAATTATTTTTGCAGATGATTAATAGATAAATTCCTCACGTCCAGAAATTTATTTTAGAATTTTTGAGGTTCCAGAAGTTGTGTTAGCTACAGATTACTACAGACTGTTCTGTTTTTGACAGATTCTGTTTTTCATGTGTTATTTGCTTATTTTGATGAATCTATGGCTAGTAAAAGAGTTTATAAATCATAGATAAGTTGGAATACACTAGTTTAACACCAATATAAATAAATAATGACTTCATTACAGTACCTTGAAGTGGTGTTTTGTTTTCTTTCGCTAACGGAGCTCACGAAATTTTCTATTTTGAGTTTTGTGTTGTGAAGTTTTCAAGTTTTGGGTAAAGATTTGATGGATTATGGAACAAAGAGTGGAAAGAGCCTAAGATTGGGGATGCCCATGGCACCCCAAGGTAAAGTTCAAGGACACCAAAAAGCCTAAGCTTGGGGATGCCCTGGAAGGCATCCCCTCTTTCGTCTTCGTCTATCGGTAACTTTACTTGGAGCTATATTTTTATTCACCACATGATATGTGTTTTGCTTGGAGCGTCTTGTATGATTTGAGTCTTTGCTTTTTAGTTTACCACAATCATCCTTGCTGTACACACCTTTTTAGAGAGACTCGCATGATTTGAAATTTATTAGAATACTCTATGTGCTTCACTTATATCTTTTGAGCTATATAGTTTTTGCTCTAGTGCTTCACTTATATCTTTTAGAGCACGGTGGTGGTTTTGTTTTATAGAAACTATTGTTCTCTCATTCTTCACTTATATTATTTTGAGAGTCCTTTAGAACAACATGGAAATTTGCTTTAATATAAAAACTTTCATAGAAGTGCATTGAATTCTATGAGAAGTTTGATACTTGATAATTGTTTTGAGATATGGAGATGGTGATATTAGAGTCATGCTAGTTGAGTAGTTGTGAATTTGAGAAATACTTGTGTTGAAGTTTGTGATTCCCATAGCATGCATGTAAGGTGAACCATTATGTGATGAAGTCGGAGCATGATTTATTTATTTATTGTCTTCCTTATGAGTGGCGGTCGGGGACGAGCGATGGTCTTTTCCTACCAATCTATCCCCCTAGGAGCATGAGCGTAATACTTTGTTTCGATAACTAATAGATTTTTGCAATAAGTATGTGAGTTCTTTATGACTAATGTTGAGTCCATGGATTATATGCACTCTCACCCTTCCACCATTGCTAGCCTCTCTAATATCGCGCAACTTTCGCCGGTATCATACACCCACCATATACCTTCCTCAAAACAGCCACCATACCTACCTATTATGGCATTTCCATAGCCATTCCGAGATATATTGCCATGCAAATTTCCACCATTCTGTTATTATGACACGCTTCATCATTGTCATATTGCTTGCATGATCATGTAGTTGACATCGTATTTGTGGCAAAGCCACCATTCATAATTATTCATACATGTCACTGATGCATCATTGCAAATCCTGGTACACCGCTGGAGGCATTCACATAGAGTCATATTTTGTTCTAAGTGTTGAGTTGTAATTCTTGAGTTGTAAAAAATTAAAGTGTGATGATCATCATTATTAGAGCATTGTCCCAAGTGAGGAAAGGATGATGGAGACTATGAAAGAAGGCCAAGTCGGGATGAGACTCCGGACAAAAATAAAGAGGCCAAAAAGAAAAAAAGAAAGAAGGCCCAAATAAAAAAAATGTGAGAAAAAGAAAGAAGGGACAATGCTACTATCCTTTTTCCACACTTGTGCTTCAAAGTAGCACCATGATCTTCATGATAGAGAGTCTCCTATGTTATCACTTTCATATACTAGTGGGAATTTTTCATTATAGAACTTGGCTTGTATATTCCAATGATGGGCTTCCTCAAAATGCCCTAGGTCTTCATGAGCAAGCAAGTTGGACGCACACCCACTTAGTTTCTTTTGTTGAGCTTTCATATGCTTGTAGCTCTAGTGCATCCATTACATGGCAATCCCTACTCACTCACATTGATATCTATTAATGGGCATCTCCATAGCCTGTTGATACGCCTAGTTGATGTGAGACTATCTTCTCCTTTTTTGTCTTCTCCACAACCACCATTCTATTCCACCATAGTGTTATATCCATGGCTCATGCTCATATATTGCGTGAAGATTGAAAAAGTTTGAGAACATCAAAAGTATGAAACAATTGCTTGGCTTGTCATTGGGGTTGTGCGTGATTTAAATATTTTGTGTGGTGAAGATAGAGCATAGCCAGACTATATGATTTTGTAGGGATAACTTTCTTTCGCCATGTTATTTTGAGAAGACATGATTGCTTAGTTAGTATGCTTGAAGTATTATTATTTTTATGTCAATATTAAACTTTTATCTTGAATCTTTTGGATCTGAAAATTCATGCCACAATAAAGAAAAATTACATTGAGAAATATGTTAGAAAGCATTCCACATCAAAAATTCTTCTTTTATCATTTACCTACTCGAGGACGAGCAGGAATTAAGCTTGGGGACGCTTGATACGTCTCCAATGTATCTATAATTTCTGATTGCTCCATGCTATTATATTATCTATTTTGGATGTCAATGGGTCTTATTTTACACTTTTATATCATTTTTGGGACTAACCTACTAACCGGAGGCCCAGCCCAAATTGTTGTTTTTTGCCTATTTTAGGGTTTCGAAGAAAAGGAATATCAAATGGAGTCCAAACGGAATGAAACCTTCGGGAACGTGATTTTCTCAACAAACATGATCCAGGAGACTTGGAATGGGCGTCAAGAAACAACGGAGGAAGCCACGAGGCAGGGGGCGCGCCTACCCCCCTGGGTGCACCCTCCACCCTCGTGGGCCCTCTGTTTTTTTGAATATTTACTGTGAGGCAAAGCCCCACAGCCCTTTATTAAAATGAGATAACTGTATGAAAGTACAAAAGGAATATATACAAGAGCTAAGAAACTAGTCTAGAAAGCTAAAGAACCAGAGTACATCAACCTACCTGGACTAATTAGACTAAAGCATTTATCCAAGCTTTAAGCTTGATGCTGCTATCCTCCTTGAGCCTATGAGATAGAAGTGTGAGATCATGTACAAAGTTAGACCTCCAAGCAGCAAAAGTAGCTCTCTCCCCTCTAAAAGTTCTTCCATTCCTGAGGATCCAAATGTTCTAGTCGTGGGCCCTCCATTGCTCCACCGATGTACTTCTTTCTCCTATATAAGTTCGCATACCCCCCCCCCCAAACATCCAGGAGCACCACAAAAACCTAATTCCACCACCCCAACCTTCTGTACCTGAGAGATCCCATCTTGGGGCCTTTTCCGGAGGTCCGCCGGAGGGGGCATTGATCACGGAGGGCCTCTACATCAACTCCATGGCCTCTCCGGTGATGTGTGAGTAGTTTACTTCAGACCTACGGGTCCATAGTTATTAGCTAGATGGTGTCTTCTCTCTCTTTGGATCTCAATACAAAGTTCTCCTCGATTCTCTTAGAGATCTATTCGATGTAATCTTCTTTTGCGGTGTGTTTGTCGAGATCCGATGAATTGTGGGTTTATGATCCAGATTATATATGAACAATATTTGATTCTCCTCTGAATTATTTTATGTATGATTGGTTTATCTTTGCAATTCTTTTCGAATTATCAGTTTGGTTTGGCCTACTAGATTGATCTTTCTTGCAATGGGAGAAGTGCTTAGCTTTGGGTTCAATCTTGCGGTGCTCGATCCCAGTGACAGAAAGGGAACTGACACGTATTGTATTATTGCCATCGAGGATAAAAAGATGGGGTTTATATCATATTTCATGAGTTTATCCCTCTACATAATGTCATCTTCCTTAAAGCATTACTCTGTTCTTATGAACTTAATACTCTAGATGCATGCTGGATAGTGGTCGATGTGTGGAGTAATAGTAGTAGATGCAGAATCGTTTCGGTCTACTTGTCTCGGACGTGATGCCTATATACATGATCATACCTAGATATTCTCATAACTATGCTCAATTCTATCAATTGCTCGACAGTAATTTGTTTACCCATCATAATACTTATGCTCTTGAGAGAAGCCACTAGTGAAACCTATGGCTCCCGGGTCTATCTTCCATCATACTAATCTTCCAACACTTAGTTATTTCCTTTGTCGTTTATTTTACTTTGCGTATTTATCATAAAAATACCAAAAATATTATCTTATCATATCTATCAGATCTCACTCTTGTAAGTGACCGTGAAGGGCTTGACAACCCATTTATCGCGTTGGTTGCGAGGTTCTTATTTGTTTGTGTAGGTCCGTGGGACTTGAGCGTGATCTCCTACTGGATTGATACCTTGGTTCTCAAAAACTAAGGGAAATACTTATGCTACTTTGTTGCATCACCCTTTCCTCTTCAAGGGAAAACCAACGGAGTGCTCAAGAGGTAGCAGTTTTCAGCAAGGTGATGTCTGCAAGTGCTGAAATTGTAAGTAGCAGAGTAGTTAGGTAGCAAGGTAATTTGTAACGAGCAAGTAACAATAGTAGTAACAAAAGTGCAGCAATATAGCCCAATCCTTTTGAGGCGAAGGACAGGACAAACGGTCTCTTATGATAAGCAAAGCGTTCTTGAGGATACACGGGAATTTCATCTAGTCACTTTCATCATGTTGGTTCGATTTGTGTTCGCTACTTTGATAATTTGATATGTGGGTGGACCGGTGCTTAGGTGTTGTTCTTACTTGAACAAACCTCCTATTTATGATTAACCCTCCCGCAAGCATCCGCAACTACAAGAAAAGTATTAAGAATAAATTCTAAACATAGCATTAAACTTTTGGATCCAATCGGTCCCTTACGGAATACCGCATAAACTGGGGTTTAAGCTTCTGTCACTCTCACAACCCGTCATCTAATTGCTACTCCACAATGCATTCCCTTAGGCCCAAATATGGTGAAGTGTCATGTAGTCGACGTTCACATGACACCACTAAGGGAATCAGAACATACATACTATCAAAATATCAAACACATATCAAGTTCACATGATTACTTGCAACATGATTTCTCCCGTGACCTCAAGAACAAAAGTAACTACTCACAAATGATAAACATGCTCATGATCAGAGGAGTATTAAATGGCATATTGGATCTGAACATATAATCTTCCACCAAATAAACCATATAGTAATCAACTACAAGATGTAATCAACACTACTAGTCATCCACAAGCACCAATCTATATTTTCGGTAACAAGATCGAACACAAGAGATGAACTAGGGTTTGAGAGGAGATGGTGCTGTTGAAGATGTTGAGGGAGATTGCCCTCCCCAAGATGGGAGAGTTGTTGGTGATGATGACGACGATGATTTCTCACTCCGGGAGGGAAGTTCCCCCGGCGGAATTGCTCCGCTGGAGGGCAAAAGTGCTCCTGCCCAACTTCTGCCTTGAGGCGGCGGCGCTCTATCCCGAAAGTCCTCTCCTGATTTTTTCTAGGTCAAAATGACTTATATACCAGGAGATGGGCACCGGAGGTGGGTCTGGGTGAGCACAACCCACCAGGGCGCGCCTGGGCTCCCAAGCGTGCCTAGGTGGGTTGTGCCCACCTGGTGGGCCCCCTCTAGTACTTATTGGCTCCAATATTCCTCATATATTCCATAAAAATTCTCTGTGAAGTTTCAGCTCATTTGGAGTTGTGCAGAATAGGTGGCCTGACGTAGCTTTTACAGGTCCAGATTTTCAGCTGCCGAAATTCTCCCTCTTTGTGTAAACCTTGCATATTATGAGAGAAAGGGCATTAGAATTACTCCATAAAGCATTATTATGGATAAAAACATTATAAATAGCAGTAAGAAAACATGATGGAAAATGGATGTATCAAGGACTGATACGTCTCTAACGTATCTATAATTTTTTATTGTTCCATGCTATTATATTATCTGTTTTGGATGATAACAGGCTTTATTTTACACTTTTATATTATTTTTGGGACTAACATATTAACCGGAGGCCCAGCCCAAATTGTAGTTTTTTTTGCCTATTTTAGTGTTTCGCAGAAAAGGAATATCAAACGGAGTCCAAACGGAATGAAACCTTTGGGAACATGATTCTGGAACAAACGTGATCCAGAGGACTTGGAGTGGACGTCAAGCAATCAACGAGGTGGCCACGAGGCAGGGGGCGCTGAGGGAGTCCTGGGTTAGGGGGTCCTCGGACAGCCGGACTATATACTTTGGTCGGACTGTTGGACTATGAAGATAAAAGATTGAAGACTTCGTCCCGTGTCCGGGTGGGACTCTCCTTTGCGTGGAAGGCAAGCTTGGAAATTCAGATATGTAGATCTCCTCCCTTGTAACCGACTCTGTGTAACCCTAGCCCCCTCCAGTGTCTATATAAACCGGAGGGTTTAGTCCGTAGGACAACAGCAATCATAATCATAGGCTAGCTTCTAGGGTTTAGCCTCTACGATCTCGTGGTAGATCAACTCTTGTAATACTCATATCATCAAGATCAATCAAGCAGGAAGTAGGGTATTACCTCCATCGAGAGGGCCCGAACCTGGGTAAACATTGTGTCCCCGCCTCCTGTTACCATCAGCCTTAGACGCACAGTTCGGGACCCCCTACCTGAGATCCGTCGGTTTTGACATCGACATTGGTGCTTTCATTGAGAGTTCCACTGTGCCATCACGATAAAGGCTTGATGGCTCCTTCGATCATCGGCAATGATGTGATCCAGGGTGAGGTTTTTCTCCCCGGACAGATCTTCGTATTTGGCAGCTTCGTACTTCGGGCCAACTCGCTTGGCCATCTGGAGCAGATCGAGAGCTACGACCCTGGCCATCAGGTCAGGTTTGGAAGCTTGAACTATACCACCGATATCCGCGGAGACTTGATCTTCGACGGACTCGAGCCCATGTTAGGTGCGCCGCACAATCACGACGAGCATGACTTAGCTCTACCATCGGACGGTGTTCGGGAGATCACACATGTGGCTACTCCGGCCCTCAATCCGGAGCAGATCGTGCCATCCGAGGACGGGTGGTTGGACCCCGCCACAGAAGTCGCACACTCAGCGGCGATAGAGTCGAATACTGACTTCACCTCCTATGAGACCTGTGTTACCGGACCCTTGGATTCGCCCCGGGCCACAGGCTCCGAACCGCTTGCGTCCGTGCCTATTGAATCTGACTGGGCACCAATCATGGAGTTTACCTCCACGGATATCTTTCAGCACTCGCCCTTGGGCGACGTGCTAAATTCATTGAGGTCTCTCTCCTTGTCAGGAGACCCTTAGCCGAACTATGTCTGGCTTGAGTGGGAAGCGGACGATGAAATTCATTCCCCACCCACCACCCACTTAATAGCCACTATCGACGACTTAACCGACGTGCTTGATTTTGGCTCCGAAGACATCGACGGTATGGACGACGATGCAGGAGAAGAACAGGAACCACCACCTGCAGGGCACTGGACAGCCACGTCCTCATATGATATATACATGGTGGACACCCCCAAAGAAAGCAATGGCAATAAGGCAATGGAGGATAACCCCCTCGAGAAGCAATCTAAGCACCGGCGTCATCGATGCCGCTCTAAGCCCCGTCATAGCAAAAGCAGTGATACCGGCACAAGAGACAATAACACTGCGGACAGTGCCGAAGACGAAGACAATCCCCTCCAACCAGGCTTCGAGCGGGATGATGGGAAAGCGAGCCCTAAGGAACAGGCGACAGACGGAGAATCAGGGGATGACAATTACATGCCCCTCTCTGAAGACGAGGTGAGCCTCGGCGACGAAGAATTCATCGTGCCTGAGGATCCCGTCGAGCAGGAGCACTTCAAGCGCCGGCTTATAGCCACAGCAAAAAGCCTAAAGAAAAAGCAGCAGCAACTTCAAGCTGATCAAGATCTGCTAGCAGATAGATGGACCAGGTCCTGGCAGCCGGGGAATACGAACCCGAGCGCCCAACCAAAAGTTACCCAAAGCGCAGGTTGCTACCCCAACTCGAGGAGGAAGCATTAAAACCTACACTACCAGCGTATGATGCGGCTGACCAGCCACCTCGTGGCCGAGACAAAGCGGTATATCGGCCCGAAGTCCATCCCGCACCCCGTCGCCAGTCAAACAAAAACACCAAGGCCCGGGGCTACACGCGGGACCTGCAAGATGTATTGGAAAACAAAGCAGGACATACAAGATCGATCTACGGATCACGGGGGCGCGCCCCAACGCGTGATGACGACCGTCGCGCCGGATATACTAAAAGCAAATCCGGCGAGGCCGAATACAGCAGACAAGACTCGTATGAACTGCGTCGTGATATAGCCTGGCACAGAGGCGCCGCACACCCCCTATGCTTCACCGACGAAGTAATGCATCATGAATTCCCAGAAGGGTTTAAACCCGTAAACATTGAATCATATGATGGTACAACAGACCCCGCGGTATGCATTGAAGATTTCCTCCTCCACATCCACATGGCTTGCGGTGACGATCTACATGCCATCAAGTACCTCCCACTAAAACTCAAAGGACCGGCTCAGCATTGGCTAAATAGCCTGCCGGCAAACTCCATTGGCAGTTGGGAGAACTTGGAAGACGCATTCCTTGAAAACTTCTAGGGCACTTATGTGCGATCACCGGATGCTGATGACTTGAGTCACATAACCCAACAGCCCGGGGAGTCAGCCAGGAAATTCTGGACTTGGTTCCTAACTAAAAAGAACCAAAATGTCGATTTCCGGATGCCGAGGCCTTAGCAGCATTTAAGCATAACGTCCATGACGAGTGGCTCGCCCGACACCTCAGCCAAGAGAAGCCGAAGTCCATGGCAGCCCTCACGACACTCATGACCCGCTTTTGTGCGGGCGAGGACAGCTGGCTCACTCGCAGCAACAACACATCTAAAAATCTTGGCAATTCAGATGCCAGAGATAGCAATGGCAAGCCACGTCGCAACAGACACAAGCGCCGCAACAACGGTGACAACGCCAAAGACACGGCAGTCAATGCCGGATTCAGTGGCTCTAAATCCGGTCAGCGGAAAAAGCCGTTCAAAAGAAGCAATCTGGGCCCGTCCAGTTTGGACCGCATACTCGATCGCTCGTGCCAAATTCACGGCACCCCCGATAAACCAGCCAACCACACCAACAGAGAATGTTGGGTGTTCAAACAGGCCGGCAAGTTGAATGCCGAAAACAAGGAAAAGGGGCTGCATAGCGATGACGAGGAGGAGCCCCGGCCGCCGAACACAGGAGGACAGAAGAAATTTCCTCCCCAAGTGAAAACAGTGAACATGATATACGCAACCCATATTCCCAAGAGGGAACGGAAGCGTGCACTAAGGGACGTCTATGCCATGGAGCCAGTCGCCCCAAAGTTCAACCCATGGTCTTCTTGTCCGATCACTTTCGATCGCAAGGACCACCCTACCAGTATCCGTCATGGCGGTTCTGCCGCATTGGTCCTTGACCCCATCATCGACGGATTTCAGCTCACTCGAGTCCTTATGGACGGTGGCAGTAGCCTGAACCTGCTCTATCAGGATATAGTGCGCAAAATGGGTATCGACCCCTCAAGGATCAAACCCACAAAAACCACCTTTAAAGGTGTCATACCAGGTGTAGAGGCCTATTGCACGGGCTCAATCACACTGGAAGTGGTCTTCGGATCCCCGGACAACTTCCGAAGCGAGGAGTTGATCTTCGATATCGTCCCCTTCCGTAGTGGCTATCATGCACTGCTCGGACGAACCGCATTCGCCAGATTCAATGCGGTACCGCATTATGCATACCTCAAGCTCAAAATTCCAGGACCTCATGGGGTTATAACAGCTAATGGAAACATAGAACACTCGCTCCGTATGGAGGAGCACACTGCGGCCCTCGTAGCAGAAGTACAAAGCAGCCTTCTGAGGCAAACCGCCAATTCGGCGATAAAGCCCCCAGACACGTTCAAGCGAATCCGGGGTACTCTGCAACAGGATCTCCCACCATGTTCTGAGCTCGCCTAGCAATTCGGCCTCCGTCCTAGTCCCAGTAAAGCGGTGAAATTTGCGCCGCGCATCCATAATTACGCACTCCAGATACCATGGGCATAGGCGGAGGCACGGCTATGGCACGGCCCACAATGCGGCTCAACCGCTTCAGGACCCGTATATCTTTACCATTTTCTTCCTTTCAGGACCCTATTCTCTAAAGGCCCTCTCCGATACCCTGATTATCGGACCCATCACGGGAAGGAAACACCAAGGAAGCAAGAAGCTTTGACGTATAAGGGAATCCCTAGGTGGTCTCTGATAACGATCGCTATACCTGTTTTACATACCCACATGCAGCCTGCCCTTGGATAGGACATGTCAAATAGTCCTATTTTTGCTTATTGCACTACTTGTATACATATGCTTTGACAAATCATTTAAATAACAATGCACAATGTTAGCTTATTATTGCATTTCTTCATCTTTTTTCCTGTCTGTTTATTTATGACAAATTGCACCCGTACATTCTGGTACGTCCAGTGCGCCAGGGGCTTCAGTGTACCCCATAACACGGCAAGAAAAGTCTGAACACTCTCGACAGTGCGGCACCCCGAACTTATAGCGTTGTATGCATCAGCTCCGAATCATGTCTTGGGTCAATAGTTGGGTTTGCCCGGCTCCCATGTTTTGGTACCTTACGTTCCGCTATATCGGCTAAGGTAGCACTGGGAGAACTACTACGATTGTGTCCTGGTTCTTCTGGACGAGCACCTCAGTATAGAAAGCTGAAAACTGACTGTCATGATGCGGTGAGAGCTGGTCGCTGTTCAAGAGGTCTCAAATCCTTAAAGATTTTTTCCGCTTCGGGCAAGGAATCGGCTTTGTCCGATTTAGGCGTATATAGCGCCCCAAGTTCGGCCTTCCGAATACTAGGGGCTTCGCCAAAATTTAAAATTGTAGACTTCCATGGCTAAGTGAGAGTAATAAAGTTGTATAGTCCGATTGCCTTGTTCGCTGCGCTAAACACCTCCTTAAAGGACCAAAAAAAATTGGATAAAGAGTGTTTCAGATTTATCCCGAACACCTCAGTACTAGTTACATGGGGGCAGAAGCCGACGACTGGCCAACTCTCAGATTTTATAAACGGTCGCACAGAAGGGAATATTTTAAATCGACAAGCATTATATAGCGCACATGAACTCATTTTCATATTACAGGATCACATGAGTACATTCATTCAAATATTACATCCTTAGCACATTCCTCTGCCACAAGGCGGGAACCCTTCAGGACACTGTCATAATACTTTTCGGGGTGGCGATGCTCCTTGCCCTCCGGTGGCCCCTCCTTCACCAGCTTTTCGGTGTCCATCTTCGCCCAGTGCACTTTCGCATGGGCAAAGGCCCTGCGCACACCTTCAATGTAGATGGACCACTTTATGACTTCAAACCGTGGGCAGGCATTCACAAGCCGCTTTACCAGGCCGAAGTAGCTGCCAGGCAGGGGCTCGCCAGGCCACATCCGGAGTATGAGACCCTTCATGGCCAGTTCGGCCGCCTTGTGAAGCTCGACCAGTTGCTTCAGCTGGTCGCTCAAGGGCATCGAATGTTCGGTCCCAGTATATTGAGACCAGAACAACTTTTCGATCGAGCTCCCTTCCTCGGCCCGGTAGAACTCCACGGCATCCGATACACTGCTGGGTAGATCTGCGAACGCTCCTGGAGAGCTCCGAATTCGGGTAAGTAAAAGGAAAGTTTCCTTCACATGCTTGATTTGCATAATGGATGCCTTACCCGCCGCTATCTTCTTGACCGCCTGAATCTCCTGGAGGGCCTTTTGAGCTTCGGCCTTGGCATTTTGTGCATTCTCGAGGGCCTTCGCAAGCTCAGACCCCTGCGTCTTAGAGTCACGCTCCAAGGACTCATATTTTTTGATGAAATCCTGGAGCTCTTGCTGAACCTCGCCGACTCGAGCCTCTTGCTTCTCGCGCTCGATGCACTCCTGGGCCGCTTTGTCTTCACCCTTGGACAGTGCCTTCTTCAGGGCCGCCACTTCGGTCGTGGCCCCTAGCAAAATTCATGATGATCCCATGATCTAGTAACCACTTCCCTTTTCTTTATCAATACACAGACGGGGTATCACTTACCTTTGTTCTCTTCGAGCTGCCTCTTGGTAAGGTCGAGCTCTTCTTCGGACTGCTCAAGGTCCCGCTTCAGTCTGGAGACCTCCGCAGTACGAGCGGCAGCGGCCAGCAGCGAAGCCTACTTATTCACATAGACATATTCTGATTAGACTCCTGTGATTATTATTTGATCCTCTGTTCGGCCTTTCTTTGCGAACACCAAACAGAGCATCAGGGGCTACTGTCTATACTGTGATATTTTCTCATAATTTGATTACTTACCTCAAAGCCTGTTAGGAGGCTGGCACAGGCTTCGGTCCGTCCGCTTTTGGCGGACTGGACCTTCTCGATCACCGCACTCATGATAGTGAGGTGCTCTTAGTCAATGGAAGCGTCGTGAAGCGCTTCCAGCAAGTTGGCCGATACCTTTGGATGGACAAAGGCCATCAGCACAGACGGCTCGCCCCCCTTAGCGAGGGGTCGCCTGACAAAATCCAGAACCACTGGAGGTTCCGGTGCAGTATCCGGCTAGGGGCCAAACTTGTTCTGGCCCCCGTCAGTAGAGCCCACGGGAGTCTTGCTCCCCATGCGCCTAATCGGTGCCCTTTGAGACAACACCTCGATGCCGTCCGTGGGCCGGGGGGAGGTGGCTGTCGGGAGTGAATCGATGTTCATCGCCGACTGGCCCAAAGACTCATCTGAGGAGGATACGTCGATATGGGCTTTGGATGGACTGCATGATCATGTTTGACATGATAAGAAGTAATAAAAGTAAACATACCAAAACTATTATAGTATCCGAATACTTACGACTTCGCCAGGGGCTTGTCCCTGGGCAACCACTCCTCGTCGTTGTGAGCGGCTGTTGTGGAGTAGTCCGGAAGGAGGGTCCTTCCCTTCTTGGACCCTTTGGCCTCCCCAGATGGGCCAGCCTTCCTTTTCTTATCTCCCCCGGTTGGAGGGAGAACTTTCCTCTTCCTCCTCCTCGTTTTCGTGGGAGGAGTGCGCCTCGATGTTTTCGGATGATGAGTCCGATACGACCTTGCGCCAGAGACCTTTTCTGATCCCCGCGGCCTTCTTCTTGGCCTTCTTATCCGGCGCCTCATAGGGTGCCAGAACCAGCATCTCCGCTAAGAGATCCCTTGCTGGATCTTTGGGCAGTGGGGCCGGACAATCGATCTGCTCCACTGTCGCTACCCAGTCCTGTTAAAATGGCGTGGAGGCTCAGATCCCTCACATGATTATACTGGGGAAAGGAACACCTTACGAGATATAAAGAGCTTATCGGATTGGCAGGGCGCTTTGTGCTGAGTCCGCGATCCTGGTAAGGGGAGGAGGTACCTCGGTGGCCTTGAATAGCACCTTCCAGACGTCTTGGTGCGTCGTGTCGAAAAGCTCTTGCAGCATCTGGTGCTTGGCTGGGTCGAACTCCCTCATATTGAATGCCCGCCTTTGACACAGAAGGATCCAGCGAAAGAGGATGACCTGGACCACGTTGACAAGCTTGATTTTCTTGCTTATCATATTTTTAACATAGTTCTGGAGTCCGGTCAGCTCCACCGATGAACCCCAGGATAAACCCTTCTCTTTCCAGGAGGTGGGCCGCATGGGGATGCCAGATCAAAATTCGGGGGCCGCCACCCAGTTGGTGTCGCGCGGCTCGGTGATGTAGAACCACCCTGATTGCCACCCCTTCATGGTCTCCACATAGGAGCCTTCGAGCCAGGTGACATTGGGCATTTTTCCCACCATGGCGCCTCCGCACTCTGCTTGCTGGCCGACCACCACCTTAATTCGGTTTCACGTTGAAGGTCTTCAGCCACAGGCCGAAGTGGGGCTTGATGCGGAGGAAGGCCTCGCACATGGTGATAAACACCGAGATGTTGAGGATGAAATTGGGGGCCAGATCATGGAAGTTCAGCCCGTAGTAGAACATGAGCCCACGGACAAATGGGTGGAGGGGAAATCCCAGCCCGCGGACTAAGTGGGTGAGGAATACAACCCTCTCATGGGGTGCTGGAGTAGGGACGATCTGCCCCGCGTCTAGGAGCCAGTGCGCGATGTCTGCGGCCAGGTATCCGGCTTCCCGAAGCTTCGTAATGTTCTCCTCCGTAACAGAGGAGACCATCCACTTGCCTCCCACTTCGAACATGTTTGGAATGGCTTTGCGGAGAAAATGAGAACTTGGGCGCTGGAGCTCGAGTGCACGAGAATTCATGGGCAGGGGGAAGAAGAAGGCATGGGTGAAAAAGAGGAGTCCTTGTCCCTTTATAAAGGCAGTAGAAACTGTGTGCCTCCCTACTTTCCCCCTAAAACCGCTTATTCCCCAAGCACCACGATTGATGGCGCGGTTGGGTTACCCATATCCGTATTGATGAGAATCCCGTGATAAGGGGAACACGATCTCTGCTTCGACAAGACGTGCCTATAAAACTGCCTCACAACATGTGAAGTGGCAGGCAGGGAAAAATGGTTCGCAATGACCGGGCCGCAGTAGGACGTCGCATTATGAAAAGTTGTCAGTAGATTAGATTTGTGGAATAATATGCTCTTTATGGTGGTATGTGGAATTTGTTTTGCAGAGCCGGACACGACCCTTGTGTTCAAAATCTTCTATGGAGTATTCGGAGGAGGAACCCGCCTTGCAATGACGAAGACAATCTGCGCACCGGACTCGTCGTCATTGAAGCCTGGTTCAGGGGCTACTAAGGGAGTCCTGGGTTAGGGGGTCCTCGGACAGCCGGACTATATACTTTGGTTGGACTGTTGGACTATGAAGATACAAGATTGAAGACTTCGTCCCGTGTCCGGGTGGGACTCTCCATTGCGTGGAAGGCAAGCTTGGCAATTCGGATATGTAGATCTCCTTCCTTGTAACTGACTCTGTGTAACCCTAGCCCCCTCCGGTGTCTATATAAACCGGAGGGTTTAGTCCGTAGGACAACAACAATCATAATCATAGGCTAGCTTCTAGGGCTTAGCCTCTACGATCTCGTGGTAGATCAACTCTTGTAATACTCATATCATCAAGATCAATCAAGCAGGAAGTAGGGTATTACCTCCATCGAGAGGGCCCGAACTTGGGTAAACATTGTGTCCCCCGCCTCCTGTTACCATCAGCCTTAGACGCACAGTTCGGGACCCCCTACCCGAGATC
>NC_041384.1:559052082-559097080 GCF_002162155.2 Triticum dicoccoides | reverse complement strand
TGGGCCCCTTGTTGCTCCACCGACCTACTTCTTCCTCCTATATATATTCATATACCCCTAAAACATATAGGAGCACCACGAAACCCTATTTCCACCGCCGCAACCTTTTGTACCCAAGAGATCCCATCTTGGGGCCTTTTCCAGAGCTCCGCCGGAGGGGGCATCGATCACGGGGGGCCTCTACATCAACTCCATGGCCCCTCCGATGATGTGTGAGTAGTTTACCTCAGAGCTTCGGGTCCGTAGCTAGTAGCTAGATGGCTTCTTCTCTCTCTTTGGACTTCAATACAAAGTTCTCCTCGATTCTCTTTGAGATCTATTCGATGTAATCTTCTTTTGCGGTGTGTTTGTCAAGATCGATGAATTGTGGGTTTATGATCCTGATTATCTATGAACAATATCTGAATCTTCTCTGGATTCTTTTATGTATGATTGCTTTATCTTTGCAAGTCTCTTTGAATTATAAGTTTGGTTTGGCCTACTAGATTGATCTTTCTTGCAATGGGAGAAGTGCTTAGCTTTGGGTTCAATCTTGCGGTGCTCGATCCCAGTGACAGAAAGGGAACGACACGTATTGCATTGTTGCCATCAAGGATAAAAAGATGGGGTTTATATCATATTGCATGAGTTTATCCCTCTACATCATGTCATCTTGCTTAAGGCGTTACTCTGTTCTTATGAACTTAATACTCTAGATGCATGTTGGATAGTGGTCGATGTGTGGAGTAATAGTAGTAGATGCAGAATCGTTTCGGTCTACTTGTCACAAACACATGATCATACCTAGATATTCTCATAATTATTCGCTTTTCTATCAATTGCTCGACAGTAATTTGTTCACCCACCGTGATACTTATGCTCTCTTGAGAGAAGCCACTAGTGAAACCTATGGCCCCCGGGTCTATTTTCCATCATACAAGTTTCCTGTCTATTTTATTTTGCAATCTTTACTTTCAATCTATATCATAAAAATACCAAAAATACTTATCTTATTATTATCATCTCTATCAGATCTCACTCTTGCAAGTGGCCGTGAAGGGATTGACAACCCCTTTATCGCGTTGGTTGTGAGGTTCTTATTTGTTTGTGTAGGTATGAGGTGACTCGCGCGTGGTCTCCTACTGGATTGATACCTTGGTTCTCAAAAACTGAGGGAAATACTTACGCTGCTTTACTGCACCACCCTTTCCTCTTCAAGGGAAAACCAACGCAGTGCTCAAGAGGTAGCAAGGACCTCTACGGTGGTAATTTCCCTCGCTAGACGCCATACTCTCCTAGGTTGTGAAACCAAGGCTATGATCACCAAAGTTATGGAAATCAAGGCAAATGGAGACCAAGGCTCTAATACCACTTGTAGGATCGAAAGTATATCTAGAGGGGCGTGATTAGACTACTTGACCAAATAAAAATCTAGCCTTTTCCCAATTTTAAGTCTTGGCAGATTTGAGCAGCTTATCACAAGTCAAGCAGTCAACCTACACATGCAATTCTAAGAGTAGAGCAGCAGAATGTAAATCATTGCACATGAAGGTAAAGGGGAGGAGTTTGGAGGGAGCAAACACAATGTAGACACGGAGATTTTTGGCGTGGTTCCGATAGGTGGTGCTTTCATACATCCACGTTGATGGAGACTTCAACCCACGAAGGGTAACGGCTGCGCGAGTCCATGGAGGGCTCCACCCACGAATGGTCCACGAAGAAGCAACCTTGTCTATCCTACCATGGACATCGCCCATGAAGGCCATCACCTCATCAAAGCGTATATTCCAACTCCGAGATGCTTGCACCAGTCCATAGATGGATCATTGGAGCTTCCACACTTTGTTAGCACCTTTAGGATCGACAAAAGCTTCTGGTTGCATCATATACAACTCTTTTTTAAGAAATCCATTAAGGTATGTAGTTTTGACGTCCATTTGCCAGATTTCATAATTATAAAATGCAGCAATTGCTAACATGATTCGGACATACTTAAGCATCGCTACGGGTGATAAAGTCTCATCATAATCAACCCCTTGAACTTGTCAAAAACCTTTCGCGACAAGTCGAGGTTTGTAGACAGTCACATTACCATCAGCGTATGTCTTCTTCTTGAAGATCCATTTATTCTCAATGGCTTGCCGATCGTCGGGCAAGTCCACCAAAGTCCACACTTTGTTCTCATACATGGATCCTAGCTCAGATTTCATGGCCTCAAGCCATTTATCAGAATCTGGGCTCATCATAGCTTCTTCATAGTTTGTAGGTTCGCTATGGTCTAATAACATAACTTCCAGGACAGGATTACCGTACCACTCTGGTGCGGATCGTGCTCTAGTCAACCTATGAGGTCTAGTAGTAACTTGATATGAAGTTTCATGATCATCATCATTAGCTTCCTCTCTAGTTGGTGTAGGCATCATGGGAACGGCTTTCTCTGATGTGCTACTTTCCAATTCGAGAGAAGGTACAATTACATCATCAAATTCTACTTTCCTCCCACTCACTTATTTCGAGAGAAACTCCTTCTCTAGAAAGGACCCATTCTTGGCAACAAAGATCTTGCCTTCGGATCTGTGGTAAGGTGTACCCAATAGTTTCCTTAGGGTATCCTATGAAGACACCCTTCTTAGATTTAGGTTCGAGCTTATCAGGTTGAAGCCTTTTGACATAAGTGTCGCATCCCCAAACTTTAAGAAATGGCATCTTAGGTTTCTTGCCAACCCATAGTTCATATGGTGTCGTCTCAATAGATTTAGATGGTTCCCTATTTAACGTGAATGCGGTTGTCTCTAATGTATAACCCCAAAATGATAGTGGTAAATCGATAAGTGTAGGATCGAAAGTATGTCTAGAGAGGGGGTGATTAGACTACTTGACCAAATAAAAATCTAGCCTTTTCCCAATTTTAAGTCTTGGCAGATTTTAGCAACTTATCACAAGTCAAGCAATCAACCTACACATGCAATTCTAAGAGTATAGAAGCAGAATGTAAATCATTGCATATGAAGGTAAAAGGGAGGAGTTTGGAGGGAGCAAACACGATGTAGACACGGATATTTTTAGTGTGGTTGCAATAGGTGGTGCTATCGTGCATCCACATTGATGGAGACTTCAACCCATGAAGGGTAAAGGTTGTGCGAGTCCATGGATGGCTCCACCCATGAAGGGTTCATGAAGAAGCAACCTTGTCTATCCCACCATGGCCATCACCCACGAAGGACTTGCCTCACTTGGGTAGATCTTCACGAAGTAGGCGATCTCCTTGCCCTTACAAACTCCTTGGTTCAACTCCACAATCTTGACGGAGGCTCACAAGTGACACATAACCAATCTAGGAGACACCACTCTCCAAAAAGTAATAGATGGTGTGTTGATGATGAAATCCTTGCTCTTGTGCTTCAAATGATAGTCACCCCAACACTCAACTCTCTCTCACGGATTTGGATATGGTGGAAAGATGATTTGAGTGGAAAGCAACTTGGGGAAGGCTAGAGATCAAGATTCTTGTGGTTGGATTGGAATGTCTTGGTCTCAACACATGAGTAGGTGGTTCTCTCTCAGAAAATGAGTAGTGGAAGTGTAGGCATGTTTTGATGGCTCTCTCCATGAATGTAGGATGGGTGGAGGGGTATATATAGCCTCCACACAAAATCTAACTGTTACACACAATTTACCAAACTTTCTGGGACCGAATACTGAAACTCGGTCAGACCAATTTAGTTCTAAACATGAACGTTAGGCTTTTCGGTGGTACCGACATGTCAACTCGGTGGGATCGATTGTATTAGGGTTAGGGCATAACGTAATCTCAGTGAGACCGATCACATGAACTCGGTGAGACCAATTTCTGTAATAGGCAAACAGAGAGTTGGTCAGGCAAACTCGATGGGACCGATCGCTCATTTCGGTGAGACTGAAACATTACGAAAAGGAAATAGAGAGTTTGCAATCCCATCTTGATGAGACCGAGATCCCTATCAGTGAGACCGAAATGATTAGGGTTTCTGGCTATGGCTATGTCAAATGAACTCGGTGGCACTAGATAGATCAAATCGGTGGGGCCGAGTTTGATTTTTGGTTTGGGACATATGTGGATATTAGAAAGTGGTTGAGGGCTTTTGGAGCATATCACTAAGCATTTTGAGCAAGCAAGCCATTAAGCAACACCTCATCCCCTTTTAATAGTATTGGCTTTTCCTATGGACTCAATGTGATCTTGGATCACTAAAATGAAAATGTAGTCTTGAGCTTGTGCCAATAAATGTCCTTAGCATTTTGAGGGGTCCACATCTCTAGTCCATGCCATGCCAATCATTGAACTTTCTGAAAAGATTATCTTGAATGGATATTAGTTCAGTGAGCTATATGTTGTTAATCTGTGGAAAAAGATTATCTTGAGGGATCCAGAGGAAGGAAACTTCTCGATTGATGAGACCCGAACAGATGGCATCCCCCAGGTCTGTGATGAGGAAAACTGTCAGGACCCCGATTCCAAGTCACATCGATCTAGCCGGTAACACCTCATATCACTTTGCGGCCTCACGCACGGTATTCCCACGGGTGTCGCCTTACCATGGCCCGGGACCGTTTGCGCCTTTTGGCTCACGTATATGATAGTGTCGCTAGAATCCATATGACAGAGAACCCGGGCCGACATGACTAGTGTGAACCCAAAGTGGCACTAACTTGCGGGAACAGGCATACATGAATCAACATCGAGCATGTCGGTCAGCAGCGTGCGAATCCGGGCTGTAACACTGGGCTAACAGGACTCCGGTGAACCAGGCTGTAGCAGGCTAGGCAGGACTCCGGATGTCACCGCGTGACATTTCCCCGAAGGAACAGACACAGGAACGAAGTGAATCACATGCCGGCCAGTCAAATGTTCCGTAGCAGTAGTGCTGGGCTAGCAGGACTCTGGTGAACCAGGCTGTAGCGGACTACTATGGCTCATGGAAGCACAAGACTACATTTCCCCATAAGAGAGGCTACTAAGGATAAACAACTAGGTTGTCGGATCCCACACATACCAAGCATTTCAATCATACACACAATATGCTCAATATGTGCAATACAACATGGCATCACAACAAGACTCTATGACTCAGAGTATTTATTCATTAGGCTCCGAGGAGCGAGATATTACAAACATAGGTCTCATGACCCAACATTCAGAGCATACAAGTCAAAGCACACACGGTAGCTTAACATGTCTGAGTACAGACATCTACAAATGAAAAGGGCTGAGAAGCCTGACTATCTACAAGATCCTGCCGAGGGCACAAGATCGTAGCTGAGGTAACAAGCTAAACGTCGAAGTCCACGTGGAACTACTAGCGAGACTGAAGTCTCTTTGCAAAACATAAAATAAGCAAACGTGAGTACAAATGTACCCAGCAAGACTTACATCAGAACTAGCTACATATGCATCAGTATCAACAAAGGGGGTGGTGGAGTTTAACTGCAGCAAGCCAGCTTTGACTCAGTGGCTATCCTGAACTACGACTACAAGTAACTCTTTTGAGGTGGCGCACACGATTCCACATATTCACCATATTAATACACCACTATGGATCCGCTCCCGTCTTCCTACGATAACGCCATCCATAGCACTCACGCTTATCTTGCACATTTTAGAGTATCCACTTTCACTTGTCTATGAACTATGCAAGGGGTCCAAGTTTCCATATCCGAGGAATCCAGCTATTCGAATAGATAATGATAACCCTGCAGGGGTGTACTTCTTCACACACGCTCTTGCCACTTATCACCCTGTACACGTCATGTACCTCGGCAACCTTCAAGCAGAAGTCGGGCGAGGGAGTCGGCCACGACCTGACTAACCAACAAGTCTCTAGTCCAGGTTTATCGCCTATTCGGGTTCCATCCGCAAGGAGATCCGGACGAGGTGTCGCTCACGGCCCCAAACTATGTGTGCAGGGTTCCCAAGCCCACCATCCGGGTGCCACTTAGTACACCGTGCCACTGTGCCTAGTCTGTCCCAAGCCCACCTGTACTGGGTGCCACTTGGTAGACTACTAACACTACCTACAAACACCAGAAACTAGTTGCAACTCCTGGACAGAGATCGAGTTGATTAATAAGCCGAGAGGGGCCGAGTTACCAGAACCCAATGTGTGGTAGTAACTATTCATGGATCACAAACACAGAACTCAGTTCCTGAGGACGGTTGCAATGAGACAACCCACCATGTCCTCCTACATGGCCTCTCACCGCTACCTTTACCAAAACGTGTTCACACACTTAGCTCTCAACGGTAGGACATGTTCACCATGTTCCAATTCATTCCCGATGAATCAGACCGGACTCAACTCTAAGCAGTAGCGGGCATGAAAACAAGCATGAATGAGTAGGCACATCAGGGCTCAAACAATTCCTACTCATGCTAGTGGGTTTCATCTATTTACTGTGGCAATGACAGGTCATGAAGAGGAAAGGGGTTCAGCTACCGCAGCATGTAACAGTTGAAACGGTGTTGTCCTAATGCAGTAAAAGAGAGCAGGAGCGAGAAAGTGGGATTGTATCGGAATGAACAAGGGGGTTTTGCTTGCCTGTCACTTCTGAAGATAGTATAGCTCTTCATCGGTGTCATTGATCACATCGTCGAAACCACGTCTACTGAGAGGGGACAAACACCGGCAAACAAGGAAGAAACACAATCAATGCAATGCAACAATATGATGTATGATCATGACATGGCAACATGCTGGTGTTTGGGCTAATGCAACAGAAAGTCATTTTAATTGAAGTGGAATTCAAAACTACATCAAATTCCAACTCCAAACCTATTATGAAATTTGCTCTAATCATGTTTCATCCTAAATAGTGAGGTTAACTTGCTCAAACATGCATGAAAATGGTACAGATGGATTTCTTCAATTTTTCTGATAATTTTTCATATATAATTTGTTTGATTTGGAGTTACGGTTGAATTACTATGAATTTTTGAAGCTTGGGGTATTTTCTGAAATTTATAAATCATTTCTGATTTATTTTAATTCCAGAAAAAGATTTATGATGTCAGAGTGACATCAGCACCACGTCAGTAAGTCAACTGGTCGGTCCAGGTCAAACCTGACCAGCAGGGCCCGCTGGTCAGTGACCCGGTGCCAGTTTGTCTCACAGACAGGTGGGGCCAGGTCAACGGTGACATCAGCCGGTCAACTGACGTGTGGGGTCCACTATGTTTAGGTTAGAACTAATCAGAAACTAAACTACTGCTAATTAAGGGCGTGGGCCCATATGTAAGTGGGTCAGTGGGTTAATTTGCGGTGCCATTAGCGTTTAGTGATGGTGCCATGTCAGAACCGTCGAGGGTTAGACGACGGCGACGAACTAGAGCGGCGGTGGCTCGCCGGAGTGGCGCTAGGGGCAGCGGCGCGGTGCGCTGAGGGCACTGGGGAGGAGCTCTTGCTCCTTCGCATCTAAAGGACCGGACGAGAGGCTGCGGGGTGGCCAGAAGCAGCGTCGGCGGCGAGCGAGGCGGTGGCCAGAGCTACGGCTCCATGGGCGCGAGGACTGGAGCGCGCTAGCGAGCGAGCTGATGGCCGCGTTGGGCTCCTAGGAGCTCCCTGAGCACGCCTGCGTGCTCAGGTTAGCCAGGCAGGGCTGCTACCAGCGGTGATGACGGACGCAGCGCCGCCGAGCTTTGGTGACGGCGGGGAATGGCACTACGGCATGGGGGCAAGCAAATGGACAGAGGGGAGATGCGGCGGAGCTCACAGCGCATCTGATGGCGTCGTCGGTGAGGTCGGGGGCTGTCGGGTTGCTGCGAATCGACGAGGACAACCGTTGGTGCAGAGGACGAAGACGGCGCCGATGGCGGCCATGTTGTGCTCCTCTGGTTGCTGTCGACGATGGGGACACGTACGAGGTCGAGCTGAGCTCCCGGGCATGGTAGCGCGACAAGGGGATGGTGATGGCCACGCGAGCGGCAGCGGTGGCCGGCGGGGCTCTTGGGTGGTCGCGGGGAGCAGGGGCTGGAGGGGGAGAGAGGCACCAGCGAGATGGGGGGAGTGAGGGAGTGAGCCAGGGTGCTGTGTGGCGTCTCTGAGGCACCGAGGAGGCCAGCAGGGAGGCAGGAGGTGGCCACGGGTGGCTGTGCACGCCGCACGCAGCTGCTTCTCCTCCTGGCAGGAGGAAGAAGACATCGCTGCCCTTGGTGGGCTGGGCCTCCAGGTGGGCTGCTGCTACAGGTAGGTGGCCAGGTAGTCCTTCTCTCTCTCTCTTTTATTTTTGTTTCTGTTTTCTATTTATGTTATTTTGTTTTGATTTAGTTTATAACCCAAATCATTTTAATAAATCCTGAAAATAATTGTGGGCATTAAATGAATTATTACAGAGGCCCTTAACTATTTTTAGAATTATTGGAGCATTTAAAAATATTAATAGTATTTAAATGCCCCAATTCAAATACAATATGAGTTATTCAAAAATCCAGAATGGCCTAAAAATATGTGCATCATTTTTGGCAGAGGTTTTCACCTTTATCAAAAATAATGAACTTTTCTAAAGGGCATTCTGGGTTCATTGAAAATATTTTTATTTTGATCCTAATTGCATTTCATTTAGTGCTAGGGCTTGTCATCCCCATTTCAAATTTCAAACAAATATAGACATGATGCATGGATGCTTATGAAGCTAATTGCAATCAAATTCTAGGGCTATGACAACTCGCCCCCACTAAACAAGAATCTCGTCCCGAGATTCAATATGTGAGGTAAGAAGACAGAGGGGATACAAAGCTAACACGACCTTCACAATCCGACTGTCCTCCTCGAAGATGTTGATTCATTGCTCCAATAGATCTTGATCCAACACGATGACGACAAAAAGAGATTCTACAGGAAATGATCTTCTAGAAGATCGAGCAATTCACGATCAACTCACGGGATGAGACACAGTAACTCTCTCGAGTTTAGACACAAACATACATCAAGAGGGATGGAAGACACAGATGGCAAAGGTTCGATTTGGTAGGAAACAACTCCACGCTTAATAGAATGGTGGATGCGTTTCAACATAGCAAGGACTGAATTGCCATGATTCCATAATGGGACACCCTAGAAGAGGTGACTCATAGAACTATTCCCTTAGGTGGCAAAAAGAATTACTTTTGATACAAAGATCATTGAAACTCTTTATACCAGCCTAAGGCAATCACAATCGATCATTTGAAGGAGTTCAAAAGAATGACATACTTGGACTAGAAAGGATGATGTGGACTCCCTTGTTGAAGACAACGCATTGGATGATTTTGCTTATCATCGGAAATGGATGGGACCCATGGTAAGTCCACTTTTGAAGATGATCCTGAACAACAACTACTGAGGTGCAAGCTGGGAACAAAATGCAAATGTTGGGAATGTTCCAACCATCATATCTGCCTGAGATTCAGATCTGGTTGGTGTCAGGATATTCCAGACTCATCAAGTCTAGAAAGAAAATGAAAGTTTGCAACACAATTCGATGATATGACGTTGCGAGATTCTCGGGGAAATGAACTACGGTAGTAAGCTCCAAAATATGAGCTGGTTCTGCTACATACATGTGAACATGTTGTCCAAGACAAGTATGACCACATAGTAGTCTTACAACGAAACACTACCGAGTTCTAATTGGGAACCATCATTGCGGAGAGCGAAGTCCTGCGCATGTACCTTTGGGTCCTTAAGGATTAGCACTTAAGAACTTCTTTTCCTTGAACAAATCAATCAGTGGCTTGGTGTGCTAGGAACACATATGGAGTGGAGGTAATTAATCTACCAAACCATAGAATACTTTGCACGATTGCATGACTGACTTGGGATGATTCCAAAGGAAGCAAAAACAAGCTCCCTCGAATTCACGGTGGCAACTTGCATCGATTGCACGTGAATCTAGAGGAAGTCACTACTTTCATCCAAACATATACCTCATGAACGGGGCACGAAGAAAATGCTTACACAAGTTTCCAACACTAGCTGGATGTTCAGCACGAATCAGGGAGGAGACAAAATGCTGCTAATGGGCTCAACAGCAACTCATCGGAATTTCCATATCACTGGACTTCCACCATTATGTGAACAATGTGATAGTATTGGTCAGACCAAAAGATGTAATGGTGTATGCTTGAGGGATCAACCATGAGTAAGACAACATTACGAACATCGTTGGTTCTGATTTGACTTGACGATCGCCCACACTCAAATCAAAGGATTGTTAAGACAATAGGTCCAACAACTGATCACAGGGACCAATCGATGAAGATATCATCTTTCTTCAACACACACTACACAAGAGTATCCCTTTGGAACGAACTAAGTTAGGCAAGCTTTTATCTTCCAACTCTCCAAGTTGTTGTTCGGCTTAACCAACTAGCTCAGGGGTATCCAACATAGATTCTTGGAGAATTGATGGTTTAAAGAAAAACCAACATGATCATGAACTCAACATAGCGATCAGGGAATAACCTGGTAATACTTCCGACAAGATATTCGGAAAATCACAAACCACCGATATGTTATTAAGCTCGAGAACAATCTTGCTTTTCAGGGCAAGACGATATGATCAAGGAGCGAGGGATTGTCACAATCCTAACTCATTGGTCGATGAGTGCACCCGGAAATATGGACTAGGTAGCACGATCAATCTTAGGATGATGATTCGATAACCAACACGCTAAGAATGATAATAATGTCCATAACTACCAAGCAACACAGTTGCTAGGAGTATTGATTTCACACATCATGGTTCACTCGTCGGCATTCCGGTTACAACAACACGGGATCGAGGAATGAATAATGATGGAGAGAAGTATCACTGTGTCAAGAGTTCATAGGAGGCGGTGCAATTCTCATGACATTCCTATCATAAAGATGGTAACACTCCAAGGTAGAACAGAGCAAAAGCTGGATTGGCATTTTGATCTGCGAAATACAACTACTTTGACTCAATCCTGGATATGGATGAGGTACTAGAGTTTTGTTTGTCCTAGTCATTCTGAAATAGAACGGCTTGACAGACCACAAGAATACTAGGCATCGATGAACACGAATGCACACATACTCCTGACTATCAATTGATAGATGAAGATCAGAAAACAACTAGGGATGAACAACTCAAAGGAACATATATCTTTCTGAGTTGTGGATGCATAGATTAGTATGTCAAGCAAAGGTCAACATTTCTTCCGGATAACCCATGCAGAAAGGTAGAACTGGCGGATTCACAATGTAAAATGGAGAAGTCATCAAGAGCACTCTGGTTGTGATCTTTTGGTTCAAAAGAACTTCTGCCATAATCAGTTCATGGTATTTGGAAGAAGGAAGTACCACGGACCTCGAGGACTGTTGCAGGGTTACTAATATCCTAAAGGAACGAGCAACACTATCTACACGAATTAAGTAGAGTGAATCTTGGGTTCAAGAACCCAGAAATAGAATGCCTACTAACTAAATGGCATCACGGGATGCTTTCGAGAATGATGGCCAGAATCATCACACTGGGAATACAAAACATTGCTAGGTTACTAGGTGACTCCCTAAGACACCTAGGGACATAATAATAGCTCCAACATATATGTCGAGGCAATAGAGTACCTCAACTCATCGACGTGTGGTTAAACTGGCCCAAAGGGACATCGGGAACGGAAAGAAGGGATTTGCAAATGCATCAGACTAGTTAGAAACCTGGGATGACTTGGACAGCATAACGGCTGTAAATGCTCAAAATGATTTGAGACAACCTGCAAAATAGTGGCATGACCACTTAACATCACAATATCAAGGTTCTGAGATCAACTGTCAACACACAGAAGTAGTAGGAACTGAACTAAGCCTTGAATCCATCAATCCTATAAGTCTACGGATTAGTAACACGTGATCCTGATAGAAAGAAGAGAAAGCCTAGTTTCTTAACCCCGTAGGAAAGATGGTATGACTCGGATCAGAAGGGCATAAGGTATAAGGAGTAAAAAGAGCCTTACGTCCCTTCCACAATCAATTCCCTTACATATAACTAAAGCATTTCTAGACTCAACTTCGACTAGTTTGGCTTGGTAATCCTACAGGCAGTCAGGCTCTGATACCAAAGCTGTCAGGACCCCGATTCCAAGTCACATCGATCTAGCCGGTAACACCTCATATCACTTTGCGGCCTCACGCACGGTATTCCCATGGGTGTCGCCTTACCATGGCCCGGGACCGTTTGCGCCTTTTGGCTCACGTATATGATAGTGTCGCTAGCATCCATATGATAGAGAACCCGGGCTGACATGAATAGTCATGAACCCAAAGTGGCACTAACTTACGGGAAAAGGCATACATGAATCAACATCGAGCATGTCGGTCAGCAGCGTGCGAATCCGGGCTGTAGCACTGGGCTAACAGGACTCCGGTGAACCGGGCTGTAGCAGGCTAGGCAGGACTTCGGATGTCACCGCGTGACATTTTCCCGAAGGGACAGACACAGGAATGAAGTGAATCACATGTCGGCCAGTCAAATGTTCCGGAGCAGTAGTGCTGGGCTAGCAGGACTCCGATGAACCGGGCTGTAGCGGACTACTATGGCTCATGGAAGCACAAGACTATATTTCCCCATAAGAGAGGCTACTAAGGATAAACAACTAGGTTGTCGGATCCCACACATACCAAGCATTTCAATCATACACACAATATGCTCAATATGTGCAATACAACATGGCATCACAACAAGACTCTACGACTCAGAGTATTTATTCATTAGGCTCCGAGGAGCGAGATATTACAAACATAGGTCTCATGACCCAACATTCAGAGCATACAAGTCAAAGCACACGCGGAAGTTTAACATGTTTGAGTACAGACATCTACAAATGAAAAAGGCTGAGAAGCCTGACTATCTACAAGATCCTGCTGAGGGCACAAGATCGTAGCTGAGGTAACAAGCTAAACGTCGAAGTCCACGTGGAACTACTAGCGAGACTGAAGTCTCTTTGCAAAACATAAAATAAGCAAACATGAGTACAAATGTACCCAGCAAGACTTACATCAGAACTAGCTACATATGCATCAGTATCAACAAAGGGGGTGGTGGAGTTTAACTGCAGCAAGCCAGCTTTGACTCGGTGGCTATCCTGAACTACAACTGCAAGTAACTCTTTTGAGGTGGCGCACACGAGTCCACATATTCACCATATCAATACACCACTATGGATCCACTCCGTCTTCCTACAAGAACGACATCCATAGCACTCACGCTTATCTTACGCATTTTAGAGTATCCACTTCCACTTGTCTATGAACTATGCAAGGGGTCCAAGTTTCCATATCCGAGGAATCCGGCTATTCGAATAGATAATGATAACCCTGCAGGGGTGTACTTCTTCACACACGCTCTTGCCACTT
Organism: Triticum dicoccoides; assembly: GCF_002162155.2. Lineage (NCBI taxonomy): Eukaryota > Viridiplantae > Streptophyta > Magnoliopsida > Poales > Poaceae > Triticum > Triticum dicoccoides. The sequence continues at coordinate 559,083,713 of NC_041384.1, read as the reverse complement.
ATCACCCTGTACATGTCATGTACCTCGGCAACCTTCAAGCGGAAGCCGGGCGAGGGAGTCGGCCATGACCTGACTAACCAACAAGTCTTCAGTCTGTCCCAAGGAGATCCGGCCGGGGTGTCGCTCACAGCCCCAAACAATGTGTGTAGGGTTCCCAAGCCCACCATCCGGGTGCCACTTAGTACACCGTGCCACTGTGCCCAGTCTGTCCCAAGCCCACCTGTACCGGGTGCCACTTGGTAGACTACTAACACTACCTACAAACACCAGAAACTAGTTGCAACTCCTGGACAGAGATCGAGTTGATTAATAAGCCGAGAGGGGCCGAGTTACCGAACCCGATGTGTGGTAGTAACTGTTCATGGATCACAAACACAGAACTCAGTTCCTGAGGACGGCTGCAATGAGACAACCCACCATGTACTCCTACATGGCCTCTCACCGCTACCTTTACCAAAACGTGCTCACTTTCTTAGCTCTCAACGGTAGGACATGTTCACCATGTTCCAATTCATTCCCGATGAATCAGACCGGACTCAACTCTAAGTAGTAGCAGGCATGACAACAAGCATGAATGAGTAGGCACATCAGGGCTCAAACAATTCCTACTCATGCTAGTGGGTTTCATCTATTTACTGTGGCAATGACAGGTCATGCAGAGGAAAGGGGTTCAGCTACCGCAGCATGTAACAGTTGAAATGGTGTTGTCCTGATGCAGTAAAAGAGAGCAGGAGCGAGAGAGTGGCATTGTATTGGAATGAACAAGGGGGTTTTGCTTGCCTGTCACTTCTGAAGATAGTATAGCTCTTCATCGGTGTCATCGATCACATCGTCGAAACCACGTCTACTGAGAGGGGACAAACACCGGCAAACAAGGAAGAAACACAATCAATGCAATTCAACAACATGATGTATGATCATGACATGGCAACATGCTGGTGTTTGGGCTAATGCAACAGAAAGTCATTTTAATTGAAGTGGAATTCAAAACTACATCAAATTCCAACTCCAAACCTATTATGAAATTTGCCCTAATCATGTTTCATCCTAAACAGTGAGGTTAACTTGCTCAAACATGCATGAAAATGGTACAGATGGATTCCTTGAATTTTTCTGATAATTTTTCATATATAATTTATTTGATTTGGAGTTACGGTTGAATTACTATGAATTTTTGAAGTTTGGGGTATTTTCTGAAATTTATAAATCATTTCTGATTTATTTTAATTCCAGAAAAAGATTTATGACGTTAGAGTGACATCAGCACCACGTCAGCAAGTCAACTGGTCGGTCCAGGTCAAACCTGACCAGCAGGGCCCGCTGGTCAGTGACCTGGTGCCAGTTTGTCTCACAGACAGGTGGGGCCAGGTCAACGGTGACGTCAGCCGGTCAACTGACATGTGGGGTCCACTGTGTTTAGGTTAGAACTAATCAGAAACTAAACTACTGCTAATTAAGGGCGTGGGGCCCATATGTAAGTGGGTCAGTGGGTTAATTTGCGGTGTCATTAGCGTTTAGTGATGGTGCCACGTCAGAACTGCCGATGGTTAGACGACGGCGACGAACCAGAGCGGCGGTGGCTCGCCGGAGTGGCGCTAGGGGTAGCGGCGCGGTGCGCTGAGGGCACTGGGGAGGAGCTCTTGCTCGTCCGCATCTAAAGGACCGGACGAGAGGCTATGGGGTGGCCAGAAACAGCGTCGGCGGCGAGCGAGGCGGTGGCCGGAGCTACGGCTCCACGGGCGCGAGGACTGCAACGAGCTAGGGAGCGAGCTGATGGCCGCGTTGGGCTCCTGGGAGCTCCCTGAGCACACCTGCATGCTCGGGTTAGCCAGGCAGGGCTGCTACCGGCGGTGATGACGGACGCAGCGCCGGCGAGCTTTGGTGACGGCGGGGAATGGCACTACGGCATGGGGGCGAGCAAATGGAGAGAGGGGAGATGCGGCGGAGCTCACAGCGCATCCGATGGCGTCGTCGGTGAGGTCGGGGACGGTCGGGTTGCTGCGAATCGACGAGGACGGCCATTGGTGCAGAGGACGAAGACGGCGCCGATATCGGCTGTCGGTGTCAAAACCGGTGGATCTCAGGTAGGGGGTCCCGAACTGTGCGTCTAGGCCGGATGGTAACAGGAGGCAGGGAACACGATGTTTTACCCAGGTTCGGGCCCTCTTGATGGAGGTAAAACCCTACGTCCTGCTTGATTAATATTGATGATATGAGTAGTACAAGAGTAGATCTACCACGAGATCAAGGAGGCTAAACCCTAGAAGCTAGCCTACGGTATGATTGTTGTATATGGAGTTGATTGCCTACGGACTACAACCCTCCGGTTTATATAGACATCGGATAGGGTTAGGGTTACATAAAGTCGGTTACAATGGTAGGAGATCTTGAATATCCGCATCGCCAAGCTTGCCTTCCACGCCAAGGAAAGTCCCATCCGAACACGGGACGAAGTCTTCAATCTTGTATCTTCATAGTCCAGGAGTCCGGCTGAAGGTATAGTCCGGCTACCCGAACACCCCCTAATCCAGGACTCCCTCAGTAGCCCCTGAACCAGGCTTCAATGACGACGAGTCTGGCGCACAAATTGTCTTCGGCATTGCAAGGCGGGTTCCTCCTCCAAGTCCTTCATAGAAGATTGTAAACACCAAGAGTAGTGTCCGGCTCTGCAAAATAAGCTTCCACATATTGCCATAGAGAGAATAATATTAACACAAATCAAATCTGCTGACGTATTCTGCAGTGCGTCATCACACTACAGCCAAGTCCTTCACTGGAATCGTTTTCACTTTTCCACCTCGGCGTGTTTTGCGAGGCGGTTTCCTTGGCACGTCTTATCAAAGCAGAGATCGTGTGCCCCCTTTTACGGGATTCTCAGCAATACAGACGTGGGTAACCCAATCGTGCCCGTTAGCATGTTTTCTCGATTAAAGGCGAGTCCCAAACGGTTGCGGGGAGGGCTCCTGGTATTCAACCTCTTATAAAGAGACCAGCGCCTTACTCCTTTTCTCCAATCCCAAAACAAGTTCGCCCGTCGCCTCGAGTTCCAACACCCTAGGCTCCAGATTCCGGGCGCCTTAGACCTTCGACAATGTCCGGTTCCGACCTTCAAGGCCGATGGATGCCACGGAGGAGGACGTGCTAAAGTTGAGAGAGGCTAAGTTCTTGACCGCCGAAATTTCGCACAGGTTGCCTGCTCAAAGGCAGGCTATCCCCAGTCCCCAGCCCGGTGAGAGCGTAGTGTTCGTGTCTCACTTCCTTCGGGGGTTAGGCTTCCCGATGGACCCCTTTGTGAGGGGACTATTGTTTTATTACGGGCTGGAATTCCACGACTTAGCTCCAGAGTCCATCCTCCATATCTCCTCGTTTATCGTTGTATGCAAAGCGTTCCTCCGTACCCCTCACTTCGGATTATGGCTCAAGACTTTCAAAGTGGAGCTGAAGATGATCAAGGGACGGCACGCAGAGTGCGGAGGCGCTGTTATAAGCAAAAATGCTGATGCTCCATGGCCCGAGGGCTCTTTTCAAGAGGAGCTAGGCTTGTGGCAACAAGAGTGGTTTTATATCACCGCTTCCCGGAGCACCAAGTAGGTGGCGCTTCCTGCCTTTCGCTCGGGTCCCCCACCACGGCTAGCGTCATGGGTTAACAGAGGGTTAGATTGGGGTTTTCCCAAAGACGTGCCCCTGTTACAGGGCCAAATTAAGGATCTCTTGGAAGGAGGCCTCAGCTTGGTCAAGGTGACGCAGGTCATGCTGATTCGCCGAATATTGCCCGGCAAACATCGCCCCCTTCGCCTGTGGGAGTTTAATCCAGAGGGACCGCGAGCTCTCCAGAACTTTATGGGCGCAACGCCCGTGGAGATGTATAGACTGATCTTCGGATCACAAGAGATGTATCCAGATTTAACCAAGGATGCAGGCCTAAACTACAATCGCCCGGATACTCAAGTAAGCAACCTTGTGCCCGGACCTTCTATCCGTATAATTGTCATAAACTTGCCCCTAAAAGAGCCGTCCTTTTAAACAGGAGTGGATAGCGAAGGCAAAGCTGATCAGGTGTCCGGCTCCCCTTCCTGAAACCAGGCCGGATCCTGTGCTGGTCAGGATGCTGGAGATAATGCCTTTGGAGGGGGAGGACAAGGAAGCTATGGCCTCCTTGAAGGAGGCTGCTCCTAAGGGAGGAACCGACAATTCCTCTCCTAAGGGGAAGAAGAGAGCCGCCTCTGACGACCCGGAAACCATGGCCTCGAAACGGGGGAGAAAATCCTCGTCAGAGGGTCCGACGCCGGGGAGTTCCTCGGTCGGACTACGCCCTCAAGGGGATCAGCCCTCCAGCGAGCCGTAAGTGGAGAAAATATTTTCCTTTTGAGGGATGAGGTAAGTCCTTGATTTATATCTGAGAAGATTAACCAAACCTTTATCTTGTAGCTCGGACCTCAGCCCTTCTCAGCAGAGCTCGTCTTTAGGGGATCTCCTTCCGGAGATGATGGAGAGTGGGACGCCTCCCCCTGCCGTGCCGCCTAGCGAGCCGTGTCGTCGCGGAGGGTTTCTCCAAATCCGGCAGGGGCGGAAGGTGGCTATGCGGCCCCCCGAGGTTCTCCGTGTCCGGCCTTCAAAAGAGGTCATGGGACAAGCCCGGCCCCCCGAGCTTCTATCTCAGAGGAGCACCGCGCATTGATGGGCACGGTGATTGAAAGGATTTCATCCGTAGAGAGCGGATTGTATGAGGCCGTCAAAATTTTACTGATGGGTTTCGAGGTACATTAGATAATGTATACTTTTGTCAGTTGCGCATGAGTAAGATGCGCCCTGTGTAGATAGTAGCCCCTGAGACTCTGCGCGTTGTCAAGAAATGATGGCACACGGAGGATCATAATCCCAGGTCTAAGATGTCTCCTTTGAATGTAGGCGGCAGGGTGTCCGGAATCGAGTCGAACTGACGATTTTGCCGAACTAAAGCGGCGACTGGACGTGGCAGATGCCGACATCATGCTTGTTAATAAGCGGCTTGATGAGGCTCAAGGTATGTAATTCCTCGGGCGGCATCAGGTAAGAACAGTTTTATGCCTGTGTCTTACGATGTGTGTGCTTGACGCAGATGGTGCGGCAGCCATGGAGAGTCTTAGGGCAGAACTTGCCCGAGCTAAAGAACAAGCCAGCGAAAGTGATGCGACCACCAGGAAAGCCCTTGAAGAGCTGAGAGCCGAACAGGTTGCTCATTGCCGAAGCAAGGAAGAGATGGCCGAGATGGCCGAAAAGTTAAAAAGCACTACAGACCGTTGCAGACTTCTTGAAAAAGAAGACCAGGCGAAACAGACGGACTTAGAGAAGGCCGTTGCCAATGCCAAGGACGCGCGCTCTACGATGAGAGCTGCGAAGGAGGAGCTGCGTCAGGCCGAACAGATTGCGGCTGGAAAGCCCTTTATGCTGCGAAGGAAATTTTGTGATCCGAAGTTTGCTCCGTTGGACCGGATGTGGAGTGTGGAGGATACCTATCTGGACTTGGCAGCGAGTGCTGCTGATGCGACCGAACACTTTTGAGATCAGAAAGATCGCGAAGTGGAAAAGCTTTTCTGGTCGCAGTTTCACAATCCAGAGCGTCCACTGGCAGTGGATGATCGTTTGGCTCAATGAGCCGAACTGAATAGGTTGTCTGGACTCGCCATGAAGTACGTCATGGGTCACCTGTGGTCGGGGAGATCGGAGCCGAAGAGTTATTTCAGCTTGGTGCAGCAATTCCGCGGTGCCGCATATAAATGCAATGAAGAGGTTAGCATGCATAGAGGGCGCTAGGATGGCTCTTGCCCGTGTTAAGACGTACTGGGCAGAGATGGAGACCATCGTTGTTGCGTCCCGAGATTCGGACAAAAGCCGAGTACCCTCCGAGCACTATTTTCAGGAAGTTCTTGAAGGCGCTCGTGTAATAGAGACGCAGTGCCCGAAAGATGCTATGTTATGATAGCATATGTAATTATAAAGTAATATTTTGATAGACTGTAGTGGCCTTTTTTATACTTGAGCCTCCAAGTATTGGGAACACCTCCTGTGCGGCCGTTTTAAGATATATATATATAGAGGGAGAGAGAGAGAATCTGAAAGATGGCAGTCGTTGGCTTCAGCCCCCACGGACATAGTGCGGGGGTGCTCGCAGAAGACGCATTTTCACACTAACCCAACGTCTTGGTCCTACAAAGGAGGTGATAGCGCAGCGGGCCAGGCAACCGGACTATAATGATTTAACACTTTCACTTAGCCATAGGAGCTTGACAGTGAGACTAATTAGGTAGCCCCTTGGTGGCAACTGTGCTCGTCCGAGTTCGAGCCGTGTATGTGCCTGACCGAGAAGCGACCCTTCGTTAAAGCGGAGGAATCCGATAGATTCCGATAGGTCATCGAGTGGCTGACCAGTCTCACGCTACATCATGACAGTCAGTTTTCGGCTTTCTCTACTGAGGTGCTCGCCCGGCCGAACCGGGGCACAATCGCAGTAGTTCTCCTGGTGCTACCTTAGCCGATAGAGCGGAACGTAAGGTAGCCAAACTCAGGAGCCGGACAACCCAACATTTGACCAAAGACATGATTCGGAGCTGATGCATATAATGCCAAAACTCGCGACGCCGAACACTCCCTAAGGTGTTCGGTCTTTGAGTGTGGGCGAAACAACACTCTTTATTTAAAAAGCCCCTAGTGTCCAGGTACGTGCAAAAATTCTAACGTGGCCACATGCCAAGACGCCAGCCTCCTCCTTGGTTATATCAGAAAGAAAAAAACCAGGGGATGTGTAGCAACAGGAGACAGTAAAAAAGGTTTACGCAGGGTCTTAATCTAAAAAGAATCCTTTAGGACGGGTCCCTACTGCACGTCTGCGCCTGTGTCTCCGTTGTGCCGTATCCTGGACGGGCGCCGCATGACGTTCATCTGTAAAAGACAGGAACTGAGTTGAAAATGGGTCGTGCCGAAAAAGTTTAAAATAAGCAAAGTATAAAGTAAAATATATAAGATTGAGCTTTATTGTCTCTTATTGTATATGCGTGGAGCCCCTAGTGCGGGGGTATATGGCTTCTAGGCCTGCATCAATGATGATTTTGCACCGAACTCGTCTATCCGCGTTTGTGGTCTTGAATGACCTATTTCGAAGTTTTTTGGCCGGTGAGGCCATTTTGTTGTGGGGCTGTCAAAGCGGCCGCACAGTCCTTCGCTTGGGGAGGCACACTTTAGTGCTTCCCCTTCAAAGAGATGATGCCTCGTGGACCGGGCATCTTAAGCGTAAGAGATGCATAATGCGGTATTGCGTTAAAGCGAGCGAAAGCTTCGCGTCCCAGTAGTGCTTGATAGCGACTTGAGAACAGGACGATATGGAAGGTCAGCTTTTCGTGGCGGAGGTTATCGGCAGAGCCGAATATGACTTCGAGCCGGAGAGAACCCATAAAATGGGTGTCCGGACCAGGTATTACCCCTTGAAAGGAGGTTTTGCTGTGGCGGGTTCTTGCTGGGTTTATCCCCATGTGCTGGATTGTATCCTGATATATCAGGTTTAGTCCACTGCCGCCATCCATAAGGACATTTGAAAACTGGAGTCCGCCAATTATTGGATCGAGTATCAAGGCAGTCTAGCCTACATTATTGATATTCCTAGAATAATCTAGCTAATCGAAGATGATCGGTTTTGACAACCAGTGGCAGGACCCTTTGAGGATGGGCCGTGTGGTGCGTACCTTTACGGGCGCCGCACGTTTTGTTATGTGAAGTGAGTTCACTATTTTTACTTCTTGTGGGAAGTTCTTTTGTTTCCTGGTGCTCTACTTTTGGGGTTCATCCTCGTCTTCATTTGGTGTGTCGAGCCCCTTGTGTTCGGCATTGAGTCTGCCGGATTGTTTGAGAACCCAACAGTCTCTGTGGGTATGGTTAGCAGGCTTCCCGGGAGTACTGTGTATCTGACATATCCTATCCAGGATTTTATTTAGGTTGGATGGATCATCCCTGTTATCCTGGGGGCGATTTTTCCTGATTTTGTCGTGAGCCTTTGAATCCGGCATTGACTGCCGTGCTCTTCGGACTTTTGTCCTTAGTCCAGTGATGGTCCTTGTTGCGTCGCGGTTTTCCGTTTCCATCCCTAGTTTTGGATGTACTTGGGTCACTGGGGCTGCACCTTGCCAACCAGCTGTCCTTCCCTGCACAAAAGCGGGTCATGAGGCTTGTTAGTGCGGCCATTGTTCTTGGCTTTTCTTGGCCGAGGTGTATGGCGAGCCATTCGTCTCGGACGTTATGCTTGAAAGCTGCTAAGGCTTCGGCGTCCGGACAGTCGACTATCTGATTCTTTTTAGTGAGGAATCTATTCCAGAACTGCCGAGCTGATTCTCCGGGTTGTTGAGTTATGTGACTAAGATCGTCTGCATCCGGAGGGCGGATGTAGGTCCCTTGAAAGTTTTCTCGTAAAGCATCCTCGAGCTCTTCCCAGCTTCCAATTGTGTTTTCGGGAAGGCTTTTAAGCCAATGTCGGGCTGGCCCTTTAAGCTTAAGGGGTAGATATTTTATGGCGTGGAGATCATCTCCTCTAGCCATGTGTATGTGGAGGATATAATCCTCGATCCAAACTCCAGGGTCTGTTGTTCCATCATATGCCTCTATGTTTACGGGTTTGAATCCCTCTGGGAATTCATAGTCCAGGACCTCATCGGTGAAACATAGGGGGTGTGTGGCGCCCCTGTATTTGGGTGTGCCGAATTCTAATGATGGCTTCATAGCGTTGCTTACGAGAGCTTGCTTTCTTGGCCCATAAATGGACCTGACTGGGCCATGATGCGAATCCTAAAGTGGGTCGCATGCCGATTTAGGTGCGGCGCCGCTTGCCGCTTTATGGGGTCGTCTATCCGACCATGTGGCTTTTTCATTTTCTGAATGCGAGGGCTCTAGGGCCTCTTCGTCGAATTCAGGCAGTAGCTTTCTTTTCGGATAGCTTTTAGTGCGGCGACTGTCGCCGTACTTATCTGTGGTATGGATTACTTTGCTCCATCTAATCCGGAGTGCATCTTCCGCTGTTTTTAGCTTCCGCTTCTGCTTTTTTAGGCTGCGTGCAGTTGCAACAAGCCTCTCGTGGAGATTCTTCTGCTCCATAGATTTATTCGACGTGAGGTCGTCCAGAATGCCGTTTTCGCCGGGGGAGGGATGTTCGGTTTCTCTATCCATGTTGCCCTGTTCGGACGGTTGCTCTAAGGCCTGCTCGTCGTCTACTGGCTCGTCTTGCTCTATGGCTGGGTTTTTGTCGAGGCGGGGCTTGGGTCGGCGTTTACGCTGACGCTTTGATTGCTTTTCGGGGGGTCGATCTCCCGTCCCATCCCCTTTTTCCTCGTTGTTGCTTCCTTTAGGGGTATCCACCATGTACACATCGTGAGATGAGGTGGCTGTCCAATGCCCTATGGGCGTTGGTTCATCGGTATCTCCTGCATCGTCATCCATGATGTCGATGTCTCCGGAGTCGAAGTTGAGCACGTCGTTTAAATTGTCGACAGTGGCTACCAAGTGGGTGGTGGGTGGGCTTTGAATTTCTTCATCGTCCGTATCCCATCCTCGCTGACCGTAGTTCGGCCAGGGCTCTCCTGATAAGGAGAGAGACTTGAGAGAGTTTAGGATATCGCCACAAGGCAAGTGCTGAAAGATGTCTGCGGCGGTGAACTCTATTATCAGTGCCCAATCGGATTCAATCGGCAGGGGCGCGGGGGGGTCGGAGTTCGAAAAGGAGTCCGGATCCTCGGAGTCACGGATCATGTAGAGTGCGGGGCTAGCATTCCGCTCGATCGCCTTTGAGATCGAAGCCCTCGAGGTGATGTCCAACCGCTCATCCTCGATTGGCGCAATAGGCTCCGAGTTAGGGTCGGAACCGATGCGTGTGCGGCCTCCAGGACACTATCCGGAGGCAGAGCTAGATCATGCCCCTCGAGATAGTGCAGCGCGCTTGGCCGTGGCTCGAACCCGTCAAAGATCAAGTCTCCGCGGATGTCAGCCGTGTAGTTTAAGCTTCCAAACCAGACTTGATGGCCAGGGGCGTAGCTTTCGATCTCCTCCAGGTGGCCGAGCGAATTGGCCCGCAGAGCGAAGCCGCCGAAGACGAAGATCTGTCCGGGGAGAAAAGTCTCACCCTGGACCATATCGTTGTTGATGATCAAAGGAGCCATCGGGCCTAAAGGAGACGACACAGAGGACCTCTCAATGAAAGCACCAATGTCGGTGTCAAAACCGGCGGATCTCGGGTAGGGGGTCCCGAACTGTGCGTCTAGGACGGATGGTAACAGGAGGCAGGGAACACGATGATTTACCCAGGTTCGGGCCCTCTTGATGGAGGTAAAACCCTACGTCCTGCTTGATTAATATTGATGATATGAGTAGTACAAGAGTAGATCTACCACGAGATCAAGGAGGCTAAACCCTAGAAGCTAGCCTACGGTATGATTGTTGTATATGGAGTTGATTGCCTACGGACTACAACCCTCCGGTTTATATAGACATCGGATAGGGTTAGGGTTACATAAAGTCGGTTACAATGGTAGGAGATCTTGAATATCCACATCGCCAAGCTTGCCTTCCACGCCAAGGAAAGTCCCATCCGGACACGGGACGAAGTCTTCAATCTTGTATCTTCATAGTCCAGGAGTCCGGCTGAAGGTATAGTCCGGCTACCCAAACACCCCCTAATCCAGGACTCCCTCAGCAGCCATGTTGTGCTCCTCTGGTTGCTGTCGACGATGGGGACACGTACGAGGTCGGCGCAGAGCTCCCGGGCCATGGTAAGGCGACACCCGTGGGAATACCGTGCGTGAGGCCGCAAAGTGATATGAGGTGTTACCGGCTAGATCGATGTGACTTGGAATCGGGGTCCTGACAGCTTTGGTATTAGAGCCAGGTTGCTGCGTGGCGTCTCTGAGGCGCCGGGGAGGCCAGCAGGGAGGCAGGAGGTGGCCACGGGTGGCTGTGCGCGCCGCACGCAGCTGCTTCTCCTCCTGGCAGGAGGAAGAAGACATCGCTGCCCTTGGTGGGCTGGGCCTCCAGGTGGGCTGCTGCTACAGGTAGGTGGCCAGGTAGTCCTTCTCTCTCTCTCTTTTATTTTTGTTTCTGTTTTCTATTTATGTTGTTTTGTTTTGATTTAGTTTATAACCCAAATCATTTTAATAAATCCTGAAAATAATTGTGGGCATTAAATGAATTATTACAGAGGCCCTTAACTATTTTCAGAATTATTGGAGCATTTAAAAATATTAATAGTATTTAAATGCCCCAATTCAAATACAATATGAGTTATTCAAAAATCCAGAATGGCCTAAAAATATGTGCATCATTTTTGGCAGAGGTTTTCACCTTTATCAAAAATAATGAACTTTTCTAAAGGGCATTCTGGGTTCATTGAAAATATTTTTATTTTGATCCTAATTGCATTTCATTTAGTGCTAGGGCTTGTCATCCCCATTTCAAATTTCAAACAAATATAGACATGATGCATGGATGCTTATGAAACTAATTGCAATCAAATTCTAGGGCTCTGACAAAAACAACCATCTAACAGCCCCATACTCCGAGGAGGAAGTTAGAAAGGCGGTTTTCCTAATGGAGCATCACAAAGCCCCGGGTCTGGATGGTTTTCCCGCTGAGTTCTATCAGAAATTATGGGAAGTCATCAAACCGGATCTCCTACTTTTGTTTACCGACCTACATGCTGGCCAACTAGAATTGTTTCGCTTAAATATCGATGAGATTATTTTATTACCTAAGGTTAATGAGGCTGAACGGATACAACAATATATACCTATTTGCCTCCTTAATGCTAGTTTTAAAATATTCACGATGCTTGCGACTATTAGGCTAAATTTGGTTGTCGAACAAGTGGTTCGGCCTTCACAGACAGCTTTTATGCAAGGTAGACACATCCTAGATGGAGTTGTTATCCTTCATGAAACAATCCATGAATTACACCAAAAAATTTAAATGGGGTGGTACTCAAAATAGACTTTGAAAAGGCTTATGACAAAGTCAAGTGGCCTTTTCTTCAACAGACTCTCAGAATGAAAGGATTTTCTGCAAAGTGGTGCGCTATGATCCATAGCTTCATTTCTGGAGGTAGTGTTGCCATTAAGGTCAATGATGACGTTGGACACTATTTCCAAACGAAGAAGGGATTCCGACAGGTGACTCGGTATCGCCCATGCTATTCAATATAGTGGCGGATATAGTAGCGGTCATGATTGAGTGTTCCAAGGTTGATGTCCAAATTGATGGGATAGTAAATCATCTAGTTGATGGTGGTCTCTCTATACTTCAATATGTCGATGATATGATTCTCTTCATGGATCATGACCTCGAGAAAGCAACAAATCTGAAGTTGATTTTATCAGCATTCGAGCAACTCTCGGGTCTTAAGATCAATTTTCCTAAAAGTGAATTGTTTTGCTTTAGCAAGGCTCAAGACACCTGTACACTGAACTGTTCGGATGCGGGTTGGGTCAGTTTCCGATCACATATTTGGGGATACCGATACATTATCGGATACACACAAATGCTGAATGGAAACATGTCGAGGAGAGACTGCAAAAAAGACTTAGCAGTTGGAAAGGTAAACTGCTGTCTCTGGGTGGAAGATTGGTCCTCATAAATTCAGTACATAGTAATATGGTACTATATATGATTTCCTTCTTCTAGTTAACGAAAGGAGTTTTACATAGATTGGATTACTTCCGATCAAGATTCTTTTGGCAAGGAGATAGCGAGAGAAAGAAATATCGACTGGCTAAATGGAGTGTGGTTTGCCGTCCCAAAGACCAAGGCGGGTTGGGCATTCATGACCTTGACGTTAAGAATAGGTCCCTCCTCGGCAAATGGTTGTTTAAATTACTAATGGAAGATGGTGTATGGCAAACCCTTCTAAGGAGGAAATATGTGGGTTCCAAGGCAGTATCCCAAGTATATTGGAATCATGGGGATTCCCACTTTTGGGCGGGTCTAATCACTACTGCAGGATGCTGCTAACGCGACACTACGATTAGAGACCCTTCGAGAAACTGTGTGCGATGCCATAATCGCAAACGATGTTGTATGAAAACTGTCAAAATGTGTAAAATGTTTGCGATGATGGATGCATCAAACATGGTTCAGGTTTTAGTTGCGTGTGCGATGAAGGGCATATGGTTCAGTTCAATGAACTGTTTTCTATGAGGACGAACAAAAGAAACGGGCAGCCAAATGGAGGCGTGTGCGATACACAGCATACGGTTCACTTGGATGAACTATTTGTGATTAGGCAACACAAAAGAAATGGTCAGCCAGATCAAAGGTGTGTGCGATATACGGCATGCGGTTCAGTCGGATGAACTGTTTGCGTTGAGACATGAGAACAAAAACGGTTCAAATGAACAAGATGTGTGTGATACGAGACAAACAGGTCTGTAATCGGAGACGTGTGCGAAGACCGATAACAACACAGACGATTACTGCTAACAAGCCGTGTGTGTTGTGAGCAAACGATTGCTGGTATACAATTGTGAGTGATTGATGAAAACATCACCGACGGGTTCCATTGTTTAGTCCATGTGCGATGTGATTTTCTTTGTCCGCACAACATCTGCGCTCTGTCTACAACATCAACATATATACTTAAAAAGATAGCATTGCATAACCAAATTAAGCATATTATTACACAAGTGACTACACACATAACATTTCCACACACCAAAGAAAGCAAATACATGCATACTAAAGTAGGAGAAACGAGGATCTAATCATCTACTTATTGTTGCGACGACGCTTGCCATTGCTCTGCTTCCGGCTGGATCCCTCGCTGTTTTGGGGAAGGAGGGACTTCCTCATGTCGACGATCCGCCTGTACATGTCATAGCTCGTGTACGCCTCCTTGGCTGCGTACACAACGTGAGCTTTGTCGAGTTTCTCCATCCAGGCCAAGTGCCAGGCACGCTTGTCCTTGTTGCACGAATCCTTCATGTCTCTGTAGTAGGGGTCGATGATGGCCTCGGCAAGGTGAACTAGTGAGTCCTTCTCATGCTCCTTGCTACCCCTGATCTTGTATTGGCCCTGGATGTCGACAAGATTCTGGCAGGCGATGCCCTAATTCTCGAGCGCCTTTACATCGTTGGTGATGTCCACCGTAGCGAACATGCAGTGGGGGCTATTGACAAACCTGGCAAAATGCTCGCAAGGCCTTGTCGCCAGGTAGTAGTGGTAGACGAGGACGTGGTGGCACACGCACATCTAGGCGACGACGACCTTGGGACGAGACCCGGCACGAGCGCAGGTGCACTCGAGGTCGAACCCGACCACCTTATACTTCTCCTCGACAAGCAACAGCTCCATGATGTGGATGGAGTGCTCCGCCCAGACTGGGTCATTGGTGTACACCACCGAGAGGTCCATGAACCTTCTGTGGGTGTCCACCACTGCACACATGGTGAACTACTGCTCGTAGTCGGCAGCCGCTTGGAGCGCCATTGGAGCCGTGCAGGATACCCTCTAAGAATTTCTCATGGTGGGTGTGCTTCTTGCAATGGTGGGGCGCGATCGAAAGTTTGAAGAGGCACAAGGGTAGGTTAAATGGCCGTTGTAATAAACGGGGGCCGGCCGGCCTGTAATCGTCACGTCTTGTCACGGCGTTCATAGCGGAGGATTCCAGAATCTAGTGCATGCTTGACAACACCGAACCCCGGGCGTGGGCTCGAAGAGCCTGTTCCCGTGCTACCGTGTTGTTTACCGCGCAAGCTTCCCACCCGGCTAGTTTGGCCACGCGTCGGCTAGAAGAGGGACAAATCGTGGGCATTTATTGGCAAAAAGCTTTGTAAAAACAAAGTGTGTGGAATGACTTCCGGCATAAGTTTACCCTTGGGTGATGAGGTCAAAGTTTCACAGAAGGGTGATGATGGACACTCGAGTGCGATAATTAATTATGCACTCTATAGTGCACATGGTGGAAGAAACCAACTGTGTGCAATAATGTCGAAGATCGCAGTCGAGTTAGCTATACAGATCGTGTGCTGTGAGATCGACATGGTAAACTGATTCGAGAATGGTTAATAAAATCTAAGACCATTGCATATTAAGGTCAAAATAGTGCTAGCAATATATGAGTCTCATACGATGCTATTTCAATGATTGTACCACAAAATCTCGAAATGTTACAAGGTTCAAATTCCAGAGTTATATGGTTCAAATTCGAAGATTACAAGGTTCAAACTAATATTAGAAATGAAATTCAGCTCATCAGCTGCAAACGCTCGCGCTGATGCGCTGAACATGGATATCAGAGAGGTTCAAACTAATATCACCGCTTCTAAGTCTGGCTTTGAAACCTCGCAATTTTTGCAAAGGGGTCAGCCACTAAGAAGTCACGTATGGGGTTGACCTGATGACTTCCGATTACTTTGTCATCTAAAGTTCCAAAATGAAGTTCAGCATTTTTGGAGCCCACTCCATTCTGCCGCAGGCGCCGGCGCTGATCAACAGACCATTCAATTTTGCGAAATAAATGTAGGGCAAACCTCATTTCCTTCAGCACCCTTGCCCTAAGAACAAAGAACCTGGCAAATATAATCTCCGGTAAGGTCCCTCGGTAGGAGTTCAAAGTAATTTCTGAGAGATGCAGATCTAGGCATTTGACATGATTGTTATATTGTATCACATTATCCACCACTGGGCCTAATCTTATCTGCAAAAGAAGAAAACATGTTAGTGCCTACATGCAGTTTTGAACATTACTACAGGCCTAGCTATTTGGTTTGCAGGATTTGTAAAATGCACTAGCATGCCATCTTCGATCTGACATGATTAACATGGGCATTTGATTACATTCTAGAAAAATGTAGCCTTCTTCACAAGAGGTTGGAGTGGATGAAAAGTTCCCTACGAAAACTAGTACAGATGAATCCACAGGAGAAATGCTTATTGATTGTAACCATATGGATCAAGCAACCAATATGGGGGGCATGTATGTACTGAAATCCTCCAAAAGAACCTTCAGAAATCATAGTACATTGTCATTGTAAACTTGGAAAAAGGTGTCACAAATTAAACTCCCTTATGGTTAACATTTAACAAGAAAAGAACATCGCCTCGATATATAGCTTCTCCAGGCACAAAAAGCATCTCCGGAAACTGACAACTTGCTCCAGGTCGGGCCCGACAGATTCTAGTGCCAAGATGGGGTCAAGCTTGTCGGAATCATTTTCTGAATGATAGACGAACAAACATCTTCAAAATTAGAAATAATGTTAATTTGTAGAAGGAGAGGTAGAAGGCGGC
Source organism: Triticum dicoccoides (assembly GCF_002162155.2). NCBI lineage: Eukaryota > Viridiplantae > Streptophyta > Magnoliopsida > Poales > Poaceae > Triticum > Triticum dicoccoides. The sequence goes on along the minus strand of NC_041384.1, from coordinate 559,067,426 downwards.
TATTGTACCTGAATGGGTGTGGATCCAATAACAAGTTCAGAGTATTTGTCAGATGAGTAGCCCACCACTATCAATTTCGGCGCAAAAATGACATTGATTCTTGTTGGACCTTCTTAATCAACTACAAGTAATCTCTTAAGTGCAGGTGTGTCTTGGATGACCATACCGTGGTCCACCTTTTGTGATGTCTTCCTGCCGCACCAGCAACACACATAAATAGTGCGGAGAGTCATGGAGGTGATGTGGAAGGTACTCAACCCATTGATCGCCTAAAGATGAAGGTACTCAAGTGCAGTACAGCCATGGAGCAGGCGCTCCATGTCACCCTTTGAGAGGCAGACGGCGACGAGCTCAAGGTGCTTCAATCATGGTAGAATAAGAGCGGGTGCATCATTAAGGGGCGGGAAATGGCAGTTCCTGAACTTGGCGACGCGCAGCGTGGGCGTGAGGCGGAGTGCGGACGTTGGCAGCGACCGCATATGCCCATCATCAAAAGTGAGCTCCTCGAGCTGATCTAGGGCGGGGGATCGGAACTAGTCGTCAAGCTTGGATCGGTCCTTGTTGTTGGAATGGAACTTGCCCATTCTACGGCCTTTGGTTGGGCCAAGGTGACTGTCGAGGATCTTGGAGAACACATCCAAGCTTTTGTGATAGCCATGGCAGAGCTCGTGGGTGTCAATGAGGTCGAGAGGGCTGGAGTTCCATAGGGGGGGCCACCGCCGGGAAAGGAGGGTTGTCCGTGCCCCATATTTGATTGGGAGGAGGGAGATGATGACTCTCAACATATCATCGGCGAGGCTGCTGATTAAGTCTAGGCATGATGGAGTCGCTTGCGGTTCTACTCGCCCCACCTCCGCTTCTTGGCATCCCCCTTCTCCACCTCTGGAGTCTCCTTGTCAGCGGCGCTTTCTGATGGAAATGGGAGTACAGGGAATTTTTGGTTAAAACAGGGCAATAGAAAAGTGTATTGGTAACTAGAAGTTATTAGGTAGGAATATAGTAAGATAAGGGAATAGCAATTGGTTGCTTAAATACTACACAATTCATTTGACATTGCTGGGTAAGTCAACATATGCAGATAGTAGAAAAAACTTACTTCGAACAAAGTCTGGACGGATGATTTTGTCGGGGAAGTTAGCATATATCTCATGACCAGGCCCTTCTATGTGTAGTGCAATTTTAGTGCCAGCTTTCAGTACATAAAACTTCGCAATTTCATTCCAAAAGCCTGTGCCAAAATAGGAGTCACCACGTTCATCAAGTCTTACAGTAGCAACGATTGTAAATTCGTGGTTTGTGCGCAGTATGACATTCGTGGAGCCTTGATGTATGTAAATGGGAAATTTGTGCACTACATAATCTGTTGCATAGCGAGGGATGTCCTGCAGAAAATGGTAGGGTTGTTAAAGAAAATATGGTAACATGCAAATATGGGCCCAAATTGAAAGAACTATACATCAGTTGAAATCGAAGGACAAAAGTCTATAATTAAACAGATAGGGCAAACATGATGTCATGGAAATATGAGAGTAATCGAAAGAATAATACATCATTAATTTGCCTATATAGAAAGAAGAGGGGGGAAATCCCCTTTGACGTATATGGTGCATGTGGCACCTTTTATCCAAATGTAGCAATATTTAGAATATGTTTAGGAAAGTAGGTCATGCCAACCGATTTAGGGTGAGATTGAACATACCGCGCGCATCCTCAAGTTATCTGGTATGATGAGATGGAATCTCTGGTGGCGGTCGCCAAGTCCTAAAGTATCGGTGCACTGTACATTCTATGAATGAAAGAAAACCCTCAAATCATTTCAAATAAAAATGAATTCACGATGATTTCCGCTGGGTGATTAAAGGAGGCAGATGAACTGGGATAAGAGATGAGATAATATCTCGTTAAATTATTTACCTTGTAGTCCATGAGAAAGAACACTCAGTACGGCAGATTCATCAACCAAGCGGAGTTGGGTCGACCGCGAGCAGCGTCAAGAAAGTCGATGGCGATAGGCGGTGGCAAGCGGAAGTGGCGAAATGCGGTGGGCTTTGCCGGCAGTAGGCGTCCAGCGTGTTTACTGCCGCGATAGGCGATGCCATGGCATAGACGCGGAGGAGCTTGTGCAGGTGCGAATGGGGAACGTACCGGAGGGGCCGAGGTGGGTGGCGGGCGGGGTGAGGATTTTTGTGACGTGGGGATGGTGAAAGTTTTACTTTTTCTTTTTTGAATTTTGGGGGCGACGGTTTGCTAGAGCGAACCGTGTGTGATTGACGCAGCAGGCAAAATGATAGTCATTGCATATGGTTCCAATTTTGGGAACCGTGTGTGATTGACGTACTACCTCCGTCCTGGTTTATTGGTCCCCCGTTGTAATTTTTACCAAAATTTGGCGAAATATTTAACATACTTAGACATAGTGAAAGCACAAGTTCTCCCTGGGTAATTTTGATAATTAATGACAACATATCTCTTGTTGGACTAATACGTTTACCTAGTATGTTTTAGTCAAGTTCAACAAATTAAGTGGCATGAACTAAAGGATGTGGAACCCCTTCAAGATGCTAAGGACAAAGGATTAGCTCAAGCTTCAAGATCAAGACTCTACATTTTCTATTTTAGTGATCCAAGATCACATTGAGTCTATAGGAAAAGCCAATACTATCAAGAGGGGATGAGGTGTTGCGTAATGGCTTGCTTGCTCAAAGTGCTTAGTGATATGCTCCAAAACCCTCAACTACCTTCCCACATCCAGATATGACCTAAACCAAAAGTCAAACTCGGCCCCACCAATTCTTTCTATCCGGAGCCACCGAGTTCAGTTGACATAGCCACTGCCAGAAACCCTAATCAGTTCGGTCTCACCGATGGGATCTCGGTCTCACCGAGATGGGCTTGCAAACTCTCTATTACCTATTGCAATATTTTCGGTCCTACCGATATATGCAATCGGCCCCACCGAGTTTGCTTGGCCAACTCTCTGTTTCACTTATTACCCAAATCGGTCCCACCGAGTTTGAGTAATCGGTCAAACCGAGTTTTGGATTTACCCTAACCCTAGCACATCGGTCCCACTGAGTTGATCCAGTCGGTCCCACTGAAAACCCTAACGGTCACTAGATTTGCTGAATCGGTCCGACCGAGTATATCAATTCAGTCCCACCGAGATTGGCAAGTTGTGTGTAACGGTTAGATTTTGTGTGAAGGCTATATATATACCCCTCCACCCCCTCTTCATTCGTGGAGAGAGCCATTAGAACATACCTACACTTCCAATACACATTTTCTGAGAGAGAACCACCTACTCATGTGTTGAGACCAAGATATTCCATTCCCACCATATGAATCTTGATCTCCAGCCTTCCCAAGTTGCTTTCCACTCAAATCTTCTTTCCACCAAGTCCAAATCCTGTGAGAGAGAGTTGAGTGTTGGGGAGACTATCATTTGAAGCACAAGAGCAAGGAGTTCATCATCAACACACCATTTGTTACTTCTTGGAGAGTGGTGTCTCCTAGATTGGCTAGGTGTCACTTGGGAGCCTCCGACAAGATTGTGGAGTTGAACCAAGGAGTTTGTAAGGGCAAGAAGATCACCTACTTCGTGAAGATCTACCGCTAGTGAGGCAAGTCCTTCGTGGGTGATGGCCATGATGGGATAGACAAGGTTGCTTCTTTGTGGACCCTTCGTGGGTGGAGCCCTGTGTGGACTCGCGCAACCGTTACCCTTCGTGGGTTCAAGTCCCCATCAACGTGGATGTACGATAGCACCACCTATCAGAACCACGACAAAAACATCTGTGTCTCCAATTGCGTTTGAATTCTCCAAACCCTTCCCTTTACATTCTTGCAAGTCACATGCTTTACTTTCTGCTGCTCATATACTCTTTGCATGCTTGCTTGAAATGTACTGTGTTTGTTAAACTTGTGCCAAAACTCCACTTCAACCTAAAGAAATTAAAAACTACAACTTTTGGTACTTAGTGTCTAATCACCCCCCCCCCTTCTAGACACCTCTTCTTGATCCTTTCAATTGGTATCAGAGCATTGGTTTCCATTACCTTGGTTTAAACACCTTTGGAGGAAGATGGATGTGTCTACTTTGGGGAGTCTTAGACATAGAGTGCATATTCTTGATGGAGAATATTTTCATGAGTGGAAAAATGAAATGCTTGAGATTTTCAATGAATATCATTTGAGCAAGTATATTGCTAGCCCTTGTGCACCTCATGTTGATCATTTGCATCCTACCCTTAATGAGTCTATTGACATGATTCGCAATCTTAGAACTGTAAATCTTATCACTAGAGGCTTGCCTAGAAACTTGATTGGGTGTTTGCCTACTCTTAAGTGTGCCTACACCATATGGAAATTTCTTGAGGAACTCTTTCCAAATTATTCCTTGAAAGATCTAGATGAAATCCTCCATAAGTCTATTGCCTTGATTAAGATGAGTTCCAATGATCCCAAATTTGGTGATTGTCTATTTGAGCTTACTAATCTTACGAGTGCCAAAGGAGATGTTGGAATCATTAGCAATATCATTTCCAGAGCTATTAGAATTCATAAAGATAACTATAGAAATGATCATTTATCTAATGAATTACCCTCTCTAGGAATTGACCAATCACAAGATGATGTTGAACATGGATACTTTGATGAGGATGATGATGATAGTGACTATGATCTCGATGATGCGATGAGACACTTTGGTCTTATGTCAAATCTTCGTGGCTACATGGCTGGAGGAAAGGAATGGGTCCTTGATAGTGGATGTACTGATCATATGACCGGAGATAAAGACATGTTCCGTGAGCTGCTGGAAACGACGGCCCTCGAAAGTATGTCACTTTTGGTGATAATTCAAAGGGTAAGGTGGTTGGCCTTGGTAAGGTGGCCATATCACATGATAGCTCCATACAAAATGTCATGCTCGTTGAATCTCTTGGCTACAACTTACTTTGAGTATCTAGACTTGTTGATTTCGGTTTCAATGTCCTATTTACTAAAGTAGACCGCCAAGTGTTTCGTAGAGATAATCATAAAATGGTCTTTACCGGTATACGTAGGGGATATCTTTACATTGTTGATTTCACTAAAAAGGCTCAACCTAGAACTTTCTTAATTGCTAAATCTTCTAAAGGCTGGTTGTGGCATAGAAGGCTAGGCCATGTGGGCATGTGAAACCTTGACAAACTCATTAAAGGAAATCATATCCTTGGCACTAACAATGTCATATTTGAAAAGGATAGACTTTGTAGTGCTTGTCAAGCAGGGAAACAAGTTGGAGGAAGTCATCGCGCTAAGAACATCATGACCACAAGAAGACCACTCGAGCTACTTCACATGGATCTTTTTGGTCCAAATGCCTACAAGAGTCTCGGTGGTAACTCATTTGGTCTAGTCATAGTTGATGATTTTTTAAGATTTACGTGGGTGTTCTTGATGACAAATTGCAGGTCCAAAAGATCTTCAAAAACTTTGCTAGGAAGGCCCAAAATCAATTTGACGTGAAGATCAAGAAGGTTCGGAGCGACAATGGGACGGAGTTCAAGAACGCAAATGTGGACACCTTTCTTGATGAAGAAGGGATTACACATGAGTTCTCGGCTATGTACACACCTCAACAAAATGGAGTCGTTGAGAGGAAGAACCGGACTCTTATCGAGATGGCAAGAACGATGCTTGATGAGTACAAGATGCCAAAACACTTCTGGGTGGAAGCGGTTGAGATAGCTTGTCATGCAACAAATCGCTTGTATCTTCACAAGCTACTCGGCAAGACGGCATACGAGCTCCTCACCGGTAACAAACCCCAAGTTGGATACTTTCGAGTATTCGGCTCAAAGTGCTACATTCTTGATAAGTATCGTCATTCTAAATTTTCTCCTAAGTCTCATGAAGGTTTCCTACTTGGTTATGGCTCAAACTCTCACACATACCGTGTCTACAACAATTTCACCCGAAAGGTTGAAGAAACGGTAGATGTGAAGTTTGATGAATCTAACGGCTTGCAAGTAGAGAAATTTCCAATTGATGTAGGAGACAAAGATCCCTCAGAAGCAATCCAAGACTTGTCTATTGGCAAGATTCGTCCAACGGAGGTGAAGGAGAGTACCTCGTCCGTCCAAGTGGAAGCTTCTACCTCATGACAAGGTGAACCAAGAGTTGATATGGAAGCATCCACGAGTGGGACACACCAAGATGAAGAAAACGAGGAAGTGCACCAAGACGAACGTCAACAACCTCCTTCTCCACCACGACAAGAGAACGACGACGCTAGCAATGAAGAAGGCCAAGAAGAAGAAGAACAAGATGAAGAAGATGTTCAACCAAGACCCAAGCAAAAGCTTTCACGAGTTCGAGCAAGAATTTCTAAAGATCATCCCGTGGAGCAAATCTACAATGATATCTAAACCGGGAGAATTACTCGCTCTAAAACTCGCTGGCTAACTTTTGTGAACATTACTCATTCATCTCTAGAATTGAACCTATGAAGGTTGAAGAAGCATTGGAGGATCCGGACTGGATAAATGCTATGCATGAAGAGCTACACAACTTTGAGAGAAATCAAGTGTGGACATTGGTCGAGAAGCCCGACAACAACCACAACATCATCGGTACCAAATGGGTGTTTCACAACAAGCAAGATGAAGATGGACAAGTGGTTCGCAACAAAGCCCGTCTCGTCGCCCAAGGCTACACACAAGTCGAAGGTATGGACTATGGTGAGACATATGCTCCCGTTGCTAGACTTGAGTCCATTCGCATCTTACTTGCCTATGCTAATCACCATGATATCACTTTGTACCAAATGGACATTAAAAGTGCTTTTCTAAGTGGTGAAATTGAGGAGGAAGTTTATGTTAAGCAACCTCCCGGCTTTGTCAATCCTAAGAAACCTAATCATGTCTACAAACTTCACAAAGCCCTTTATGGTCTTAAACAAGCTCCTAGAGCATGGTATAAATGCCTGACCAAGTTCCTTATTGAAAAAGGGTTTGAAATTGGAAAAATAGATTCTACTCTTTTTACTAAAAGGGTTAATGGAGAACTATTTGTATGCCAAATTTATGTTGATGATATTATATTTGGATCAACTAACCCTCATTTTAGTGAAAAGTTTGGGAAGCTAATGTCAGAGAAGTTTGAGATGTCTATGATGAGTGAACTCAAATTCTTTCTTGGTTTGCAAATCAAGCAAACTAAGGAAGGCACATTTGTCTCTCAAACGAAAGGACTTATTCAAGAAGTTCAATATGAAAGAATGCAAAGGTATGACTACACCCATGCCTACTAGTGGACATCTTGATTTGACCAAAGATGGTGAACCGGTTGATCAAAATGTTTACAGATCTATGATTGGTTCATTGTTATATCTATGTGCTTCACGTCCCGATATCATGCTAAGTGTGTGCATGTGTGCACGGTATCAAGCTGCTCCTAAGGAATGTCATCTTAAGGCCGTGAAGAGGATAGTGAGATACTTAATACATACACCAAATTTTGGCATTTGGTATCCAAAGGGGGCTTCCTTTGATCTTGTTGGCTACTCCGACTCGAACTATGCCGGTGACAAGGTTGATATAAAGTCCACTTCGGGTACTTGTCAATTCCTTGGTAGATCTCTTGTGTCTTGGTCTTCCAAGAAACAAAACTCGGTATCCTTATCCACCGCCGAAGCGGAATACATTGCCGCTGGTTCATGTTGTGCTCAATTACTTTGGATGACCCAAACTCTTAAAGATTATGGGATATATGTAAAACATGTTCCATTACTTTGTGACAATGAAAGTGCTATCAAGATTGCTCACAATCCCGTGCAACACTCTCGAACTAAGCATATTGAAGTTCGTCATCATTTCACTCGAGATCACGTTGCTAAGGGTGACATAAACCTTAAGCATGTTCGCACCGATAAGCAATTAGCGGATATATTCACTAAACCACTTGATGAGAAAGTCTTTTGCAGGTTAAGAGGTGAATTGAACATCATTGATGCTTCAAACTTGGAGTAGGAACTCCATTGGATACATGCAAGACTTGAGCTTACGACTAATCACTTGATATTTCTCCTATGATGATTATCTTATGTCTTGAAAATTTGCATCTTGCATGTTATCTAACCCTTGTAGGTACTTGGATGAATCTAATTCTATGAGATTGCAACTCACTCACATCTTGAGCAATCTCTACATCACCAAGTCTCTACATAATGATGGTTGATGACAAGGAAGCACGAAACCTTTCAAACATATCCTTTGACAAATTCTATGTTGAGCTTAATGATTGTCATGTTGGATACACAAGTGTTCTTCCTTGCGAAAACTAACCCATGCAGGTAGATGAACTCAAAATCCAAAGGGTGCTCCCAACTCTTGATGGGCTACATCAACCTTGAGCAACCCACACAAGTTCAACTACATGACCAAGATCAACACCGCCACCCAAGGTATGTTACTCCACCTTAGAGTAGCTTTACTCCAAGTCATGAGTCAAAGCAACTAGACAAGATGTGAATACATCAAGATACTTAAACGAAAAATGGTAACCCCATTTTGAGCTTAAACCATGAGTATGACCTATGATCAAGTGATCTCACTTGACTCCTAAGTCAATATACTCTAACATAGGTGACTTTGTCATCGCCCAACTCTAGATGAAGTTCTCCTGTGTTCCTTTCTGTGTTCTTGCATTTGTCTCATGCATATTTGTTTCCCCTTTAAAAAAACTTCATCTAGATCTTTTAGTTTCTTTTCTTTGCTTTTTGTTCTGCATTTTCTGCATCCAATTCATTGCAAATCTTTGTGAGATCTTATTTGTCCAGTGAGCTGAGGTGACAAGTGTTTTTTCTCTATGATGAACTCGGTTCCACTGGTTTCATGTCTCCGGTCTAGCCGAAGATTTTCGGAGCAATCGAAGCATACAACTCGGTGACACCGATTTCACTACTGGAAAAATATTTTGCCATTTATTCCTGCTTTATTGTTGATCCAGCTCCACTCGATGAATCTTGTCCTCTGCAAGCATCACATTTACCTTAATGCTTTGTATTGTGATTCAAGGACTGAACCCATTCACAACAAATTCCAGAAGACCCTTCTTGGAAATTGATGTCAAAGGGGGAGAGAGATCACATCAAAGCTTAATCATATCTCTAGGGAGAAAGATCTCTAGGGGGAGGGAATACTCCAGGAAAGAGTAATCTTCAAGGATCCCAAATGCTTGATGTTCAAGAGGAGAGATGCCACATGTCTTCTTGGGGGAAAGACATGTTCATATGTGCTTATTTGCCTTAGCTCTATTTTTCTGTTCCCTATCTTCTCCCAGTATCACATGCTAGATTCAAGGGGAGCAAGACATCCAAGGGAAAGAAATTTATTAAATTCATTGCATATCTTTCTCTTTGGGGACATGTCAATATCTATCATGGTACTCTGTACTCACTCTACATGTCATCCCAGTCTTGGTACTCTTGTGGTTTTTTTGTTTGCTCTAGCTAGTGGGTGCATCTGTCTTATCTAACCTTGTTTACGCAGGCTCATCCCATCCTAGCCAACTCAAGACCACAAGGTAAGTATATACATCATAGTCATGTGTATGAGAAACTCTTGCTGATGTACATACTGTTTGCAAGAAGGACTCATGGGCATGAAGGTACATTTCTCATATTTTCATCACTTGCTCTGATGCATATAGCCAAGATACATGTAACACATTGCTACTCTGTCATGGTTATGCTCTCACATGCTTCTATATTCCATATTCACATGATTGCATACATGTAGGGGGAGCCTATGCTTGTTACATGTCTTTCCTAAGCTTTACTTGTTATTCTCTATATGTTTATCTAAAGCTTTGATGTATGTTGCCATCAATTACCAAAAAGGGGGAGATTGAAAGCACAGGTGCTCCCTGGGTGATTTTGATAATTAATGACAACATATCTCTTGTTGGACTAATACGTTTACCTAGTATGTTTCAGACAAGTTCTCAAGCTTCAAGATCAAGACTCTACATTTTCTATTTTAGTGATCCAAAATCACATTGAGTCTATAGGAAAAGCTAATACTATCAAGAGGGGATGATGTGTTGCGTAATGGCTTGCTTGCTCAAAGTGCTTAGTGATATGCTCCAAAACCCTCAACTACCTTCCCACATCCACATATGACCTAAACCAAAAGTCAAACTCGGCCCCATCGATTCTTTCTATCCGGAGCCACCGAGTTCAGTTGACATAGCCACTGCCGGAAACCCTAATCAGTTCGGTCTCAATGATGAGATCTCGGTCTCACCGAGATGGGCTTGCAAACTCTCGGTTACCTATTGCAATATTTTCGGTCCCACCGAGATATGCAATCGCCCCCATCCAGTTTGCTTGGCCAACTCTCTTGTTTCACTTATTACCCAAATCGGTCCCACCGAGTTTGAGTAATCGGTCAAACCGATTTTTGGATTTACCCTAACCCTAGCACATCGGTCCCACTGAGTTGATCCAGTCGATCCCACCGAAAACCCTAACGGTCACTAGATTTGCTGAATCGGTCCGACTGAGTTTATCAATTGAGTCCCACCGAGATTGGCAAGTTGTGTGTAATGGTTAGATTTTATGTGGAGGCTATATATACCCCTCCACCCACTCTTCATTCGTGGAGAGAGCCATCAGAACATACCTACACTTCCAATACACATTTTTTGAGAGAGAACCACCTACTCATGTGTTGAGACCAAGATATTCCATTCCCACCATATGAATCTTGATCTCTAGCCTTCCCAAGTTGCTTTCCACTCAAATCTTCTTTCCACCAAGTCCAAATCCTGTGAGAGAGAGTTGAGTGTTGGGGAGACTATCATTTGAAGCACAAAAGCAAGGAGTTCATCATCAACACACCATTTGTTACTTCCTGGAGAGTGGTGTCTCCTAGAATGGCTAGGTGTCACTTGGGAGCCTCCGACAAGATTGTGGAGTTGAACCAAGGAGTTTGTAAGGGCAAGGAGATCGCCTACTTCATGAAGATCTACCGCTAGTGAGGCAAGTCCTTCGTGGGCGATGGCCATGATGGGATAGACAAGGTTGCTTCTTCGTGGACCCTTCATGGGTGGAGCCCTCCGTGGACTCGCGCAACCGTTACCATTCGTGGGTTGAAGCTCCATCAACGTGGATGTACGATAGCACCACCTATCGGAACCACAACAAAAACATCCGTGTCTCCAATTGCGTTTGAATTCTCCAAACCCTTCCCTTTACATTCTTGCAAGTTGCATGCTTTACTTTCCGCTGCTCTTATACTCTTTGCATGCTTGCTTGAAATGAACTGTGTTTGTTAAACTTGTGTCAAAACTCCACTTCAACCTAAAGAAATTAAAAACTACAACTTTTGGTACTTAGTGTCTAATCACCCCCCCCCCTTCTAGACACCTCTTCTCGATCCTTTCACATAGATAATAAGTGTACACGTACATAAGCATAGGTCAACCATAAGTACATAGTTCAACCGTCATTTAGCATACTCAAGCGTACATAGTTTGATACATCCCACATCTCATCTCACATGCGGCCGGCCCGATCCTGAAGCTTCTCCAGGTACTCGGCGTACGCGTCGTGCGCCACCCTGCGAGAATACTTCTGCTTGAAGGAGCCAACGGCCCGTCCTCTTGCATGCGCAAGAACACTTAGATACGCATCATGAATCTAGTGGTTGCAAAATGGGCATCCATAGCCGTCGTTCCAGGTCCTAATACGCTTGCTATGCATTCCCGCATAAATCTCCCTCGGGATTCACCTCTTGTACCTCCTCTGGGCATCTTCATCCTCGCTGTCCACATCGTCAGACAGCACCTATACATATAGTAAAACAAATTTGGCATCAAATCACTAATTACATGTCGTGAAGTAGGATTAGGAATTTATGGCTATTTATTTATATATATTTAGAGATTATGGTTCGATTTTTAAGCACAGTCGTCTATGTATAGACCAATCTTGAAGAAAATAATGGCACAAACATATGTAGGTCATTCAAAATCAATTGTCAAGTCCTGGCTAGGAATTATTAGCACAAACACTAACCCTAGTCGGATTACTAGTAGACATCATTATTACAGATGAAACAACTAATCACTTATCACCTGTACCATTCAAACAATCAATACACTACACGGATCTAACGAAACTTACTTAGATTTCATGGATTGGGAGAACATAACCACAGGATTTCTATTCCAAAAAGGGGGAGGCAGGAGTAACTAGAGAAACCCTATGATCTATTTGACACATAAATGGGTATAGATGACTAACCAGCTATCCTCGTCACCGGAGTGGTCGTCGGAGTCGTCACTGGAGTGGTCGTCGGAGTCGGTGTGGAACTCCGCCTCCGGCTGTGGAAGCTCGACATCGTCGAGGACGTCAGGGTGCAGCGATAACTCGCTAGCGGTGACGGCAACCTCTGTCTCCATCTCCATGCCGTGCTCCGGTGCTTTAGCAGACCCGACGTCGCAATTCCCTCCAATGGGGTGTTTCGGCGGCATCCTCATACACTGATGGCTTTGAGGACTGAGAGCGGTGTCGAGGTTGCAAGCGGAGAGACAGGATTGTGCGTGCATAGCGAGGATGGGTGGTGCGGCCGCTCAGGCGCACCATTAATATGGAGTAGTGGGAGTTGTGGGAGAGAGGCGGGCGGCGGTCAAACTGATGGCTCGCCTCCCGGTGAGACTGCGCACCGAACTGTTGGCATGCCTACCAAAGTTTCACATAGCTACTCGCACGCCTCCCGATGACACTGCGCAGCGAGCACGCCTCCATCAATTCACACACCTGCACGCATGCCTCCCTGTCTGCCTGCGTGGCGGACTGCTCGCACGCCACACGGGTCACGCGGCAGCACGTATATTGTTTTTCTATTTGGATGATTAATGTTGTCGCTTTATTGCTTAACCGGAGCATGGCACGTATCCATTGTTGGTCTAATGCTCACGGTTCGAATAAATGATCCATTTGGGATATTGGTTCCCAATTATTAATAATCTCCCGTCTGTAATTAGATAAAGATTACATCAAAACTGGTCTCAAATTTGACAAAAAAAGTACAATGCCACTTTGTATTGGTGTCCATATGACAACACAATAAGTTTCATGAACTTCAAATAAGTTTTGGATGTACTAGAATTTAAAAATCAAGATTCTCAATGTTTGAAATTTGTTGCACGGGGAGTAAACATGCACCCAGTGAGACACATGTGTTTTTGCAATCCATTTAGGGGCATTGTCACGTGTGCAAGTAGCTCAAATTTGATTTTTGCACATTATACCCATAGAAAACCAATCAATGTACTAAAATGTCTTAATGATCTCTGTGAATTTTTTGAAATTAAAACGTCCCTCCTTTGGTAACATGTATGTTCACTGTGGGATAATTAATTTAACATGCATCGTAGTTGCGGTGGATTCGCAGTGTGTGTGTGGGGGTGGGTGCGTCTGGGGGTGGCTCGCAGTACACTACGAGTTGTGAGCCACCGTGTGGGTTGGCCGTTTTGTTAGGCAGGTCGGTGCCACATCAGAGTCGTGAAATTGTTATTTAAAACATTACACAACCCTTTCATACATAAATGTTTTGGCCACATGCAGTCGATGGTTGTCCTACACGACACTCGATACTCGCGTGTGACGCTTTCTGTGGGCCCGCGAGGTCGTCGTCCATCACTTTGACGAACAGCTGGCAGTGAGGTTAATTTGACCAGCACGGTATAATCTTTTGTGTTTGTGTTATGGTGGTATATAGTACGCGTCGAAGAGGTGGGAGGGGACTAGCATATATACTATATGTATGCGTCCATGAATAAGTACACCTCACTCAGTGTCGGGACTTTTTGGTTACCAAGGCACGTGCCACATCAAAATTGTGAAATTGGTTATTCAAACATCACACAACACCTTTTTGGGCCACATGCATATATATCCTAGCTAGGACACTCACGTGTGACGCTTCCATCAATGGGCCCACGAGGCCATCATCGATGCATGGATGCATGCATCACTTTGACCTACATCGGGAGAGGTTAATTAATTTCACCATCGATGAGGATCTTTTGGGTTGTACATATATTACGGCATGAGCATATAGTATGCAGTGAAGAGGGGGGAAGGGGACCATCATATGTAGTATGCTTGATATGAACCTCGCTCTGCGTGCGTGCATGGTTTACGGTTTTTGAGGCATGTGGCACATCAAAGTTGTGCATTTTGGTTATTCAACATATATATGTTTGGCCCACATGCAAAGTGGTGGTGGTTGTCCTCTCGCACCCACTTAAGGGTTATCACTGATATCAATGCTTTCCGTCTGTGGGCCCGCTTGGTCCATCACTTCTTTTTGCCTGACAACAAGAGAGGTTAATTTGACTTAGGAGGGGATTATTATTTTTGCTCTGGGATGACATGCATGATACACTTTGAGCACACACATATGCATGTGTACGCATGAATCCCTCCCATCGAGTCGAAGTGGCTAGTACAACGACACCATCATGAACCGATCTCGCTCTGTGTGGGGAGCTAGTGTATGATTTTTGACACACGCGCCAGATCAATGTTGTGTATTCAAACATGCATGCACGCATCACCTCCATACATATGCATGTAGTGGTTGCCTTCGAATGATACACTCCCTCGCGTGGTTATCGGCGACAAGCCTATATATTCGTGGGCCCGCATGGACATCCATGATCACCTTGACCAACAACAAGATAGGTTACCATGGCAGATTCTTCGTTTTGTTAGTGTTATCATAGTATAGGTCATGGTGAGATTCAGACCTAATTAAGTTTGAGCACATATACTATATATGCACGCATGCATGCATATATGAATCCCCGTCGTTGGCTTGAAGTGTGGTGTAACATACATATGCATCATCAACCTAACCCTCACTCAGTGTGGGGATTTCTAGTTCGAAATCACGGTGCCACATCAAAGTTGTTCATTGTTACTCAAAAACACACCTCTCCATAGATATGTTTGGGCCACACACATGTAGTGGTTGTATTTGGGGATTAGCTACTTGCGTGATTATTGGCGAGCTAGCCCATCTCCGGGATTGCATGGATGGCCATCACTTTGACCAACAACAAGAGAGAGGTTGTACAACCAAGGTGGATTATTCTTGGTCCGTTTTATGATCCATCTTGGTGAGATATATGCCTCTCTGGCCCGCCGACTGAAAGTGTGTGTGGGGGGGTTGCTACATCGCACTTTGCTAGGTGAACCTCGGTTGGGGGGCATGCATTCATAGCTTAATTAGGATTCCCTTCGTGGCGACACGATGGGGGTGGGGGCTACTAGCTACTTCGCACTT
>NC_041384.1:559046135-559051579 GCF_002162155.2 Triticum dicoccoides | reverse complement strand
ATGCATTCATATATAGCTTAGGATTCCCTTAGTGCCGACACGAGGGAGGAGGGGGGCTGCTAGCTACTTCGCACTTTGCTAGGTGAACCTCGGTTGAGGGGGAGGGGGCATGCATTCATATATAGCTTAGGATTCCCTTCGTGCCGACACGAGGGAGGAGGGGGCTGCTAGCTACTTCGCACTTTGGTAGGTGAACCTCGGTTGAGGGGGAGGGTGCATGCATTCATAGCTTAGGATTCCCTTCGTGCCGACACGAGAGGGTGGGAGCAAGCAATATTGTGCGCTTTGCGAGAGAGGTGCCACATCAAAGTTGCATTTGGTATTTGAAAATCAAACCACCCTTTTGATACATAAATTTGGTCCACATGCAAGTGTGTTTGTGTTCTGACCCTCTCCCGCGTCATTTTTTGCCAAATTTATGAACATTAGACAAGTCGGATGACGCAACAGACACGGTTCACTCAAACTAACCGTGTGCCACGCAGGTGCACCTGTCACACACACATCTGCATAGTACATTGGGCTCCACGAGGCTCCCCCTCTCAAAAATATCTGCCCGCTTCGAGGGTTTTTCTGTTTCATAACACGCGGTTGTTATCTTCGGACCGTGTGCGATGTTTCTTGTTCCCAATCCTGCCTGCATCGAAAATATCTGCCCGCCTCGAGGGTTTTTATTTTTCATAACACGCGGTTGTTATCTCTGGACCGTGTGCGATGCACTATCATCAAAATTTTCAATAGCCCGGCATTTTCACTCCCGCGTTTGACTCCCGCGTAGTAAAATTTTCACTACCCGCGTCATTTCCTCAAACATGCCCCCCTCCACACACACACACACACAACAAAACCTCCTCGGGTGTGTGTGTGTGTGCACGCACACACACACACCCTCCCTCGCTCGAAACCCTAGCAAAGTTCCCGTTGCCACTGCCACACGGCCTCCATTGTCAACATCTGTCGGTTTGCCCGTGCAGCTTACCCACCGATATCCATACCCAGGCCGCCCTGAGTTTCTTAGATGATACCTGCCAAATGCCCCCTTTCCCACAGATCCCCATCCCCTACTCCAGAGTGTCGCAGCCTAAGCCCGGCTACGCTTCCCATGGAGCTCGAGGAGCGACTAGCCCAAAAGTGGTGTATAGCGGTCTCTTCGCCCGACATCGCCGAGGAAGCTGATGACCATTACTGGCGGCAGGCACTCAAGCAGCGGGCTAGAGTATGCAGGCATGTCTCGTCCGCCGGCTACGACATCGAGGTCATCGACAGCGACACCCTGAGGTGGGCTGTGTCACAGGTTAAGTGGCCCACCCCCAACCCCTCGGGTTCAACCGCCGTCGATCTCATCCATGGCCCCGCCGCTGATCTCCTCTGGCTCGCTGTCAACAATTTTCCACTCTACATCGCCATCGAGCCCCTTTTGTCATTTCTGAAGGACACGTTCTGCGACGCTGGCTTCGGATCCACGGCTTCCAAGTCAGACCTCATCAACGGCAACCACGAGGAGGGCACCCTCTTCGGCTCTTCCAAGGGGAAAGAGCCCATCTGCTCTTCCAAGGGGAAAGCACCCGTCTGTGACATCAGGAAGGGCACCCTACAACCATGCTCTTCCAAGGGGAAGGAGCCCATCTGCAACAACATGGAGTGCATCCAGGGTTCGTGCTCTTCCCACGGGAATGAGCCCAT
This sequence comes from Triticum dicoccoides, assembly GCF_002162155.2. Lineage (NCBI taxonomy): Eukaryota > Viridiplantae > Streptophyta > Magnoliopsida > Poales > Poaceae > Triticum > Triticum dicoccoides. Next base: position 559,049,896 of record NC_041384.1, on the reverse strand, counting down.
CTGTGACAAGTGAGGAAACCCATGATTTGTTTATTTTAGTTGTTCACAATGTGATGCTCTATATGTGCAATTATTTACTTGCAGTACATTTCATCAATCCATTTTTAAACATACCGATAGGAATGCATATATTTGCTTGCTATTAAGCCTGTTATAGCTAGCATATGCCTCTTTTAAAGTTTTTTTATTGTTCGGTTGTTTGTAGTTAGCATATGTTCTTTTTCAAATGCTATATTTGGTTGTCCGTAGTATGCCTTGTTTATTCCAGTTATTCACAACGTGATGTTCTATATGTGCAAGTATGAACTGCGTAGTTCAATTTCATCATTACCAGTTTCAACAATACCACTATGAATGACTACATTTGGTTGTTGCATCTTGTAGTTAACACGCCTTTCCATTTTTATTTAACCATAACCAGTGTACTTAGACCGGCACAATACCAGTTTGAATGACCATGTTTGCTTGTTGTTAAATGTTAGTCCTATTGTAGTTAGCACACCTTTCCACTTGTCTTGCTTTACTAGCGTGCTTAAACCTGCACACTAAAGCTATCTTTTGGAGATTATTTTGTCTGCCATGTGTAATTTTGGTTGATGTTTAGCCTGTTGTGCTTAACATGCTTCTTGATGTACCTACACAGGACAATTTTGGGAACGACTGTTGTTTTTGATCGAGGTTAGTTTCATCCCATGGCTTATATCTGCTCATTGTTCAGGATATCTGTAGCTGGTACCATATAGGCCGGCGGCTGATAAGGGACTAATCGGTGAATCAGACTTTTAACTGAATATATCTGCAACCCATTTTTCCTTAGGTTAACTAGGGCCATATGTAATATATCTGAGGCTACATAGCAACATGCATTGTACTTAATGTCTAAATATGCAATCCTAGGCTACATAGCAACAAGGAAGAGTGTTACTTTAATGTTCTAATGATGTCTAGATATACGTAGAAGAGCAGCAACTGCAACAACAACAACAACAACAACACAGCCCTGTTTGGATACTCAACTTAGCTAGAGGTTAGAGTTAGTTTCTAGCTCATTACTAACCCTGAACTAACTCCATCCAAAGAGTTGTTTGGATGGAAGGGTTGGATTGACAATAAATGCACTAGGAGAACTAGCACCAATTAGCACCTCCTGGGCTGGATACTAGTTTTTTGGGTGGGTTATAGATGCAACTAGCTCAAACTAACCCTCATGTTTAGATATACTTTAGGGCTATTTGAGCCCAAACTAGCTCAGACTAACTGTAACCCGTGGATACAGCATCAGATAATTTTTAAGAATGAACTAAACTCCTTCCGGCCCATAATATAAGATGTTAATTCATCTAATATGTGAGTATATTGGATGTTATAAGATACTCCCTCTGTTCCTAAATATTTGTTCTTTTTAGAGATTTCAAATGGACTACCACATACGGATGTATATAGACATATTATAAAACAGTGTTGTACTACATCATTGTGCCATTGTTGTTTAGCTTCTAATATTAACTTGGTGCTTTTAGGTACATATGTCATTGGTAAAGATTCGCATTTCGACCCTTTCTGCGTATAGGGCAATGAGATATCGATGAACTAGCATTAAGTGAGGAAGCTGATAAAGATTGTTAGTAAAATGGGTCCAAAGATGGCAATTGAACTATTTGTTTACACTTTATCCAAGACAATAGCGAACTGCAGGATGGTAAGTAAGAACTCTGCAGCCTTCTTTTTACTACCCATAATGAGTTGTGTTAGATGACAATGTCTAAAATCTTATTCCTTTGCAGTGGTTGCCAAAGTAGTTTACTCAAGATTACCTCTCAAACTACATGATTGGTGGGCATGCAAAGGTTAAAGTATTTCTACCAGAACACGATGATTATCTAGATGTTTTCATGAAGACCGTGAAGGATGGGCGGTCGGCCATCACAAGGGGTTGGACTAGAGTCATGCGTGCCTTCTGCATGGAGGAGGGCATAATATGGGCATTCTGCTTCACCTTGTTCAGCAACCAGAATATATTTCGCCTCTTTCTTTACCATCTTTAATAGTACAGGTATACAACTATGGTTCATCATTCTTTATTTGGTTCTTATGTAATTCTTGAACATATGTACCTATGAATTGAATAATGCATTGGTTGTTTGAACCCAGTGGATATGAATAAAGTTGTAGCATACATTCAAATTCAAATCCAAATCCGGTACAATTTGGAAAATCAGCAATTAAATTACGGTGAAATTATGCTCTCAGGTTGTTACGGCACACACGGTTGGTAAAACACAAACATTTGCGATATGCACCATAATCCGAGACGGTTCACAGAGAGGAAATGTGTGCAAGCATGCACACAGTTGCCGTTTGCAAAGTGTGTGCGATGTCACACAATATCGCAAACGGTGCAGGCAAACTAAACATTTGTGTTAGTTGCCTTATCGTACACGATTCACAACCATGAACTGTTTCTGATGAAGTATGCATCGTAAACGTTGCACCACAGAATAGCATGTGCGATAGTTGTCGTGTATGACATGTTACGACGGTCCGATGTTTCGTAATCCTGTTCGACACTCGTATGGCGATTAGCTAATCTTCTTAATGGTGAACCGTTTGTGATGGGACGCGCATCATACACGTTCTATAATAGTGAACCGTTTGTGATGGGATGCACATCGTAAACATAGCACCACAGAATACCGACTGCGATGGCAATGCAAGCAGAAATGAGTAGGAGTACTGTAGGGGCCCTATCCCCGACGGTTTCTGGGTCGTGTGGGAAGGACCCCCCCTATCGCCCACACTCACTTGGCGATGGTTCAAAATTCCGTCGTGGAAAGGGGTTTTAAACCGTTTGTTTAGGACCGACGCGCACCACTGAATGGCTACGAAGAAATATTTCTTCTGCTATGGATCCTTCTCGATTAAAGACGGCTCGGAAATTAGATTCTGGGAGGACAGGTGGCTAGGAAATTCCACACTCCGGGAACAATATCCGGCTCCATACAACATTGTGCGCCACAAAGGTGATACTATCGCCACGGTAATGGAATCATTTCCGCCAAATGTGACATTCAGAAGAGACTTAATTGGACCCAGAATCCAATCGTGGAACATCCTGCTCCAAAGGTTGTCCACAATGCAATTGTCACATGGGTCTGATGTATTCCGATGGAACCTCCATGGGAATGGACAAAACTCAGTGGATTCTATGTATAGAGCATTAATCTAGTCAGATGTGCCAATTGTTAATAACAAGAAGATCTGGAAGATGAAGATACCTCTTAAGAATAAAATCTTTGCATGGTATCTTCGTCGCGGAGTCATTCTTACTAAAGATAACCTTATTAAGAGGAATTGGCATGGAAGCCCGTAATGTGTCTTTTGTTACCATGAGGAGAAAATAAAACATTTATTCTTCCAATGCAAATTGGCATGTTCTATATGGTCAGTCATTCAAATAGCTTCTGGCTTGTATCCTCCGTATAGTGTTGCTAATGTATTTGGCAACTGGTTACATGGTATTGATCACAGGTTTAGAACTCTTCTCAGGGTGGGGGCGCTTATCGTTATTTGGTCACTTTGGCTATGTAGAAATGATAAGGTTTTTAACGATAAAACTACTTCTCTGTTGCAGGTTATCTACAAATGTACCGGGACTCTTAATTTATGGTCCTCTCTACAATGCATGGAGAATCAAGACTTGTTTGCGAAGGTGTGTACACGATTTGAGGCTACGGCGTGGGATACTTTTACCCAACATGGGT
>NC_041384.1:558988478-559045699 GCF_002162155.2 Triticum dicoccoides | reverse complement strand
GTTTCGTTGTAATTCGCCTTTTTATTTTTATTTTGTGTGAGAGAATCTTATTTGGCTGTGTGCATCTTAGTTATGCAGAGGCTGGGTGTAATGCTTAAATCTTTTAAGTAATATAAAGCGCCCTTTTTCGAAAAAAATATGTTGTTAATAATTACCAAAACCACCCAGGGATTAGTTGCACTTTCAATAAGAGACATCTAGAACGCACCATATCCAATAGAGTACGGTTACAACATTCAGACACACCATTATGCTGTAGTGTTTCAGGTGGCGTGAGTTGTGAAACAATTCCACATTGTTTTAAATGAAGGCCAAACTCGCAACTCAAATATTCGCCTCCGCGATCAGATCGTAGAAAATTTATTTTCTTGTTATGATGATTCTCTACTTCACTCTGAAACTCTTTGAACTTTTCAAATGTTTCAGACTTGTGTTTCATCAAGTAGATATACCCATATCTACTCAAATCATCTGTGAAGGTCAGAAAATAACAATACCCACCGCGTGCTTCGACACTCATCGGAACGCATACATCGATATGTATTATTTCCAGTAAGTCATTAGCTCGTTCCATTGTTCCGGAGAACGGAGTTTTAGTCATCTTGCCCATGAGGCATGGTTCGCAAGTATCAAGTGATTCCAAAAGTCCACCGCGTGCTTCAACACTCATCGGAACGCATACATTGATGTGTATTATTTCCAATAAGTCATTAGCTCGTTCCATTGTTCCGGAGAACGGAGTTTTAGTCATCTTGCCCATGAGGCATGGTTCGCAAGTATCAAGTGATTCCAAAAGTCCATCCGCATGGAGTTTCTTCATGCCCTTTACACCAATATGACCTAAATGGCAGTGTCGCAAGTATGTTGCACTATCATTATCAACTTTACATTTTTTGGCATCAATATTATGAATATGTGTATCACTACGTTCGAGATTGAACAAGAATAGACCATTCATCAAGGGTGCATGACCATAAAAGATATTACTCATAAAATAGAATGTGCATTGTCACTGCGTCCTTAGCCAATCTTCGTTTATTCTGCAGCTCTTGTTTCGCGTTACAAATATGAGCAACCGAAGTAGTATCAAATGCCCAGGCGCTACTACGAGCATTAGTAAGCTACACATCACTAACATGTATATCAAATATACCTTTGTTCACTTTGCCATCCTTCTTATGCGCCAAGTATTTGGGTCCAACTTTTGGCTTCTTCCCGGGAGTGGCAACTTGTTTGCCATTCTTCTTGAAGTTCCCTTTCTTTCCCTTGCCCTTTTTCTTGAAACTAGTGGTCTTGTTAACCATCAACACTTGATGCTCCTTCTTGATTTCTACCTCTGCAGCCTTAAGCATTGCGAAGAGCTCATGAATAGTTTTCGTCATCCCTTGAATATTATAGTTCATCACGAAGCCTTTGTAGCTTGGTGGCAGTGATTGAAGAACTCCATCAATAACACTATCAACTAGAAGATCAACTCCCAGCTGAGTCAAGTGGTTATGATACCCAGACATTTTGAGTATGTGTTCGCTAACAGAATTGTTCTCCTCCATCTTGTAGTTATAGAACTTGTTGGAGACTTCACATATCTCAACCTGGGCATTTGCTTGAAATATTAACTTCAATTCTTGGAACATCTCATATGCTCCATGACATTCAAAACGTTTTTGAAGTCCCAGTTCTAAGTCGTAAAGCATGGCACACTAAACTATTGAGTAGTCATCAGATCGAGCCTACCAAACATTCATAACATCTGAAGTAGCTCCTGCACCAGGTCTGTCACCTAGCGGTGCATCAAGGACATAATTCTTCTGTGCGGCAATGAGGATAATCCTCAAGTTACGGACTCAGTCCATGTAGTTTCTACCATCATCTTTCAACTTAGCTTTCTCTAGGAACGCATTAAAATTCATGGGAACGGTAGCTTGGGCCATTGGTCTACAACATAGATATGCAAAACTATTAATACTAAGTTCATGATAAATTTAAGTTCAATTAATCAAATTACTAATGAAATCCAATTTAAATAAACATCCCTCAAGTTATCTAAGTGATAGATGATCCAAATCAACTAACCCATCTCCGACCATCACGTGAGATGGGGTAGTCCTCAATGGTGGACATCTCTACGTTGATCATATCTACTATATGACTCACGTTCGACCTTTCAGTCCCCAGTGTTCCAGGACCATGTCTGTACATGCTAGGCTTGTCAAGTTTAACCCAAGTATTCTGCATGTGCAAAATTTTCTTACACCCGTTGTATGTGAAAGTAGAGTCTATCACACCCGATCATCATGAGGTGCTTCGAAAAGATGAACTTTGGCAATGGTGCATACTCGGGGAGAACACTTTTATCTTGAAATTTAGTGAAGGGATCATCTTATAATGCTACCGCCATTCTAAGCAAAATAAGATGCATAAAGGATAAACATCACATGCAATCAAAATATGTGACATGATATGGCCATCATCATCTTGTGCTTTTGATCTCCATCTCCAAAGCATCGTCATGATCTCCATCGTCACCGGCTAGACACCTTGATCTCCATCGTTGTGTCGGGGTCGTCTCGCCAACTATTGCTTCTACAACTAATGGTGACACATAGCGATAAAGTAAAGCAATTACATGGCGTTTGCATTTCATACAATAATTAAGAGACAACTCTAAGGCTCCCGCCGGTTGTCGATATTACAAAACATGATCATCTCATACAACAACGTATATCACCTCACGTCTTGACCATATCACATCACAACATGCCCTGCAAAAACAAGTGAGACGTCCTCTACTTTGTTGTTGCAAGTTTTACGTGGCTGCTACGGGCTTCTAGCAAGAACCATTCTTAACTACGCAGAAACCACAACGGTGATTTATCAAGTTTGCTGTTTTAACCTTCTTCAAGGATCGGCCATAGTCAAATTTGATTCAACTAAAGTGGAAGAAACAAACACCCGCCAGCCACCTTTATGCAAAACAAGTTGCATGTCAGTCGGTGGAACCGGTCTCATGTGCATGGAAATGTAAGGTTGGTTTGGGCCGCTTCATCCCACAAATAGTGTCGAATCAAAATAAGACGTTGGTGGTAAGCAGTATGATTATCACCGCCCACAACTCTTTGTGTTCTACTCGTGCATATCATCTACGCATAGACCTGGCTCGGATGCCACTGTTGGGATACATTGCATGGAAAAAAATTCTACACACCCGCAAGATCTATCCATGGAGATGCATAGCATCTAGAGGGGATAATGTGTCTACATACCCTCGTAGACCATAAGCGGAAGCGTCTAGTAATGCGGTTGATGTAGTCGAACTTCTTCGCAATCCAACTAATCAAGTACTGAACGTACGACACCTCCACGTTCAGCACATGTTCAGCTAGGTGACGTCCTCGCCTTCTTGATCCAGCAAGATGGGCGAAGTAGTAGATAAGTTCCGGCAGCACAACGGCGTGGTGACTGTGGTGGTGATGCTATCTCCGCAGGGCTTCACCAAAGCACTACAAAAATATGACCGAGGGATGAAACTGTGGAGAGGGGCGCCACAGACGGCTAAGAGATTGTCATGGGCTATGTGTGGCACCCCCTCCCACGTATATATAGGTGGGGGAGAGGGGAGGCAGCCTGGAGGCGCCCCAATGTTGGGGAACGCAGTATTTCCAAATTTTTCCTATGATCACGCAAGATCTATCTAGGAGATGCATATCAACGAGAGGGGAGAGTGTGTCTACGTACCCTCTAGACCGAAAGCGGAAGCGTTAAGTAAAGCAGTTGATGTAGTTGAACGTCTTCGTGATCCAACCGACCAAGTACCGAACGCACGGCACCTCCGCGATCTGCACACTTCAGCTCGGTGACGTCCCTCGAACTCTAGATCTAGCTGAGGCCGAGGGAGAGTTTCGTTAGCACGACGGCGTGTTGACGATGATGATGAAGTTACCGACGCAAGGCTTCTCCTAAGCACTACGACAATATGACCGAGGTGGAAATCTATGGAGGGGGCACTGCACACAGCTAATAAATCAACTTGTGTGTCTTTGGGGTGCCCCCTGCCCACGTATATAAAGGAGGGGGGAAGAGGAGGCCGGCCTAGGAGGGGCGCGCCTATAGGGGGAGTCCAACTAGGATTCCCAATCCTAGTTGGGGTCACTTTCCTTTTCCAAGAGGGGGGAGGGAAGGAGTAGGAGAGGGAGAAGGAAAGAGAGGGGGGCGCCGCCCCCTCCCTAGTCCAATTTGGACTTCCCAAGGGGGGCGTGCGGCCACCCCTTGAGGCCCCTTTCTCCTTTCCCGTATGGCCCATTAAGGCCTACTACTTCCCCCGGCGAATTCTCATAACTCTCCGGTACTTCGAAAAATACCCGAACCACTCAGAACCTTTCCGATGTCCGAATATAGCCTTCTAATATATTGATCTTTACATCTCGACCATTTCGAGACTCCTCGTCATGTCCGTGATCTCATATGGGACTTCGAACAAACTTCGGTCATCAAATTACATAACTCATAATAAAAGTCGTCATCGAATGTTAAGCATGCGGACCCTACAGGTTCGAGAACTATGTAGACATGACCGAGACACGTCTATGGTCAATAACCAATAGCGGAACCTGGATGCTCATATTGGCTCGTACATATTCTACGAAGATCTTTATCAGTCAAACCGCATAACATCATACGTTGTTCCCTTTGTCAACGGTATGTTACTTTCCCGAGATTCAATCATTGGTATCATCATACCTAGTTCAATCTCGTTACCGGCAAGTCTCTTTACTCGTTCCGTAATGCATCGTCCCGCAACTAACTCATTAGTCACATTGCTTGCAAGGCATATAGTGATGAACATTACCAAGAGGGCCCAGAGATACCTCTTCGATACATGGAGTGACAAATCCTAATCTCGATCTATGCCAACTCAACAAACACCATCAGAGACACATGTAGAGCATCCTTATAATCACCCAGTTACATTGTGACGTTTGATAGCACACAAGGTGTTCCTCCGGTATTCGGGAGTTGCCCAATCTCATAGTCAGAGGAACATGTATAAGTCATGATGAAAGCAATAGCAATAAAACTAAACGGTCATTTATGCTAAGCTAACGGATGGGTCATGTCCATCACATTATTCTCTAGTGATGTGATCCCGTTCATCAAATGACAACACATGTCTATAGTTAGGAAACTTAACCATCTTTGATTAACGAGCTAGTCAAGTAGAGGCATACTAGGGACACTCTGTTTGTCTATGTATTCACACATGTACTAAGTTTCCGGTTAATACAATTCCAGCATGAATAATAAACATTTATCATGATATAAGGAAACATAAATAACAACTTTATTATTGCATCTAGGGCATATTTCATTTAGTCTCCCACTTGCACTAGAGTCAATAATCTAGTTCACATTGCCATGTGATTTAACATCAATAGTTCACATCGTCATGTGATTTAACACTCTATAGTTCACATCGCTATGCAACCAATACCCAAAGGGTTTACTAGAGTCAATAATCTAGTTCACATCGCCATGTGATTAACACCCAAAGAGTACTAAGGTGTGATCATGTTCTGCTTGTGAGAGAAGTTTAGTCAACGGGTCTGCCACATTCAGATATGTATGTATTTTGCAAATTTCTATGTCTACAATGCTCTGCACAGAGCTACTCTAGCTAATCGCTCCCACTTTCAATATGTATCTAAATCGAGACTTAGAGTCATCCAGATCGGTGTCAAAGCCTGCATCAACGTAACTCTTTACGACAAACTCTTTGTCACCTCCATAACCGAGAAACATTTCCTTATTCCACTAAGAATAATTTTGACCGTTGTCCAGTGATCCACTCTTGGATCACTATTGTACCCTCTTGCCAAACTCATGGTGAGGTACATAATAGGTCTGGTACACAGCATAGCATACTTTATAGAACCTATGACTGAGGCATAGGGAATGAATTTTCATTCTTTTTCTATTTTCTGCCGTGGTCGGGTTTTGAGTCTTTACTCAACTTCATACCTTGCAACACAGGTAAGAACTCCTTCTTTGACTGTTCCATTTTGAACTACTTCAAAAGCTTGTCAAGGTATGTACTCATTGAAAAATTTTATCAAGCGTCTTGATCTATCTCTATAGATCTTGATGCTCAATATGTAAGCAGCTTCACCGAGGTGTTTCTTTGAAGAACTCCTTTCCAATACTCCTTTATGCTTTTCAGAAAATTCTACATTATTTTCGATCAACAATATGTCATTCACATATACTTATCATAAAGGTTGTAGTGCTCCCACTCACTTTCTTGTAAATACAGGCTTCACCGCAAGTCTGTATAAAACTATGTATGCTTTGATCAACTCATCAAAGCATATATTCCAACTCCGACATACTTGCATCAGTCCATAGATGGATCGCTGGAGCTTGCACACTTTGTTAGCACCTTTAGGATTGACAAAACCTTCTTGTTGTATCATATACAACTCTTCTTCAATAAATCCATTCTGGAATGCAGTTTTGACATCCATTTGCCAGATTTCATAAAATGTGGCAATTGCTAACATGATTCGGACATACTTAAGCATCGCTACGAGTGAAAAAATCTCATCATAGTCAACACCTTGAACTTGTCGAAAAAACTTTTTTCCGACAATTCGAGCTTTGTAAATAGTAACACTACTATCAGCGCCCGTCTTCCTCTTGAAAATCCATTTATCCTCAATGTCTTGCCGATCATCGGGCAAGTCCACCAAAGTCCACACTTTGTTCTCATACATGGATTGTATCTCAGATTTCATGGCCTCAAGCCATTTCGCGGAATCTGGGCTCATCATCGCTTCCTCATAGTTCGTAGGTTCGTCATGGTCAAGTAACATGACCTCCAGAACATGATTACTGTACCACTCTGGTGCGGATCTTACTCTGGTTGACCTACGAGGTTCGGTAGTAACTTGATTAGAAGTTTTCATGATCATCGTCATTAGCTTCCTCACTAATTGGGGTAGGAATCACTGGAACTGATTTCTGTGATGAATTACTTTCCAATAAGGGAGCAAGTACAATTACCTCATCAAGTTCTACTTTCCTCCCACTCACTTCTTTCGAGATAAACTCTTTCTCTAGAAAGGATCCACTCTTAGAAACAAAGATCTTGCCTTTAGATCTATGATAGAAGGTGTACCCAACAGTTTCTTTTGGGTCTCCTATGAAGACGCACTTCTTGATTTGGGTTTGAGCTTATCAGGTTTTTTTTCACATAAGCAGAGCAACCCTAAACTTTAAGAAATGGCAGCTTAGGTTTTTTGCTAAACCATACTTCATACGGTGTCGTCTCAACATATTTGTAGACGATGCCCTATTTAATGTGAATGCAGCTCTCTCTAATGCATAACCCCAAATGATAGTGGTAATTCGGTAAGAGACATCATAGATTGCACCATATATAATAAAGTACGGTTATGACGTTCGGACACACCATTACGTTGTGGTGTTCCAGGTGGCATGAGTTGTGAAACTATTCCACATTGTTTCAAATGAATACCAAACTCGTAACTCAAATATTCGTCTCCTGCGATCAGATCATAGAAACTTTATTTTCTTGTTACGATGATTTTCCACTTCACTCTGAAATTCTTTGAACTTTTCAAATGTTTCAGACTTATCTTTAATCAAGTAGATATACCCATATCTGCTCAAATCATCCGTGAAGGTTAGAAAATAACGATACCCGCTGCGAGCCTCAACACTCATTGGACCGCATACATCAGTACGTATTATTTCCAACAAGTTTGTTGCTCGCTCCATTGTTCCGGAGAACAAAGTCTTATTCATCTTGCCCATGAGGCATGGTTCACAAGCATCAAGTGATTCCAAAAGCCCATCAGCATGGACTTTCTTCATGCGCTTTACACCAATATGACCTAAACGGCAGTGCCACAAATATGTTGCACTATCATTATGAACTTTGCATCTTTTGGCATCAATATTATGAATATGTGTATCACTACGATTGAGATTCAATAAACCATTCACCTTGGGTGTATGACTGAGGGAGTCCTGGATTAGGGGGTCTTCGGACAGCCAGACTATCTCCATTGGCCGGGCTGTTAGACTATGAAGATACAAGATTGAAGACTTCGTCTCGTGTCCAGATGGGACTCTACTTGGCGTGGAAGGCAAGCTAGGCAATACGTATATGGATATCTCCTCCTTTGTAACCGACCTTGTGTAACCCTAACCCTCTCCGGTGTCTATATAAACCGGAGGGTTTTAGTCCGTAGGACAACAATCACAACATACAATCATACCGTAGGCTAGCTTCTAGGGTTTAGCCTCTCTGATCTCGTGGTAGATCTACTCTTGTAACACCCATATCTTCAATATTAATCAAGCAGGACATAGGGTTTTACCTCCATCAAGAGGGCCCGAACCTGGGTAAAACTTCATGTCCCTTGCCTCATGTTACCATCCGGCCTAGACGCACAGTTCAGGACCCCCTACCTGAGATCCGCCGGTTTTGACACCGACATTGGTGCTTTCATTGAGAGTTCCGCTGTGTTGTCGCCACAAGGAAGGATGTCTCGTCCCGTCTTTAAAGACGGCACTATCGCTCAGGGAGCTCTGGCTATCAGCCAAACTCTCCGGCTAGGTGGTTTTCTTATGACCGCCTGTTCGGCCGCTGCGCCGATGATGACTTCTCGGGTCATCGAAAGCAATCTTCACATCAACTCGGAACTCGTCGAGCAGTTAGATCCAATGGAGCTCTCTTCTCTGAATGAGCTCTTGGATCGTATCGCTGCCCTGGGAGTCGCTACAGACTATGATCAGATTGGGCCTAAACCCGATCTAAGAGAGATTAACTCTCCCCAGGTCACCCACCATGTTGCAGTGGTGGAAGAACAATGCGGCAAAACTCCATCTATCTTAAGGACTAGCTACGTCCAGATTCCCGATCCCCCCAAAACGGATACCCGCGGAGGGGAGGACGTCACTCAAAGCCTGAACCCAGAATCAGGCAGCGGGCTAGATTTACCAGAAAACGTTCAAGAATCCAAGCTTTCGAGTTCGGAAAATCCTTGGCCACTGAGCCTCAGATTGGGTGAGGATTCGGATTCAATTCCACCCACCCACCCAAACATACGCGATCTATCCCAAATTAGGAAAGAGCCCGAAGAAACAGTACACCATTACTGGGCCAGATTCCTCCTGATCAAGAACAGGATAAAGGACTGCCGCGAGGAAGACGCAATTTCATTCTTCTGCAATAATTGCACGGACAAGGGAATCCTCAACGCCATAAGTCGTCGCAAAATTACACGCTTTGCCGACTTGGTGTCCATAGTGCGAAAGTACTGTGCGATGAAAAGAGCCCGGAAAACCGAAATAAAATTTTGGGATAATCCGGTCCTGAATACAAACCCAGTCCGAAATAAAAGGGTGCATTATCACAATACACCTGGGTTAACTACCAAAAAGCAAAAGCCCTCTACGGGGTAAGGAACCGTACTGTAGGGATGGCTCAACGGACCCTGCAAAATTCATAGTACAACGGATGCGATACCAATGCACAGCCTTAGAGCATGCTGGATACTCCGGCAGGTGGCCAAAAGTGGTGAGGATCTACTCCTCCCAAAAACCAAAGAGCAACACCCCGAGGATAACAGTATGGTCTTAACGGTCTTCGAGACCTTTGCGTCAAATAAAAGACGGAAGCAAACTCTCCGCAGCACGTCCGAAATCTGCCACATAGCAGAAACAAATCCTTGGAGCGACACGGCTATTACCTTCAATGCCAGTGACGAACCTCAATTCCGAACAGCCCGAGTACCAGCCGCACTGGTCCTCAGTCCAATCGTGGACGGCTTTCGACTCACCAAGGTACTCATGGACGGCGGCAGCGGATTAAACCTCATCTACGAGGAAACTCTTCAAAAGATGGAAATAGACTGGAGCCGCATTAAGCAAAGCAGCATAACCTTTAGAGGAATCATCCCTAGTCGGGAAGCACGCTGCGCCAGAAAAATCACACTAGATGTGGTATTCGGCACGCCGGATAATTGTAGGTCCGAAGAAATTACATTCCAAGTGGCCCCGTTCAACAGCAGACACCACGCTCTATTAGGGAGGGAGGCGTTCACAATCTTCCAAGCCGTACCCCATTACGGGTACATGAAGCTCAAAATGCCCGGGCCCAACGGAATCATCACTCTTGTTAGTGATCCGGACATAGCACTCTGCGCCGAAAATAAAACAGCTGCACTGGCCCTTGAGGCACTATCCGAAGCCCTAGCGGCCGAAGAACTAACTGCGCTACGCTCCACGGTAAACAGGGACAACGTGATGCTCGATAAAAGATCCAAGTCCACCTCCTTTAAGACGGCGGACGAAATAGTCAAATTCCAAGTCCATCCAACGGACCCTACAAAAATAACTTCCATCGGGGCACAATTAAACCCTGATGTTGACACCGCACTGCGGGAGTTCCTACGTGAGAACTAGGATATTTTTTCCTGGCACCCTTCAGACATACCAGGAATCCCGTGCAGGCTGGCTGAACACAGCCTAAATATCATAAAAGGGTTCAAGCCAGTCAAGTAGGCTCTTCGACGTTTCTCCGAGCCTAAAAGACAAGCCATGGGAGAGGAACTAGCCAAGCTATTGGAGGCCGGATTCATCAGAGACATAAAACATCCGTACTGGCTAGCAAACTTGGTGACGGTACCAAAGAAGGACAAATCCTGGTGCTTGTGCGTCGATTCTAAGGACCTTAACAAGGCCTGCCCAAAGGATCCCTTCCCCCTCCCCCGCATCGATCAAATCATCGATGCTACCGCAGGACACGATTCATTGTATTTCCTCGACGCATACTCCGGCTACCACCAGATCAAAATGGCAGAGCCAGACCAAGCTGCAACGGCATTCATCACACCATTCGGCCCATTCTGCTTCCACACAATGCCCTTCGGGCTAAAAAACGCCGGTGCAACATATCAACGCATGATTCAGACATGCCTGGCAAACCAGATCGGCAAAACAGTGGAGGCATACGTGGATGACGTGGTCATTAAAACCAAGCATGTCGAAACTTTAGTAGACGACTTGAGGCTCACATTCGACAACGTTCGAACATATGACATCAAGCTCAATCCGGAAAAATGCGTCTTCGGCGTACCAGCAGGAAAGCTCCTGGGATTCATTGTCTCCAGTAGAGGTATTGAAGTTAATCCGGCCAAAATCCGAGCGTTGTCATAGTTGGCTACCCCAACAGACCTCAAACAAATACAAAAACTAACTGGATGCGTGGCGGCTATAAGCCGCTTTATCTCCCACTTGGGAGAAAAGGCATTACCACTTTATCACCTCCTCCGGCGTACCGAACACTTCGAGTGGACGGACGCCGCCACGGCCGGACTCAACGAAATAAAAGCCATGTTGGCAAAAAAACCAGTCCTGGCTGCGCCAAACATTGGCGAATCAATGCTATTATACATTGCGGCAACTCATCAAGTGGTAAGCGCAGTGCTTGTCGTCGAGCAAGAAGTGGACGGACACAAATTTCCCATTCAAAAGCCGGTTTACTACGTGTCCATTGTCCTTACTCCATGCAAATCACGGTACCCGCATTATCAAAAGATAGCGTACGCGGTATTTATGGCATCCAAGAAGCTGCGACACTACTTTCAAGAGTGTTCGATAATGGTAGCCTCGGAAGTACCACTTAATGATATTATAAACAACCGCGACGCGACGGGTCGAATTGCCAAATGGGCCATTGAGCTCCTCCTGTTCGACATAACTTACAAGCCACGGCGAGCTATTAAATCACAAGTTTTGGCTGACTTCGTCGCTGAATTGACGGAAGTCGAACTCCCTAAAGAGTACGCACATATTCAAACTGGATCATGCACTTCGACGGCTCCAAAATGTTGGCTGGTCTGGGGGCCGGCGTTGTTTTGACGTCCCCAACAGGTGACACAGTTCAATACATAATGCAGATAATGTATACGGACTCCAACAATGCAGCCGAATACGAGGCCCTTCTACATGGTCTCTGGATGGCTGTATCCATGGGCATTCAATGCCTAGAGGTGCGCGGGGATTCAAACCTTGCAATATCCCAAATAAATGGAGACTTTGATGCCAAGGATCCAAAAATGGCCGCTTATCGCAATGCCGTCCTAAAAATGTCAGCCCGGTTCGAGGGGCTCGAATTTCACCATGTGGCTCGGGAAAACAATCAGGCGGCAGATATCCTCGCCCGCATTGGCGCAAAACGTGACGCGGTCCCTCCCAACATTTTTCTGGAAAGGCTTTTCAAGCCATCCGTAGCATGGGAAGGGGACACTAGTAACAACAGTCCGGACCCGGCCAAAATACCTGATACCGAACTCTCTGGCACAATCGGAGGCTCCGCCACCGAAATAACACAATCAGCCCACGAAATAATGGCTATTATTGCCCCATGGACAGAACCATTCCTGGCCTACTTAACTAGGCAGGAACTCCCGGAGGACCAAAATGAGGCACGCTGCATAGTGCGGTGATCAAAGGCCTACAGGGTCCACGAGGGAGAATTGTACAAGAAAAGCACTATCGGAGTCCTTCAACGGTGCATCTCCGAAGAGGAAGGGCGGAACCTTTTGGCAGAAATTCATGCCGAACTCGGCGGTCATCACGCCGCAGCCCGGGCTCTTGTGAGCAAGGCCTTCCGTACAGGATTCTATTGGCCAACGGCCCGGGCAGACGCACAAGACTTAGTCCAGCATTGCGCCGGTTGCCAGCTCTTTGCAAATCAAAGCCATATGCCACCCACCGCCCTCCGAACAATCCCCATCACATGGCCCTTTACGGTCTGGGGGCTTGACATGGTTGGACCCCTTAAAGGTGGAACCCACAAGAAAAAATACTTATTGGTCATTGTGGATAAATTCACCAAATGGATAGAGGCCAAACCGGTTAAAACAGCCGAATCCGGACCGGTGATAGATTTCATATCCGGGGTTGGACATCGCTACGGCGTCCCCCACAGCATCATCACTGATAACGGCACGAACTTCACGGCCGACAAGGTAAAACTCTGGTGCAGCAAAATGGGCATCAAGCTCGATTATGCTTCGGTCTACCATCCACAAACCAACGGTCAAGTCGAACGAGCAAATGGTCTTATAATGAGCGGCATTAAACCCAGACTAGTGCGCTCCTTAACAGAGTCTGACACGCACTGGGTAGAGGAGCTCGACTCCGTACCCTGGGGGCTGCGAACCACGCCGAATCGTAGTACCGGATACACACCATTTTTTATGGTGTACGGCGCAAAGGCAGTCCTACCCTGTGACATAATTCATGACTCACCTCGAGTGCGCATGTACGAAGAAAGAGAAGCCGAGCTCGATCGGCAGGACAGTTTGGACACCTTGGAGGAAGAGCGCGACGTAGCCAAAGCCTGTTCCGCATTTTACTAGCAACATGCCTGCAGATACCAAAGCAGAGAAGTACGAACCAAAACTTATAACGTTGGCGAACTAGTTCTCCGGCTGCCAGATAAGAAAAAGAACAAGCGAGAGCCCAAATGGGAAGGTCCCTTCGTCATCGACCAAGTTCTGACCGGCGGAGCGTACCAACTGCGGGATGCATCGACTACTCGACTCGAGCCGAACCCATGGAACGCAGCCAGGCTCCGAAGATTCTACGCCTAGCACTGGACTTTATGTTAGTCCCTTCCCTTTGTCCATTTTCTGCATATGCGTCGTCTGTCTTGTTTCCCTTTCTTTCTTTTATTCCTCTAGGTATTTAAGGGTCACCTTGTGCCTCACTTGTACACTACAGAGGTGCTAGCCGCACTATCTACACCTGGGGGCTTCTTTCACAGAAGCTTAAATTATTTACCTGGGCATCACGCCCAATACATGTGTTATACTTCCGCATGTACCTTTTTTCACCATTATATGCATCGATATGACTTAAGTTTTGGCCAAGTTGGGTTGCCTGGCTCTTGTATTTATGCCCTACGTTCCCGTTAATTTGGCTAGGGTATAAGGGGAGCACCTCTGCGATTGTTACCGCCGGGTCAGCCGGACGTGTACCTCAGACTGGGTGAAGCCGAAAGCTAGCGTTCTTAAGAGAATATTCGGTCGGTGAACAAAAGATGACTTTTATTTATTAACCATATCTGCCCCCAGACGTTTTTACTGCGCTTCTTGTTGCAGTCCGGACATGCACTTTAGGGCATGCCTACCCAGGGAAAGGAACCCTTAACGGAACTATTCTCTCTGGAAGATGTTTCTTACTACCCATGTAATATAACATAACTAGTTGGGCACTTGTCTGATAAAGCACTAATGACCCCTATGCCTAGTCTCCACGCATGCCCCGGTTCTTATATAACCGAGAGGGTATTCAGATACACTCCGGACTGTCGGGTCCCGAGGTTGAAGCGAAAAGGTCCGCCATGACAAACGATCTACAATCCGGCTAGAAGGCATCATATATGTCACTTTACAATTACATAGTCAATTTGACTGGTTGAATTCCTCTTCAATGCCATCCAATAGGCTGTCTAGTCTACAGTCCTGTTGGGAGTACTTTGCGGCCAATTCTACTTGGCGTACACTAAATTTACAGGGATCTC
This sequence comes from Triticum dicoccoides, assembly GCF_002162155.2. Taxonomy (NCBI): domain Eukaryota; kingdom Viridiplantae; phylum Streptophyta; class Magnoliopsida; order Poales; family Poaceae; genus Triticum; species Triticum dicoccoides. The sequence continues at coordinate 559,031,082 of NC_041384.1, read as the reverse complement.
CTTGCCATCAGGCCCCACAGGTCCGACTTCGGCCATGTGGTTCGGGTCAGCCTTCGTGTATCGTGTCTTCACCATCGCCCAAGCTTCCCTGGCGCCCTGACGGCAGGCCGATATCTTCCATAATCGGAAGCGCCGCCGTGCTCCCTTCAGCTTTTCTGCAAGCTCTCCAAGGCCTTCGGGTAGGGAGACGGACGGCCACAAGGCCTGGGCAACACCTCGCATCACCTGCCGAACTCGTTCATGCAACAGTGCAAGCTCAGGAAGAAGATCACCCGTCGAACTAGGCATCTCCTCGGCAGGACGACCTGTTAACATACCTACAGACATAACTATGTCAGTCAGCTTCCCCGCCGAACTCTTTTTAAGTTTGTTCAAGCACTTACTAAATATGACGCGCCGAAGCCATTGATTCTCCATAACAGAGTCCGATAGTTGGGCACGAACATCTTTCAGTTCCACGCCCAGCCTGGTGTTGGCATCTTGGAGATCATTCTTCTCCTGCCTCACCCTTGTAAGCACGTTCTCACCAGCCTTCAGCTGGCGTTTGAGTTGTTGCTTATCCAGATTCACCCCGGCGTCATCTGCAATTTTTTTGTCAGATTTGCGTATAAAGCCGCACTCTAATATGATACTTATCATTTAACGGATATGTTACCAGCGGGGGTCTCTTTGGGCTCCCCTGCAGCGGAGAGTGTGGCCTGAAGTTGGGCTTTGCACTCTTCCAGCTCCTGGGACAGTTGAGTATTCTTTTCTGTAAGAACCTACATAACAAATGATCCTTAAATCAGTTATACTAACTGTTTCAAGTCTCAGGGGCTACTGATATATATAATTATCAAATTTTCTCACCCGTATGTCTTTTACATACTGCTCCGTGGCTCTGGCTAGACCATCTTGAGCGGCACGGAGGTGCGCGTCTCCCGAGTTGAAGGCATCCAATGCCTCTGGGGAGAAACAAGCATCACGAAGAACAGTCCGGCGACGCCTGTGGTTCATGGTACTTTCCACCTCGGAATGAGTGTAAGACAGTCTATCCGTATCCTCTGTCGAAGGAGCACCCGGCACACGCCTTGTACTCGTTCCCACCTCTGAGTCTGGCCTTGGAGCCTGGCTTGTGGAGGTGCGATTGGTAGCCTCTCCGGGTACAGTCCAGCGAGCGATCTTTTTCCTGAAAAGAAGGCATGGGCGTTAGTATGCCTCTGTAAATAATGTCTTGTAATAAAGACGGTGCACCATACCTCTGCGCCGGTGCCTCAATCCGGACTGCGGATCTTTTCAGCCTGCCTGGCCTAGCGGCCCCTTGTTGGCTAGTTGCCATGGGCTCGGCCTTCTGCCCCGAGGACCTCCCCTGCAAAACACGGCTGTTATACGGCAATAAAAAGAGCACAAGGACGGATCCCTTTTTAAGTGCTGGGATTTCGGTCTCAGTCACATGTGAGGCTGGAACTAGCCCAGGGTAATCGGCCGTAATGGCCACCAAGGTATTGTCATTACTCCCTTGGTAAAATACCCCGTCGATCAGCTCCACAGATATGTCCGGATCCTCCTAGGAGGCCGGGTCAAGGGACCATCCAGGGTCCTCGGGCTGTGGGGGAGGGCTGTTTATCTCCTTTACTGCCTGGCGCAGCTCCTGCGATGAAACCGCTAGAATGAATACTTAAACTACGGGAATACGAAATGGAGGGGCGAGAAAAATCTCCGCTTACCCAGTTCGGGGGATTGTACATGGAGAATCCGCCCTGTGGGTTGACACAGAGGAATTCCTCCTCTTCTCCCTTGTACAAAGTGGACAAGATCTTTATTAGATTAGCAGCCGATCCCGGCCCTTTGCGGCCGTAGCGGGTGGCGTCATCCTCCCCGTTGAAATCCCACATGGGGTGGCCTCTATACTGGAGTGGCTGCACCCCCCGCATAATGCATATAGCCATGACCTCGATCATGGTCAATCCAGATCGAGCTAAAGAGCTTATCCGGCTCATCAGATAAAGAATGTCCCGGTCGTCTTCCTCCAGGGGACTCCGTGGACGCCAGCTCTGATGCTTCTTCAAAGGGGCGTTGTCAAACTCTGGAAGGCCGATCCGAATAGGGTCCGGAAGGGGGACATCTTCTATATAAAACCATTCTGAAGGCCAGTCTTCGGACGTCTTCTTTGGGGTCCCGGATAGGTACCCGGTCCTGGCGATACGCCACACTTCGGCTCCGCCCACTTGATATATTGATCCCTTCTTAGAACGGGGCACCAGACAGAACAACTTCTTCCATAGAGCGAAATGAGCCTCACAGCCCAAAAATAACTCGCAAAGGGCTACGAATCCTGCGATATGCAGCAGAGAAGCAGGCGTGAGGTTGTGCAGCTGGAGGCCATAGAACTCCAGAAGCCCTCGGAGAAATGGATGGATTGGGAATCCGAGCCCTCTTACCAGATAAGGGACAAGGCACACCCGCTCTCCCTTGGAGGGATTGGGACGGCTCTCCGCTTGCTCTCCGCCATTATAGGTGGCAAGCCCGGCTCGAACTGGGACCAGGTACGCTGGGGGAAGAAATCCCTTGGACTGAAGCATCACCAATTTGCTATGCGAGATGGAACATCTCTTCCAATCTCCAGGATTGGAGCTAGGGGTGCAAGAGGAGGAGTTGCGTCGACCGGCCATGGTGGAATGGATCTCTGTCGGGTACGCTCTGATGAAGACTCGGCAAGGGAGGATGATGTGATTTGGATCTGAATCCTCGTCTTTTTAAATAGGCGGCTCATTTGCATAGCTAGGGGGGTAAATGTGAAAACACACTGGCTCTTCACATTCGCTCGACACGTGGAAAGTGGCCATTATTGGACGTGGAAGCTAAGAAATACAAACCATCACAAGGAACCGGACATTATTTCGACAGGTACACAGAATTTGGAGAAGGAACCCGCCTTGCAATGCCGAAGACAACTGCGCGCCGGACTCATCGTCATTGAAGCCTGGTTCAGGGGCTACTGAGGGAGTCCTGGATTAGGGGGTCTCGGACAGCCGGACTATCTCCATTGGCCGGACTGTTAGACTATGAAGATACAAGATTCAAGACTTCGTCTCGTGTCCGGATGGGACTCTACTTGGCGTGGAAGGCAAGCTAGGCAATACGTATATGGATATCTCCTCCTTTGTAACCGACCTTGTGTAACCCTAACCCTCTCCGGTGTCTATATAAACCGGAGGGTTTTAGTCCATAGGACAACAATCACAACATACAATCATACCGTAGGCTAGCTTCTAGGGTTTAGCCTCTCTGATCTCGTGGTAGATCTACTCTTGTAACACCCATATCTTCAATATTAATCAAGCAGGACGTAGGGTTTTACCTCCATCAAGAGGGCCCGAACCTGGGTAAAACTTCATGTCCCTTGCCTCCTGTTACCATCCGGCCTAGACGCACAGTTCGGGACCCCCTACCCGAGATCCGCCGGTTTTGACACCGACAATGACCTCGGAAGGTTTTATTCATGTAAAGAGAATAACAATTATTCTTTGACTTAAATGAATAACTGTATTGCAACAAACATGATCCAATCATATTATGCTCAATGCAAACACCAAATAACATTTATTTTAGGTTCAACACTAATCCCGAAGGTAAAGGGAGTGTGCGATGGTGATCTTATCAACCTTGGAATCACTTCCAACACACGTCATCACCTCGCTCTTAACTAGTCTCTGTTTATTTTGCAACTCATGTTTTGAGTTACTACTCTTAGCAACTAAACCAGTGTCAAATACCGAGGGGTTGCTATAAACACTAGTAAGGTACACATCAATAACATGTATATCAAATATACTATTGTTCACTTTGCCATCCTTCTGATCCGCCAAGTATCTAGGGCAGTTCCACTTCCAGTGACCATTTCCTTTGCAGTAGAAGCACTCAGTTCCAGGCTTGGGTCTAGCTTTGGGCTTCTTCATGGGAGCAGCAACTTGCTTGCTATTCTTCTTTGAAGTTCCTCTTTCTTTCCCTTTGCCCTTTTCTTGAAACTAGTGGTCTTGTTAACCATTAACACTTTATGCTATTTCTTGATTTCTATCTTCGCTGATTTCAGCATCGCGAAGAGCTTGGGAATTACTTTCGTCATCCCTTGCATATTATAGTTCATCACTAAGTTCTAGTAACTTGGTGATAGTGACTAGAGAACTTTGTTAATTACTATCTTATCTGGAAGATTAACTCCCACTTGATTCAAGTAATTGTAGTACCCAGACAATCTGAGCACATGCTCACTGGTTGAGATATTCTCCTCCATCTTGTAGGCAAAGTACTGTCAAAGGTCTTGTCGTGGGTTTGTCACGGTAGATGTCCTTGTGAAGGGACTTAGTCGTGGAGCCATCGCTATGGGTTAGCTTAAAGGGGTTAAACCGGACAAGGGGACATGGGGAGTTTTATACTAGTTCGGCCCCTTCGAGGAAGGTAAAAGCCTACATCTAGTTGTGATTGGTATTGCTAGGGTTTCGAAGGCCAAGGAGCGAATCCGCTTTGTCTGGCTCTCGAGTTGTTGTCTGTCTCTAAACTGCGGCCGGGTCGTCCCTTTATATACATAGGTTGACGCCCGCCGGGCTACAGAGTCCCAAAGCCGGATCATAAACGTATACGGTTCGATCTCTATTCTCCCTATCTTATAATACAAGTTTCATGACTAGGTCGGTTTACATTTACAGGCCTTAACCCGCCTTTGGGCCTCGGGCCTTCATGAAGCGCCATCATCCTTGCATCTTCCTAGGCTTTTAATCTTCAAAGAGTCAACCCAGCTACATAAGGCTGGTTTACCTCCAGTAGTAATATCCCCAACATTAGGCCCCAGATTGGTTTGAACTTGTTCATGTAAATCTTCTATACTTTAGAAAAATTCCTCCCTCGTCATCTTTGCCTTGATCTTGTAAACCGTCGTGACGTCATACTTCCAGATTATGATAAACCGCCCTGACATCATCCATCCGTTGATGTCGAAGATTACCTTCATTTAATGTGTATTCAGTCACCAAGGTGACACCTTTATTAACTTATCCATTGTTTGGGCTCCTCGATTCCCGCAGTTGCCGTTTTATCACTTCGCCTTATAAATAGGGGCAGAGGACCCCTTTCTTTTCTTTCCGCTACCCATTCATCTCTTCTTCTTCCTCTCGACAACCCCGCACTCGAGCGCCGCCGTCATCTTCGAACCTCGCCTCTGCTTCGTCGTCGGCCGCTGCATCAACCTGTTCGCACCAGAGTTCCACGGCGCCCTTCCGCTGCTTCCGTGGTCGCAGTAAGTCCTTTCCCCCTTATTTCCTAGATCCATTAGGGTTTCCTCGTTGTTCTTGGGGTTCGTCAGAGCTTATAGTGTTGTTCTTCCTTGGCCCATAGATGAATGCTTCGTACTTATCATATCCCTTGCCGTGATGAATCTTCTGTTACCCTCACAAATCCTTATACGCAAAAAACTGTTGCAATCCTTCATAAACTGTTTCGGGTCTTACCCTTTTTGGGTCAAAATATTTTGCTTTTCTGTCTTATCTTAGATCCGAAATATTTATACATCTCTGTGAAATCTGTTTCTCCTCATACCATCATAAGCGGTTTAACTTTGCATAATCAATATGTACCATTAGCCCTTTGATAAACCCAAGGAGCCCTTTTACCTTCATAGTTGTACTCCGGTTTAACAATGTCTGAATATTCCTGTCCTGGTATTGCCTTCTTCTCTTTTTTTATTGCATTGGTCTCCGGTTTACGCCATTTCACATATTAGTATGTTTCTTACTCCCTTGTATCTTGCATATAATAATGTGTAATTTATAAACCGGCCTTTCATTTTCAGCTTGTTTGTTTCGCAATGGCCAAACAATTCACTGCCTGCAACTCGGCTCATTCCCGGGTTACTGAGGCTCAGTTGAATGAGATGGTCAGCATCGGCTCCCTGCCTAAGAAAACTGAAATCAAATGGCGAGTTCCAGGAATAGAAAATCCTCCAACCCCAAGGCAGGGCGGGGTGGTGGTCTTTGTTGACCATATAGGCCGTGGCTTCAAACCGCTAGGGTCAAAGTTTTATCGAGATGTGCTTGCCAGCTTCCAACTTCATCCGCAAGATATTGGTCCCAATTCGGTTTCCAATTTATGCAACTTCCAGGTCTTCTGTGAAGTATATTTACAAGCAGAACCAACTGCAGAACTGTTCCGGGATTTCTTTCACTTAAACCGGCGCACAGAGTTTGTAAATGGCCCGAACACAGAACTTGGTGGTGTCTCAATTCAAAAGCGGAAAGAAGTTGAATTTCCTCATGCCAAACATCATAGCCACCCAAAGGAATGGAACCAAACTTGGTTTTATTGCAGAGACACTTCGCTTGAAGATGAAAATCCCCTCCCCGGCTTTCGGGATCATAGACTATCCAACGCTCACCCAATGCCACAACACCTGAGCTCTTCAGAAAGGGCGAAATACGCTCCTCAACTCGCCAAACTCCGGGCCTTTATGGCGAACGGTTTAACAGGCGTGGACTTTGTGCGATGTTGGATATCCTGGAGTATCTTGCCGCTAAGCCGGCGTCCTGGTTTAATGTGTGAATATACCGGTGAGGTTGACGACCCTCAACGCCATTGCAACATCCAATTATCTGAGGAAGAAGTCACTAAAGGTGTAAAAAATATTCTGAATGAATCGGAACTGATCTATAGTCAAACCGGTCTGAGTCCCTTCTATGCCAAGAACAAACCGCCTGCTGTAAGCATTATACTTCCCCTTCATCTCTAATATTTTTAGTTTATGCAACATGTAATCCTTCTTCTTTGTATGTAGGGTGATGACCCCTTCTAGAAACGGAAAACCGTAGAGAAAGCGGCAAAGCCGACTGGAGACAAAGCGGTCAAGCCATCCCTCCCAAAAACCAAAACCGTAAAACTGACGTCAAAATGGAAAACGGCTGACTGGATTAACATGGAGCTTGATAATGATACTGATGATCCAGAAGTTGAGGTAGAACTTGACTCACTTGGCTCTCTTTTCATGCATCTCATTAACAATGATCTTCCTCAGGAGGATGTAGAAGCTAGTCAAGCCGATGATGTAGAGGTAATTACCCTTTCCTCTGATTCAGACTCTATGCCAACACAAAAATCCCGCCAAGTAGTCCGGAAAGTAAGCTTTTCTCATCCTCTTGCTCACTTGGATCCCACATTTATTTTGAAGACTCAGCAGCATGAAGCTCGCCGGACAACCCGGCATAGTGGCCAACAGGTCACTTCAGCCGGTTTATCAGCCGATGCACCTGATATTAACCCCTCCAATCTTATCCATGAAGAAGCAGTGTTTCAAGCTTTAACTGGAATCGATTGGTCAACGGTTGATTTCTAGTGACTGGGGAGGGATGAAGAAGTGCCCACACCAACTGACCCTCAACCATCAAACCGTCCAGACGAAGCGTCTTGAACCAGTCGCCGGTTTACTGTCCACCGTGTGCCGATCTTATGAAAAACAATTATGCCATTGGAGCCGCTTTGAAGGCTTCTTGTAATAGGATAGCCAAAACTCCTTTATTTGCCATGCCATCGAGCATGTTTTGTAATGCCTCATGACAACTTGTGCCACCCTTTGGGATATATTTATGCATAACCCATGATGAGTTGTGTTCCTGGGTTCAACAACTTAAAAGTGTCTAGCGGTTTACCGCTAGACGGGTCAATATATCCAGGAAGTGTACAGGATATAGATGAAATAATCAAAGTGTTTGTACAAAAAACAATATACATAACATACCTTGTTGGTTGACCAACGGTGTATATGGCATAGGTGTTAATACCAATCCGGAACGTTGATAACCTTATCTCTGTATTGCCGGTTTAATTGTCGGTTTATATATTAAACCGGACCGGGATAACTACCGGGCTTTCTTTATAACACTGGTGATTTAGTCAAACCAGACCGGGTCAATAAGCACCGGTTTATAACTGATCATGTGCCAATAACTTGTAGTTGAGAAGCAAGCCGGGTCAAGGACGCCAGTTTATCAAAAATACTTATGAACTTCAACAAATAAAACTCAAAAAGGAAAATATGCAAGGCTTTTTACGAGCTGCCAGGCTCCAAATCGAGGCTTTTCATGGGCTGCCAGGCCTCTGAGTTAAACCATTTAACAAAGCCTTTTAAGATGGGCCTCCAATTAACCAATCATCGTTTTAACTTTGACAAGTTCAGGGTCTATAAAAGATTGACATGTCAAACGTTCGATGGGTCATACCAGGATTACCTGGACAGGAGTGGCTTACTTGATGAAGGCAGGTTAACCCGGATTTTTAGGTGAATACACCAGGCTTCCAAGCCGTGGCTTGATAGCCAATTACAAGGGTCCTTTCAAACTCTTTGTTGCTTTGCACAAAGAGCCCCCAAGTAACTTTGTGAGTTGTGCTCAGTGGGTGCCCATGTTTGAGTTTGTGCTTTGTGCAACACTCTCTTTGGCCCCACATAATTTCTTTTCTGGCTAAACGCCTATCAAGAGGTGTAGCTGTGGTGTGACAACAACCAATCCCCCTAGTGATATCCCTTTGTCGTGTCAAACCAATCAAGAGGTGTAGCTATGGTTCAGATATGACCAAGCCCCCTAGTGATATTCTTTATATCCATGCGGCTGTAGAGACCGGTTTAACAAAAACTCCGATTTGTCAGTAGAAACTCTTGTAAGCACACACATGATGTAAAAAGAACAGAGACCCCACTTTAACGGAGGCCCCGGTTTATTATATAATATATACATCATCATAAATATGTACATATGAAGAGCCTATGGCTCAAGTATAGTAAGGCCGAAGAAGAGCTATGTTCCATGGCCGCTTGGTCTCCTCCTCTGATTGACGTGAGTCTTTATGCTCTCGAACATCAATGAGGTAGTAAGACCCGTTGTGCAGATTTTTGCTGACCACAAAGGGTCCTTCCCAAGGTGGGGATAACTTGTGCATATCAGTCTGATCCTGGATGAGTCGGAGCACCAAATCGCCTTCTTGAAAGGTTCTGGTTTTAACCCGACGGCTGTGATAACGTCGGAGATCTTGTTGATAAATCACTGATTGTGCTGCTGCAAGATCATGCTCTTCATCCAACAGGTCCAGAGAATCCTGACGTGCCTTCTCATTATCAGCTTCAACATAAGTTGTTACACGGGGCGAATCGTGACGGATGTCACTAGGAAGAATGGCCTCCGCTCCATAGACCATGAAGAACGGTGTGTAACCCGTAGACCTATTGGGTGTGCTGTTGAGGCTCCATAATACAAAAGGTAGCTCCTCAACCCAACACCCCGGTGTCCGCTTTAAGGGAACCATAAGCCTGGGTTTGATACCCCGTAGAATCTCTTGATTTGCCCTTTCTGCTTGACCATTAGATTGGGGGTGAGCCACCGATGCTAGATCAAGCCGGATGTGCTCACGTTGACAAAATTCTTCCATCTCCCCCTTTGGCAAGTTAGTAACATTATCTATTATAATGTTGTGTGGAAAACCAAACCGGAATATCACCTTCTTGATGAATTGAATCGCCGTGGCTGCATCACACTTGCTGACTGGCTCTGCCTCCACCCATTTGGTGAATTTATCAACTGCTACTAATAGGTGGGTCTTTTTGTCCTTAGAGCGCTTAAAGGGTCCAACCATATCAAGCCCCCAAGTTACAAACGGCCACGTAATTGGAATCATCCGCAACTCTTGAGCCGGAACGTGCACACGGCGGGCGAATTTTTGACACACGTCACATCTCTTGACTAAATCTTCTGCATCAGCATGCGCCGTCAACCAGTAAAAACCGTGGCGAAAAGCTTTAGCAACCAAAGACTTTGAACCGGCGTGGTGACCGCAATCCCCTTCATGGATTTCTCGCAAAATCTCACAACCTTCTTGAGGATAAACACAACACTGAATTGCTCCTGAAACATTGTAGCGATGTAACTCCCTGTTGAGTATGGTCATGGACTTGGAACGCCGAATTATCTGTCGCGCCAATGTTTCGTCGTCTGGTAACTGGCCCCGGTTCATGTAAGCCAGATATGGGATTGTCCAATCCGCTATGGCATGCAGAGTTGCCACCAACTGAGCCTCCGGATCAGGAACAGCCAAATCTTCTTCGATTGGCACCTTGACTGACGGATTATGCAACACATCAAGAAAGACATTGGGCGGGACTGGTTTACGCTGCGAACCAAGACGACTTAAAGCATCCGCCGCTTCATTCTTCCGCCGGTCTATATGGTCCACCTGATAACCCTTAAAGTGACCAGCCACTGTGTCCACCTCTCGCCGATATGCAGCTATGAATGGGTCCTTAGAATCCCAAGTGCCAGACACCTGCTGAGCCACTAGATCTAAATCGCCGACGCACTTAACCCGTCTCAAATTCATCTCCTTAGCCATCCGAAGACCATGGAGCAAAGCCTCATATTCAGCTGCATTGTTAGTGCAAGGGAACATTAAACGGAGGACATAACAAAACTTTTCACCTCATGGGGAAGTTAGTATGACTCCAGCCCCCGAGCCCTCCAACTGTCTGGACCCATCAAAATGAATAGTCCAATATGTATTATCTGGTTTCTCTTCAGGTGCCTGTAACTCCATCCAATCATTGATGAAGTCCACGAGTGTCTACAATTTGATCGTTGTGCAGGGTATATATTTGAGCCCGTGAGGTCCAAGTTCAATAGCCCACTTGGCAATTCGGCCAGTTGCTTCTCTGTTTTGAATGATGTCGCCCAGAGGAGCTGAACTGACCACTGTGATGGGATGGCCCTGAAAATAATGTTTAAGCTTTCGGCTTGCCATAAACACTCATACACCAGCTTCTGCCAATGCGGATACCTCTGCTTTGACTCAATGAGAACCTCGCTGATATAATAAACCGGCCGTTGAACCGGATATATTCCTTGCCAAGATCCTTGCGCTCTACCACAATGGCGACGCTAACAGCCCGGGCATTAGCAGCCACATATAATAATAATGGCTCTTTATCGATCGGCGCTGCAAGCACGAGCGATTCAGCTAGCTGCCTCTTCAAATCCTCGAACGCTTTATCAGCTGCCTCACTCCAGACAAAGTTATCTGTTTTCTTGAGCATCTGATATAAGGGGATGGCCTTCTCTCCAAGGCGACTGATAAACCGGCTTAAGGCTATAATCCGGCCGGCCAGACGTTGAACATCGTTGATACACGCCGGTTTAGCCAAGGATGTAATTTCTGCAATTTTTTCTGGATTAGCCTCAATGCCTCTGTTTGACACTAAAAAACCCAAGAGCTTGCCTGTCGGGACACCAAAAACACACTTCTCCGGATTGAGCATCATCTTGTAAATCCGGAGATTGTCAAAGGTTTCTCTTAAATCCTCTATCAATGTTCCCTCCTTTCTGGACTTTACCACAATATCATCCACATATGCATGAACATTGCGCCCAATTTGTTTATGAAGGCAATTCTGAACACATCGCTGGTAAGTTGCCTGGGCACTCTTGAGTCCAAAAGACATGGAAACATAGCAGAAGGCTCCAAAGGGAGTTATGAAAGTTGTCTTCTCCTGGTTCTTAACCGCCATTTTGATCTGATGATAACCAGAGTAAGCATCCAGAAAACACAAACGGTCACAACCCGTCGTAGCATCAATTATCTGATCAATGTGAGGGAGAGCAAAGGCGTATGTAGGGCAAGCCTTGTTTAAATTTGTGTAATCCACACACATGCGCCAAGTGTCGTTTTTCTTAAGAACCAGCACCGGGTTAGCTAACCACTCTGGATGAAAAACCTCTACAATAAACCCTGTGGCCAATAGACGGGCTACCTCTTCACCGATAGCCTTACGTCTTTCTTCATTGAAGCGGCGAAGGAACTGCCGGACTGGTTTAAACTTAGGATCAATGTTGAGTGTGTGCTCAGCGAGTACCCTCGGTACACCTGGCATGTCAGAAGGTTTCCATGCAAAGATGTCCCGATTCTCATGGATGAACTCAATGAGCGCGCTTTCCTATTTGGGATCCAGGTTAGCACTGATGCTAAACTGTTTGGATGAATCGCCAGGAACAAAGTCAACCATCTTAGTATCTGTAGCCGATTTGAATTTCAAGCCCGGATCATGTTCTGTAGTCGGTTTTTTCAAAGAGGTCATGTTTGCCGGATCAACTTGCTCCTTATAGAATTTCAACTCTTCCGTGGCACAAATCGACTCAGCATAAGCTGCATCACCTTCCTCACACTCCAAAGCAACCTTTCTGCTTTCCATGTATTGTGATAGTCCCCTTATGACCGGGCATTTTAAGCTGTAGATAAACATAACACGGCCTCGCCATGAATTTAGCATAAGCCGGCCGCCCAAACAAGGCATGGTACGGACTTTTGATCTTTACGACCTCAAATGTCAATGTTTCTGACCTTGAATCATAGTCATCTCTAAAAGCTACCTCTAAGGCTATCTTGCCAACAGGATATGCAGACTTACCAGGCACCACACCATGAAAGACTATATTTGACGGTTTAAGATTCTTATCTGTCAACCCCATACGGCGGAATGTATCATAATATAAAATGTTGATACTACTTCCCCCATCCATGAGTACTTTGGTAAACTTGTATCACCCAACCTGAGGGGCTACCACCAGGGCCAAGTGACCTGGATTATCAACCCGGGGTGGGTGATCCTCTCTACTCCACAAAATAGGTTGCTCAGACCAGCGTAAATATTGAGGTACTGCCGGTTCAATAGAGTTTACTGCCCTTTTGTGAAGCTTCTGATCACATTTACACAAACTAGTAGTGAAGACATGATATTGCATGTTGTTTAGCTATTTGGGATTGCTCTGATAACCCGACTGCTGCTGCTGCTGCTGATTCCCCTGATGGTTGTAACCTCCCTAGTTGCCTTGGTGCCCTTGATTGGCGTGTCCGGTTTGGTTGCCTTGAAACCCTAAACCGGAACCACCACCTATGTAGCCCGGCCCATGGAAACTTCCTCCTGAACCACCGGGCGGGTTGTTATCATACTGGAACATATTGGAATTCTTGAAATCCCGCATGATACAACAGTCCTTCCAAAGATGTGATGCCGGCTTCTCCTTTGATCCATGCTTTGGACAGGGCTGATTTAACAGGCGCTCCAAATTGGGGCCTGAACCTCCGCCCCTCTGGGTCTGCTTGCCCTTACGGCGCTGGCCATTCTCCTGTGCATTGGTGTTAGCAACAAAGTCCAAACTGCTGTCGGCCTTGCGCTTATCGCCGTTTCCATGGCCTGCCGGATTATGCTGCTGACCCTTGGCATTGTCGTTCTTCTTACCTTTCCCCGGTTTATCCTCCTCTGAGTCCGGGTCCTTGGTATTATCTAAATCGGCGTATTTAACCAAAGTGGCCATGAGCGTTGACATATCATTGCAGTGACGTTTGAGTCTTCCCAACTTCTGTTTGAGTGGTAAGAAATGGCAATTGCCCTCTAATGTTAACACTGCAGTGTCTGCATTGATATGATCTGATGAATGCAAAATCGCTGAGACCCGTTTGACCCAATGGGTTGTGGACTCCCCTTCCTGTTGGACACAAGCGGCCAGATCCACGATTGACATGGGCTGCTTACAAGTATCTTTGAAGTTCTGAATAAACCGGTGCTTTAACTCAGCCCACGATCCGACAGAATTGGTTGGTAAGCTTGTCACATCCCTAGCTTCTGGTGCTGCCTAGTGTTTGCATCATGTTTAATATTTGAAACTTGAACTGAGGAAATTTGGAAGCCTCAACAACTTAAATAAAAGAGGGGCAAAGAACCCTGGAAAATGCATTCAATGTTTCCAAAATGGCCTTAACTAATGTTGGTTATATTTTGGCAAGGGTTTTACACCAAACCAAAAAATAATGAACATTTTTGAGGAATATTTTGAGCATTGAATTTAAATCATATTCTATTTGAATTTGGAATTATATTCATAATATATAATGAATATATTTTCAAATGACCTGAGATATTTTATGTATATGTGGAGAAGTCCATTAAGTGACTTAAAAATATCCAGGGGAGTTTTGGCACTGTTTTCAAATTTTGTTTGAATTAGAATTCAGTGGCAATTAAATAAAACAAAACAGAAGAAAAATAAAAAAAAGAGCAGAAGCCTACCTGTCGCTTACCTGCGCCTCACCTGTGCTGGCCCAGCCCACCCTGCCAGTCCACTTGGCGGCCCAGCCCACCAGGGGCACCGCCGTCTTCAACCTCTACCTACTCGCAGAGGCGTGTCGACGCGCCGTGCCCGGGCCTCCACCTCCTGCTTCGCCGTGGCAGCCTCCCCGACATCCTCGCGACGCCACGGAGACACCCAGAGCCATCCCCTCGTTCTCCCCACTCCCTCTGGACCGCTCCCCCCCCCCTCCTCTGGCTCCCTCTTCCCCTCTCTTCCATGTGAGCCCCGAGAGCACGCCGTCGCCATAGCCGTGGCCATAGGCCACCACCCGCCCAACCAGCACGGCGAAGAGCTTCACCACGACGCGGTGGAGCTACACACTGATGCATGCGACCACGGGAGCCCTGCAACGTCATCCCCGGCCTCATCTTCAACCTCCGGCCGCCGGTGACTTCGCAGTCGATTCGCGGGCTCCAGCACTTCCCCGACCTCGTCGTCGACTCTGCTAGTCCCTACGTGAGCCACTCTCCATTTTCCCCCTGGAATCCCCGTCATTCCCCTCCCCTAGCTAGCTTCCCCACCTCCGCTGAGGCTCGCCGCCGCCATGGTCAACGAGCTCCGCGCTCGTGAGCTCGTCCGCTCGCCCGAGCATCACCAGCGTGTTCTCCGCGCTCCTGCGAACCCGAAACACCCACGGGTGCTCCCTGCCATGCCCTATAGTGCCATCTCCGCTGTTGCCCGAACTCCGGTGGCCGCAACCGAGCTCGCCGCCGTCGACTCCGGCCACCCCAGGCCCGGCTAGCACCACCTAACGACGTGCGCCGGCGAGGGCACTCCGACGCGCCTAGCCGCAGCTCGAATCATGCCCTGTGGGCGATTCCCGAGCCTCCGCCGCGTCTGGTCGTTGCCGGCGGCTAGACGCCGGTGGATTAGCCCCGGTTGACCAGGGATTTGACCCCCCTGGGTCACTGACGTGTGGGCCCGGCCCCTGCTAACTTTTGATTAATTAATAACTAATTTTAGTTAAGCCACTGACTCACTGACATGCGGGCCCCGCCCGGCTAACCAAGTTAGTTAGGGTTAATTTTAATTAGGTTAGTTAGTCCAAACACTGACACGCAGGGCCCACAGGTCAGTTTGACCTGGACGGCGCCCGTTGACCTGCTGACGTCACTATGAGGTCATGCTGACGCAATAAACCCCTTTTCTGGATTTAAATAAATCTTAAATGATTTAATAATTTCAAAAAATGCCTAAAACTTCTAAAATTCATAGAAATTCAACCATAACTCCAAATTAAATAAATTATATATGAAAAATGATCAGAAAAATCCAATCTATCCATCTATACTGGTTTCATGCATGTTAGAACAACTTATAAATGCTGTTTAGCACAAATCACATTAATGGCATTTAAATATCCACATATGGAGTTTGAGTTTGAATCTTGGATTCAAACCAACTTCATTTAATCTGGTTTTAGTTGCATTAGCACAAACCACAGCATATTGCCATGTCACATTCATGCATCATATTGTGCATTGCATTGATTGTGTTTTTCCTCAGTTGCCGGTGATTGTCCCCTCTCGATAGACGTGTACCGGCGATGTGATCAATGACACCGATGAAGAGCTATATAATCTTCAGAAGTGCCAGGCAAGCAAAACCCCCTTGTTCATTCCGATAAAATCCCACTCCCTCGCTCCTGCTCTCTTTTACTGCATTAGGACAACAACGATTCATCTGTTACTTGTTGCGGTAGCCGAACCCCTTTATCCTTTGCATGACCTGTCATTGCCACAGTAAATAGATGAAACCCACTAGCATGAGTAGGAGTTGTTTGAGCCTTGATGTGCCTACTCATTCATGCTTGTTTATCATGCCTGCTACTGCTTAGAGTTGAGTCAGGTCTGATTCAGCGAGGATGAATCAGAGGTGTGTGAACATGTCCTATTGTGTGTGAGCTAAGTGTGTGAACACGATTTGGTAAAGGTAGCGGTGAGAGGCCATGTAGGAGTACATGGTGGGTTGTCTCATTGCAGCCGTCCTCAGGAACTGAGTTCTGTGTTTGTGATCCATGATCAGTTACTACCACACATTGGGCTCCGGGCGCTCCAAGCTCTCTCGACTTATTAATCAACTTGATCCCTGACCAGGAGTTGCAACTAGTTTCTGGTGTTTGTAGGTAGTGTTAGTAGTCTACCAAGTGGCACCCGGTACAGGTGGGCTTGGGACAGACTAGGCACAGTGGCACGGTGTACCAAGCGTACATCCACCAGTCGAGGTGGGCTTGGGAACCCTGCACACATCGTTTGGGGCCGAGAGCGACACCCCGGCCGGATCTCCTTGCAGATGGAACCCGAATAGGCGATAAACCTGGACTAGAGACTTGTTCGGTTAGTCAGGTCGTGGCCGACTCCCTCGCCCGGCTTCCGCTTGAAGGTTGCCGAGGTACATGACATGTACAGGGCGATAAGTGGCGAAAGCGTGTGTGAAGAAGTACACCCCTGCAGGGTTATCATTATCTATTCGAATAGCCGGATTCCTCGGATATGGAAACTTGGACCCCTTGCATAGTTCATAGACAAGTGAAAGTGGATACTCTAAAATACGCAAGATAAGCGTGAGTGCTATGGATGGCGTTCTCGTAGGGAGACGGGAGCGGATCCATAGTGGTGTATTGATATGGTGAATATGTGGACTCGTGTGCGCCACCTCAAAAGAGTTACTTGCAGTCGTAGTTCAGGATAGCCACCGAGTCAAAGCTGGCTTGCTGCAGTTAAACTCCACCACCCCCTTTGTTGATAATGATGCATATGTAGATAGATCTGATGTAAGTCTTGCTGGGTACATTTGTACTCACGTTTGCCTATTTTATGTTTTGCAGAGAGACTTCAGTCTCGCTAGTAGTACCGTGTGGACTTCGATGTTTAGCTTGTTACCTCAGCTACGATCTTGTGCCCTCGGCAGGATCTGGTAGATAGTCAGGCTTTCAAGCCTTTTTCATTTATAGATGTCTGTACTCAGACATGATAGCTTCCGCTTGTGCTTTGATTTGTATGCTCTAAATGTTGGGTCATGAGACTCATGTTTGTAATATCTCGCTCCTCGGAGCCTATTGAATAATACTTGAGTTGTAGAGTCATGTTGTGATGCCATGTTGTATTTGCACATATCGAGCATATTGTGTGTATGTTATTGAAATGCTTGGTATGTGTGGGATCTGACTATCTAGTTGTTTATCCTTAGTAGCCTCTCTTACCGGGAAATGTCTCCTAGTGTTTCCACTGAGCCATGGTAGCTTGCTACTGCTCCGGAACACTTAGGCTGGCCGGCATGTGTCCTTCTTCGTTCCTGTGTCTGTCCCTTTAGGGAAATGTCACGCGATGAATACCGGAGTCCTGTTAGCCCGCTACAGCCCGGTTCACCGGAGTCCTGCTAGCCCAGTGCTACAGCCTGGATTCACTCGCTGATGACCGACACGTTTGATGCTGGGTCATGGATGCATGTCCCTGTAAGTTTGTGCCACTTTGGGTTTACGACTAGCCATGTCAGCCCGGGCTCCTTATCATATGGATGCTAGCGACACTATCATATACGTGTGCCAAAAGGCGCAAACGGTCCCGGGGAAAGGTAAGGCGACACCCGTGGGAATACCGTGCGTGAGGCCGCAAAGTGATATGAGGTGTTACATGCTAGATCGATGTGGCATTGAGTCGGGGTCCTGACAGCGTTGGTATCAGAGCTTGACTGCCTGTAGGATTACCAAGCCAAACTGGTCGAAGTTGAGTCTAGAAATTCTTTAGTTATATAAGGGAATTGATTGTGGGATGGGAACGTAAGGCTCTTTTTACTCCTTATTTCTCATGCCTTCTGATCTGAGTCATCTTATCTTCCTGCGGGGTTAAGAAACTAGGCTTTCTCTTCTTTCTATTAGGATCACGTGTTACTAATCCGTAGACTTATAAGATTGTTGGATTTAAGCTTGAGTTCAGTTCCTACGACTTCTGTATGTTAACTGTTGATCTCGAAACCTTGATATTGTGCTTCTGAGTGGTTATGCCACCATTTTTGTGAATGTCCCAAATCTTTTCTGAGCATTTACAGCCGTTATGCTGTCCGAGTCATCCCAGGTTTCTAAATAGCCTGATGCATTTTCAAATCCTTTCTTTCCGTTCCTGATGTCCTTTATGGCCAGATTAACCACACTAGACGGTGGGTTGAGGTACTCTATTGCCTCGACATCTATGTTGGAGTTAATAATTATGACCCTAAGTGCTTAGGGGATCATCTAGTGGTCTAGCCATGATCTGTGTTTCCAGTGTGATGATTCTGGCCGTCATTATCGAAAGCATCCCGTGATGCCATTTAGTTAGTAGGCATTCTATTCCTGGGTTTGAACCGAGATTCACTCTACTTAATTCATGTTGATAGTGTTTGCTAGTTCCCTTAGGATATTAGTAACTTTGCGATAGTCCTCATGGTCCGTGGTATTTCCTTCCTCCAAATACCATGAACCATTCAGGCAGAAGTTATTTGAACCAAAAGATCACAATCAGAGTACTCTTGAGGAGTTCTCCATCCATAAATTGTGACTTTGCCAGTCCTACCTCTCTGCATGGCTTATCCGGAAGAAACATGTTGAACTTGGTTCGACATACTAATCTATGCATCCACAACTCAGAAAGTTATATGTTCCTTTGAGTTGTCCCTCTTTAGTTGTCTACTGACCTTCGTCTATCAGTTGATAGTCAAGTTGATGTCGTGCATTCGTGTTCACCGATGCTCGTTATTCTTGTGGTCCGTTAAGCCATTCTATTCAGGATGACTAGGAGAAATGAACTCCAGTACCTCATCCATATCTAGGATCGGGTCAAAGAAGTTGTGCTCCGCAGAACAAATTGCTAATCCAGCTTTTGCTCTGTTCTACCTTGGAGTATTACCATCTTTTATATGGGGATTGTTATAGGAATTGCACACCCTCCTATGAACTCTCGGTAGTGATACTTCTCACCATCGTTAGTCATTTCTCGGTCCCCGTGTTGTTGAACCGGAATGCCGACAAGTGAATTGTGATGTGTGAAATCAATACTCCTAGCAACCTCGTTGCTTGGTAGTTAAAGGACAATAATTTCATTCTTAGCGTGTTGGTTTTTGAATCATCCTTCTAAGACTGATCGTGCTACCTAGTCCTTATTTCGGTGCACCCTTCGATTGATGAGTTAGGATCTTGTCAAGTCCTCACTCATTTGATCATATCGTCTTGCCCTCAAAAGCGAGATTGTTCTCGAGCTTAGTAACATACCGGTGGTTCGTGATTTTCCGAATATCTTCTCGGAAGTATTACCAGGTTGTCCCTTGACTGTTATGTTGAGCTCGTGATCAAGTTGGTTTCTTGTGAACCACCTTCTCTCCAAGAATCGGTGTTAGATATCCCTGAGCTAGTTGGTTAAGCTAGACAACAACTTGGAGAGTTGGAAGATAAAAGCTTGTCCGACTTAGTTCATGTTAAGGGATATCTTTTTGTGTGTGTGTGTGTTGAAGAAAGATGATATCTTCATCAATTGGTCCTTGTGATCAATTGTTGGATCTATTATCTTACCCAAACCTTTGATTGAGTATGGGCTATCGTCAAATCAAATCAGAACCAACGATATTCGTAATGTTGTCTTACTCGTGGTTTTTCCTCGAGCATACACCATTATATTCTTTGATCTGACCAATGCTATCACCGTGTTCACTTAACTATGGAATTCCTTTTAAAAAGGGAACCCGGATGAATTGTTGTTGAGCCCATTGACAACATCCTTATCTCCTCCATGATTTTGTTGAACATTAAGCTAGTGTTGGAAACTTGTATAAGCATTTTCTTCATGCCCCGTTCATGAAGTGTATGCTTGGATGGAAGAAGTGACTTCCTCTAATTCATGTGCATTTGGTGCAAGTTGCCGCCATGGTTTGAGAAAGGTTTGTTTTGTTTCCTCTGGAATCGTCCCAAGTCAGTCATGCAGGTGCAAAGTATACTATGGTTTGGTAGATTAATTACCTCCACTCCATATGTATTCTATAGCACCCCAAGCCACTAATTGATTTGTTCTAGGAGAAGGAGTTCTTTTAAGAGCTAACCCGGGCTTAATCAAGAACTTTGATATCCTCGATGATGGTTCCCAACCAGAACTCGGTAGTGTTTTACTATAAGACTACCATGTGGTCATGCTTGTCTGGGACAACATGTTCACATGTTTGTAGCAGAACCAGCTCATGTTTTGGAGCTTGCTATCGCAGTTCGTCCCTCGAGAATCTCGCAACGTCATCTCGTCGATTTGTGTTGCAAACTTGCATCTTTCTTCCTAGACACGATGAGTCTGGATTGTTCTGACACCAACCAGATCTAAATCTCAGGCAGATATGATGGTTGGAGAATTTTTCCAAGAACTATAATATTGGTCTCTCTGTAACCGGTAAAGAGGATGTCGTGGCCAACACACCCAACCGGAAGACCTATTATTGTAGGGCCTGTTCGGCCTTCCGCCAGCTCCGCGGATCTGCGGAGCGCGTATATCCCAGCTCCACCTTTTCAGCCTGCAGCTCCGCCGACTCCGCGAGCTGACTCGGGAGTGGAGGGATTCCGAACGCTCCCGTAGTATCTTGTTTAAGGAAGTTGGCCACCTCCCCATAAGGATTTCGTAGGATTTACCTCCCCAGTTGTTCCTTATGGATTTTTGTGTTCCCGAAGTCCGACCTTTTACTTGATGTTCTAGATATCAAACCATATCTATGAATGGGTTACACTAGCACATCAAGGAGAACATTAGAAGCGGAGTGCTAAATGTCTCTCGGTCGATCATCCAGATTTTATTTCCTTGGCCCCGCCAAGAGTGAAATCTGAGGAAGTGATATCTTCCTTTACATCTGCATCATCCATCATCATTCATCATGGTAGCAAGTTGTGTTGCCAGGATCCTTGACACGGATATTGGTAAAATCTTGATGATTATGGAAATGCTCAAGTTCTTGAGAGCACGCGCAAGTGCTAGGTTTGATCGTCGGCATTAACTATATAGTGCTCTCAGTTTCCTCGGCAATGCTATGACCTTTTCAAACAGTGAATTCACTCTCTGTTGTTGGGTTCTTCCCCAGTTACTAGAATCATTCCCAGCATTTGCATTTTGTTCCCAGCTCGCACCGCCAATGTGCCATTCTACCATGGGTCTCTTCCATTTCCGGTGGTAAGCAAATTCATCCATTACGTTGTCTTCAACAAGGTAATCCACATCATCCATAGTCCAAGTATGCCATTCTACCGAACCCCTCCAAACGATCGCTTGAGAATTGCCTTAGGCTGGTATAAAGGTTTTCAATGATCTCTGAATCAAAGGTAATTCTTTTGCCACTTAAGGTAATAATCTACGAATCACCCTCCTCCAGGATGTTTCGTCGTGGTATCATGGCAACTCAACTCCTCGCTACGTTGACAACCGATCACCACATTCTTAAGTCTGGAATTGTTGTCTACCTAGCGAGCCCTCATCATCTGTCTCAGTCCATTTCCTCAGATGTATGCTTCGTGTCTAAGCTCGAGAGATGTGACAATGTCTCATCCCATGAGTTGATCCTGAGTTGTTCGGTCTTCGAGAAGATCGATCCTTCTAGAGTTTTCCTTTCCTCTTCTTGTCATGATTAGCTAGAGTTCTCAAAGCAAGACGTCAAGACAATGATGGTGATCGAATCAATGTTCTTATGAAGTGCACCCTGGATCGTGAAGATTATACTAGTTTGCGTTCCCCCTTCATCTTACCCTACGCTTGAATCTCGGGACGAGATTCTTGTTTAGTGGGGGCGAGTTGTCACATCCCTAGCTTCTGGTGCTGCCTAGTGTTTGCATCATGTTTAATTTTTGAAACTTGAACTGAGGAAATTTGGAAGCCTCAACAACTTAAATAAAAGAGGGGCAAAGAACCCTGGAAAATGCATTCAATGTTTCCAAAATGGCCTTAACTAATGTTGGTTATATTTTGGCAAGGGTTTTACACCAAACCAAAAAATAATGAACATTTTTGAGGAATATTTTGAGCATTGAATTTAAATCATATTCTATTTGAATTTGGAATTATATTCATAATATATAATGAATATATTTTCAAATGACCTGAGATATTTTATGTATATGTGGAGAAGTCCATTAAGTGACTTAAAAATATCCAGGGGAGTTTTGGCACTGTTTTCAAATTTTGTTTGAATTAGAATTCAGTGGCAATTAAATAAAACAAAACAGAAGAAAAATAAAAAAAAGAGCAGAAGCCTACCTGTCGCTTACCTGCGCCTCACCTGTGCTAGCCCAGCCCACCCTGCCAGTCCACTTGGCGGCCCAGCCCACCAGGGGCACCGCCGTCTTCAACCTCTGCCTACTGGCAGAGGCGTGTCGACGCGCCGTGCCCGGGCCTCCACCTCCTGCTTCGCCGTGGCAGCCTCCCCGACATCCTCGCGACGCCACGGAGACACCCAGAGCCATCCCCTCGTTCTCCCCACTCCCTCTGGACCGCTCCCCCCCTCCTCTGGCTCCCTCTTCCCCTCTCTTCCCTGTGAGCCCCGAGAGCACGCCGTCGCCGTAGCCGTGGCCATAGGCCACCACCCGCCCAACCAGCACGGCGAAGAGCTCCACCGCGTCACACTAACGCATGCGACCACGGGAGCCCTGCAACGTCATCCCCGGCCTCATCTTCAACCTCCGGCCGCCGGTGACTTCGCAGTCGATTCGGGGGCTCCAGCACTTCCCCGACCTCGTCGTCGACTCTGCTAGTCCCTACGTGAGCCACTCTCCATTTTCCCCCTGGAATCCCCGTCGTTCCCCTCCCCTAGCTAGCTTCCCCACCTCCGCCGAGGCTCGCCGCCGCCATGGTCAACGAGCTCCGCGCTCGTGAGCTTGTCCGCTCGCCCGAGCATCACCAGCGTGTTCTCCGCGCTCCTGCGAACCCGAAACACCCACGGGTGCTCCCTGCCATGCCCTATAGCGCCATCTCCGTTGTTGCCCGAACTCCGGTGGCCGCAAACGAGCTCGCCGCCGTCGACTCCAGCCACCCCAGGCCCGGCTAGCACCACCTAACGACGCGCGCCGGCGAGGGCACTCCGACGCGCCTAGCCGCAGCTCGAATCGTGCCCTGTGGGCGATTCCCGAGCCTCTGCCGCGTCTGGTCGTTGCCGGCGGCTAGACGCCGGTGGATTAGCCCCGGTTGACCAGGGATTTGACCCCCCTGGGTCACTGACGTGTGGGCCCGGCCCCTGCTAACTTTTGATTAATTAATAACTAATTTTAGTTAAGCCACTGACTCACTGACATGCGGGCCCCGCCCGGCTAACCAAGTTAGTTAGGGTTAATTTTAATTAGGTTAGTTAGTCCAGACACTGACACGCAGGGCCCACAGGTCAGTTTGACCTGGACGGCGCCCGTTGACCTGCTGACGTCACTATGAGGTCATGCTGACGCAATAAACCCCTTTTCTGGATTTAAATAAATCTTAAATGATTTAATAATTTCAGAAAATTCCTAAAACTTCTAAAATTCATAGAAATTCAACCATAACTCCAAATTAAATAAATTATATATGAAAAATGATCAGAAAAATCCAATCTATCCATCTGTATTGGTTTCATGCATGTTAGAACAACTTATAAATGTTGTTTAGCACAAATCACATTAATGGCATTTAAATATCCACATATGGAGTTTGAGTTTGAATCTTGGATTCAAACCAACTTCATTTAATCTGGTTTTAGTTGCATTAGCACAAACCACATCATATTGCCATGTCACATTCATGCATCATATTGTGCATTGCATTGATTGTGTTTTTCCTCAGTTGCCGGTGATTGTCCCCTCTCGATAGACGTGTACCGGCGATGTGATCAATGACACCGATGAAGAGCTATATAATCTTCAGAAGTGCCAGGCAAGCAAAACCCCCTTGTTCATTCCGATAAAATCCCACTCCCTCGCTCCTGCTCTCTTTTACTGCATTAGGACAACAACGATTCATCTGTTACTTGTTGCGGTAGCTGAACCCCTTTATCCTTTGCATGACCTGTCATTGCCACAGTAAATAGATGAAACCCACTAGCATGAGTAGGAGTTGTTTGAGCCCTGATGTGCCTACTCATTCATGCTTGTTTGTCATGCCTGCTACTGCTTAGAGTTGAGTCAGGTCTGATTCATCGGGGATGAATCAGAGGTGTGTGAACATGTCCTATTGTGTGTGAGCTAAGCGTGTGAACACGATTTGGTAAAGGTAGCGGTGAGAGGCCATGTAGGAGTACATGGTGGGTTGTCTCATTGCAGCCGTCCTCAGGAACTGAGTTCTGTGTTTGTGATCCATGATCAGTTACTACCACACATTGGGCTCCGGGCGCTCCAAGCTCTCTCGACTTATTAATCAACTTGATCCCTGTCTAGGAGTTGCAACTAGTTTCTGGTGTTTGTAGGTAGTGTTAGTAGTCTACCAAGTGGCACCCGGTACAGGTGGGCTTGGGACAGACTAGGCACAGTGGCACGGTGTACCAAGCGTACATCCACCCGTCGAGGTGGGCTTGGGAACCCTGCACACATCGTTTGGGGCCGAGAGCGACACCCCGGCCGGATCTCCTTGCGGATGGAACCCGAATAGGCGATAAACCTGGACTAGAGACTTGTTCGGTTAGTCAGGTCGTGGCCGACTCCCTCGCCCGGCTTCCGCTTGAAGGTTGCCGAGGTACATGACGTGTACAGGGCGATAAGTGGCGAAAGCGTGTGTGAAGAAGTACACCCCTGCAGGGTTATCATTATCTATTCGAATAGCCGGATTCCTCGGATATGGAAACTTGGACCCCTTGCATAGTTCATAGACAAGTGAAAGTGGATACTCTAAAATACGCAAGATAAGCGTGAGTGCTATGGATGGCGTTCTCGTAGGGAGACGGGAGTGGATCCATAGTGGTGTATTGATATGGTGAATATGTGGACTCGTGTGCGCCACCTCAAAAGAGTTACTTGCAGTCGTAGTTCAGGATAGCCACCGAGTCAAAGCTGGCTTGCTGCAGTTAAACTCCACCACCCCCTTTGTTGATAATGATGCATATGTAGATAGATCTGATGTAAGTCTTGCTGGGTACATTTGTACTCACGTTTGCCTATTTTATGTTTTGCAGAGAGACTTCAGTCTCGCTAGTAGTACCGTGTGGACTTCGACGTTTAGCTTGTTACCCCAGCTACGATCTTGTGCCCTCGGCAGGATCTGGTAGATAGTCAGGCTTTCAAGCCTTTTTCATTTATAGATGTCTGTACTCAGACATGATAGCTTCCGCTTGTGCTTTGATTTGTATGCTCTGAATGTTGGGTCATGAGACTCATGTTTGTAATATCTCGCTCCTCGGAGCCTATTGAATAATACTTGAGTTGTAGAGTCATGTTGTGATGCCATGTTGTATTTGCACATATCGAGCATATTGTGTGTATGTTATTGAAATGCTTGGTATGTGTGGGATCTGACTATCTAGTTGTTTATCCTTAGTAGCCTCTCTTACCGGGAAATGTCTCCTAGTGTTTCCACTGAGCCATGGTAGCTTGCTACTGCTCCGGAACACTTAGGCTGGCCGGCATGTGTCCTTCTTCGTTCCTGTGTCTGTCCCTTCAGGGAAATGTCACGCGATGAATACCGGAGTCCTGTTAGCCCGCTACAGCCCGGTTCACCGGAGTCCTGCTAGCCCAGTGCTACAGCCTGGATTCACTCGCTGATGACCGACACGTTCGATGCCGGGTCATGGATGCCTGTCCCTGTAAGTTTGTGCCACTTTGGGTTTACGACTAGCCATGTCAGCCCGGGCTCCTTATCATATGGATGCTAGCGACACTATCATATACGTGTGCCAAAAGGCGCAAACGGTCCCGGGGAAAGGTAAGGCGACACCCGTGGGAATACCGTGCGTGAGGCCGCAAAGTGATATGAGGTGTTACATGCTAGATCGATGTGGCATTGAGTCGGGGTCCTGACAAAGCTCTTCAACCAAGTGCGAGCTATTCCTTCCAACATCATGGTGAAATATTTAGCACACACTGCCTCATCCACATCTAACATATCCATTGACATCTCATAGCTCTCCACCCACGCCTCTGGTTGCAAATCGGCGGTGTAATTTGGTACCTTACGAGGTCCCTTGAAATCCTTGGGTAGTCTCACATTACGCAAAGTGGGGGTAAGACACGGCACCCCTAAGGAACTGAACACCACACCTGGCTCCACTGAGGCCGTAGGGTGAACCGGAGTATGTTGCCGTGCTCTGTGTCGAGCTGCCAACTCGGCCTCCCGACGTGCGCGGCCATGGTCCACAACATCATGCGCATTAGCGCCTCCCCCTGTCGGGTTATTTCCTCGTGGTGAATTTCGGCGACGTGCACTACTGGACACGGCCGGTTCGTCCTCCACGTGTCTGCTATAGCTCCGGCTTGGACGGGGAGTGGAATGAATCCTCTCACGACTGTGTGAATACGCCTGCTATTGATTTAGTGCTATTTGAAGGAGATCCCTGGCCCGACGTGCTTCCACTGCAACTGGTGACTCGCTGTCGGTTGGGAGGGCCGCTAGGTGTGAAGCGGCGGCCACAATGTTCTCCAACGGGTTGGAATAATGCCCAGGAGGTGTTGGTACGTACTATGGCACAACATTGTTCTGGCGAGGCGGGTCCATCGTACGCGGTTGAACCGGAGCCCCTGTTCCCGGCGCCTCCACCCGGTTTAGTATGGGTTGGTTACCAGCTCCTGCTCCTGGTGTGTTGAAGAGATTCTACGGCTCATAAACCGACGGGAGACGCGATCGGTACCTTCTTCTCATGACTTCCTCTGAAGCATTCTGATCCAGCCTAATCCGGTAGGCCTGTGCTTCCAATTCAGCCCGCTCTGTAGCCATCCTAGCATTCTTTGTCGCCAGGTCCGCTTTAGCCTGGGCTATCTGATCTTTCACTTTTGCAATCTCTGCATTGTGTTGATCCCTGGCTGCTGCATCCACCTCTGCGGCCATCAACGTTGCCAAAGCGTCAAACAAATCAGACAGGGCTTGGGCTGGAGGCGGCGCTGAGCTTCCTGCCCCTGCTGGTGTGGCCGTTGTTGAACCGGAGAGCATTGCTACAGTGGTAGATGAATGAGGCGTTGATTGTGTGTCGGCCATGAAGATGGTGGCCCGGTTTGGCAGATCAGGGGAATCCGGAATACTGTTGCCCTCGGATCCTCCATCAATCTGGCCGTCCTGCAACTGGTAAAGTGATTCGGTCTCTCCAGAAGACTCGTCATCAGAACAGACCACGGTCTCTCCATCGGACACCGGCCCGTCCTCGTACCTCGATCCATGGATGACACCCACGAAAACATGCCTTGCCTCGGGTTGAACCGGCGAAGAACTTGCATGCCAAGCCGTTTCGATGATGTCGGTGCAGATGTCCGGCTCAGGGGCCGGTTCGCCGATCTTGCCGATGAAGATGTGAATCCAACCGAAGGGGACCCGGTACCCGTATTCGATTGAATCGGCCTCGAGACCCCATCCTGCATTGTCGATGTAGAGCTTGCCGGGACGACTCTTCGTCATCCGTCCCACAGCGTATCCCTTAAGTCCATCGAAGCTGCCCTTCAAGAACTCAAAACCATTATGTGATAGCCCCACGGTGGGTGCCAACTATCGTGGGCTTGTCACGGCTGATGTCCTTGTGAAGGGACTTAGTCGTGGAGCCATCGCTACGCGTTAGCTTAAAGGGGTTAAATTGGACAAGGGGACACATGGAGTTTTATACTAGTTCGGCCCCTTCGAGGAAGATAAAAGCCTACGTCTAGTTGTGATTGGTATTGCTAGGGTTTCGAAGGCCAGGGAGCAAATCTGCTTTGTCTGGATCTCGAGTTGTTGTCTGTCCCTAAACCGCGGCCGGGTCGTCCCTTTATATACATAGGTTGATGCCCGCCGGGCTACAGAATCCCAAAGCCGGATCATAAACGTATCCGGTTCGATCTCTATTGTCCCTATCTTATAATACAAGTTTCATGACTAGGTCAGTTTACATTTACAGACCTTAACTCGCCTTTGGGCCTCGGGCCTTCGTGAAGCGCCATCATCCTTGCATCTTCCTGGGCTTTTAATCTTCAAAGAGTCAACCCAGCTACATAAGGCCGGTTTACCTCCAGTAGTAATATCCCCAACAGGTCTCATACCTCTCGACACGGGCATTAGTATGAAATACTAATTTCAACTCTTAGAACATCTTATATGCTTTGTGGCGTTCAAAACGTTTTTGAAGTCCCGTTTCTAAGCCGTAAATCATGGTGCACTAAACTATTAAGTAGTCATCATACTAAGCTTTGTCAAACGTTCATAACATGTGTATCTGCTCCTGCAATAGGTCTATCACCTAGCGGTGCATCAAGGACATAATTCTTCTGTGCAGCAATGAGGATAATCCTCATATCACGGACCTAGTCTACATCATTCCTACTATCATCTTTCGACATAGTTTTTCTCTAGGAACATATCAAAAATAAACGGGGAGCTACATTGTGAGCTATTGATCTACAACATAGTTATGCAAATACTATCAGGACTAAGTTCATGATAAATTAAAGTTCAATTAATCATATTACTAAAGAACTCCCACTTAGATAGACATCCCTCTAATCATCTAAGTGATCACGTGATCCATGTCAACTAAACCATGTCCGATCATCACATGAGATGGAGTAGCTTTCAATGGTGAACATCACTATGTTGATCATATCTACTATATGATTCACGCTCGACCTTTCAGTCTCAGTGTTCCGAGGCCATACCTGTATATGCTAGGCTCGTCAAGTTTAACCCGAGTATTCTGCTTAAGCAAAACTGGCTTGCACCCATTGTATGTGAACGTAGCGCTTATCACACCTGATCATCACGTGGTGTCTCGGCACAATGAACTGTAGCAACGGTGCATACTCAGGGAGAACACTTATACCTTCAAATTTAGTGAGAGATCATCTTATAATGTTACCATTGTAGTAAGCAAAATAAGATGCATAAAGGATAAACATCACATGTAATCAATATAAGTGATATGATATGGCCATCATCATCTTGTGCCTTTGATCTCCATCTCCAAAGCACTGTCATCATCACCATCGTCACCGGCTTGACACCTTGATCTCCATCGTAGCATCATTGTCGTCTCGCCAACTATTTCTTCCACGACTATCGCTACCGCTTAGTGATAAAGTAAAGCAATTACATGGCGATTGCAATTCATACAATAAAGCGACAACCATATGGCTCCTGCCAGTTGCCGATAACTGTGTTACAAAACATGATCATCTCATACAACAATTTATATAATCATGTCTTGACCATATCACATCACAACATACCCTGCAAAAACAAGTTAGACGTCCTCTACTCTGTTGTTGCAAGTTTTACGTGGCAGCTATGGGCTTAGAAAGAACCATTCTTACCTACGGCATAAAAACCACAACGTGGTATAGTGATTGCTTTTTGATCTTCAGAAAGAACCCTATTCATTGAATCCGATTCAACTAAAGTTGGAGAAACAGACACCCGCCAGCCACCTGTGTGCAAACCACGTCGGTAGAACCAGTCTCATGAACGCGGTCATGTAATGTCGGTCCGGGCTGCTTCATCCAACAATACCGCCAAATCAAGAAACAACTAGTGATGGCAAGCAATATGTATATACCCACGCCCACAACTCCTTTGTGTTCTACTCGTGCATATAACATCCACGCATAGATCTGGTTTGGATGCCACTGTTGGGGAACGCAGTATTTCAAAAAAATTCCTACGATCACGCAAGATCTATCTAGGAGATGCATGGCAACGAGAGGGGAGAGTGTGTCTATGTACCCTCGTAGACCGAAAGAGGAAGCGTTAAGTAACGCGGTTGATGTAGTCGAACGTCTTCATGATCCAACCGATTAAGTACCGAACGCACGGCACCTCCGCGATCTGCACACGTTCAGCTCAATGACGTCCCTCGGACTCTAGATCCAGCTGAGGTTGAGGGAGAGTTTCGTCAGCACGACGGCGTGTTGATGGTGATGATGAAGTTACCGATGCAGGGCTTCGCCTAAGCACTACGACAAATATGACCGAGGTGGAAACCTATGGAGGGGGGCACCGCACACGGCTAAGAAATCAACTTGTGTGTCTTTGGGTTGCCCCCTGCCCACGTATATAAAGGAGGGGGGAAGAGGAGGTCGACCTAGGAGGGGCGTGCCTATAGGGGGAGTCCAACTAGGATTCCCAATCCTAGTTGGAGTCCCCTTCCTTTTCCAAGAGGGGAGAGAGAGGGAAGGAGTAGGAGAGGGAGAAGGAAAGAGAGGGGGGCGTCGTCCCCTCCCTAGTCCAATTCGGACTTGCCATGGGGGGCGCGCGGCCACCCCTTGAGGCCCCTTTCTCCTTGCACGTATGGCCTATTAAGGCCCACTACTTCCCCCGGCGAATTCCCGCAACTCTCCGGTACTACGAAAAATACCCGAACCACTCAGAACCTTTCCGATGTCCGAATATAGCCTTCCAATATATCGATCTTTACGTCTCGACCATTTCGAGACTCGTCGTCATTTCCGCGATCTCATCCGGGACTCTAAACAAACTTCGGTCATCAAATCACATAACTCATAATACAAATCGTCATCGAACGTTAAGTATGCGGACCCTACGGGTTCAAGAACTATGTAGACATGACCGAGACACATCTACAGTTAACAACCAATAGCGGAACCTGGATGCTCATATTGGCTCCTACGTATTCTATGAAGATCTTTATCGGTCAAACCGCATAACAACATACGTTGTTCCCTTTGTCAACAGTATGTTACTTGCCCAAGATTCGACCGTTGGTATCATCATACCTAGTTCAATCTCATTACCAGGAAGTCTCTTTACTCATTCCGTAATGCATCATCCCGCAAATAACTCATTAGTCACATTGCTTGCAAGGCTTATAGTGATGAGCATTACCGAGAGGGCCCAGAGATACCACTCCGATACACGGAATGACAAATCCTAATCTTGATCTATGCCAACTCAACAAACACCATCGGAGATACATGTAGAGCATCTTTATAATCACCCAGTTACGTTGTGACATTTGATAACACACAAGGTGTTCCTCCGATATTCGGGAGTTGCATAATCTCATAGTTAGAGGAACATGTATAAGTCATGATGAAAGCAATAGCAATAAAACTAAACGATCATTTATGCTAAGCTAACGGATGGGTCATGTCCATCACATCATTCTCTAATGATGTGATCCCGTTCATCAAAAGACAACACATGTCTATGGTTAGGAAACTTACCCATCTTTGATTAACGAGCTAGTCAAGTAGAGGCATACTAGGGACACTCTATTTGTCTATGTATTCACACATGTACTAAGTTTCCGGTTAATACAATTCTAGCATGAATAATAAACATTTATCATGATATAAGGAAATATAAATAACAACTTTATTATTGCCTCTAGGGCATATTTCCTTCACCCAATCCCACTTGGGATCATGCCCCTAGTTGCACCCCCTGCCATGTTTGTGTGTAGGAGGAAGGCAGGGGAGGTTGCGCTCCCCTTTCCTTTCTCTCATGAGGAGGGAAAGGCAGGAGGGGCCAACCCTCCCCCTTTCCTTCCCCTAGGGTCGACGGCCAGGGAGACGGGTGTGCCAGCACCCTTATGGGCTGGTGTGTCTATCCCCTTGGCCCATTAGGCCCATATACCTCCCGGGGATGTCCGGAACCCCTTCCGGCGATCCGATGACTACTCGATGCACTCCGAAACTCTTCCGATGTCCGAATAGTATCGTCCTATATATCAATCTTTACCTCCGGACCATTTCGGAGCTCCTTGTCATGTCCGTGATCTCATCCGGGACTCTGAACAACATTCGGTCACCAAATCATATAACTCATATAACATTATATTGTTAACGAACGTTAAGCGTGCGGACCCTACGGGTTCGAGAACTATGTAGACATGACCGAGACACCTTTCCAGCCAATAACTAATAGTGCAACATGGATGCCCATATTGGCTCCTACATATTCTATGAAGATCTTTATCTGTCGAACCTTATGACAACATACGTAATTCCCTTTGTCTGTCGGTATGTTACTTGCTCGAGATTCGATCGTCGGTATCTTCATACCTAGTTCAATATCGTTACCGACAAGTCTCTTTACTCACTAGTCACTTTGCTTGCAAGGCTTCTTATGATGTGTATTACCGAGAGGGCCTAGAGATACCTCTATGGTACTCGGAGTGACAAATCCTAATCTCGATCTATGCCAACTCAACAAACACCTTCGGAGATACCTATAGAGAATCTTTATGATCACCGTTACGTTGTGACATTTGATAGCACATGAGGTATTCCT
Organism: Triticum dicoccoides; assembly: GCF_002162155.2. Classification (NCBI taxonomy): domain Eukaryota; kingdom Viridiplantae; phylum Streptophyta; class Magnoliopsida; order Poales; family Poaceae; genus Triticum; species Triticum dicoccoides. The sequence goes on along the minus strand of NC_041384.1, from coordinate 558,998,537 downwards.
CCGGTATCCAGGAGTTGCATAATCTCATAGTCAAAGGAATATGTATTTGACATTAAGAAAGTAATAGCAATAAACTGAACGATCATATGCTAAGCTAACAGATGGGTCTTGTCCATCGCATCATGCATTCTCCTAATGATGTGAAACCATTATCAAATGACAACACATGTCTATGGTTAGTAAACCTTAACCATGTTTGATCAATGAGCTAGTCTAGTAGAGTCTTACTAGGGACACAGTATTTGTTTATGTATTCACACATGTATTTCAGTTTCCAATCAATACAATTATAGCATAAATAATAAACCTTTATCATGGATAAGGAAATATAAAATAACAACTTTATTATTGCCTCTGGGGCATATTTACTTCACGCTCAACCTCAGCGACCATCTTGTCACTTGTCGTATAGGTGTTGAGCGAGCAGGTAGTTAGGTGGACATTGTTTGGGTGCGTGTCAGCTCGCCACCGAAGACACAACTTTAATGACACCCGTCCCAGGAGCGTGTCAAGGAAACATCAGGTAGATGGGCGAGCGACGCATAAGGAGAGACAATTCTTGGCGGGGAGCTTCATCAATATGACACCTCACTATGCATTTAATGCATTTTCCTAACCCGTCAAAGTTAGGTATTTGGCACTGTAGCCATTATTTACCTATGTAAATACCATTTTTCCACTGTGGTAGCCCCTTTCCCATAAAAGGAGGCCCATGGCTACCTTTACAAGGGTCGACACTTTGCTTAATGACATGCATAGCCGCACTTCCAGCGCAATCTTGCAGGATAGTCGTGCTCCTTGTACTTGTGCATACATCAAATACATCAAAGCAGGAGTAGGGTTTTACGCTTCACAGCGGCCCGAACCTGGGTAAACCACCGTGATGATTGCTGGATTTGTTCTTTGTGCTTGACGATCTCCCCAGTCAAACCGCGAAGGGATCACCATGATCCTATAGATGGTCGTACGCACGACATAGAGTAACGCTTTAAGCAAGATGACATATATAGAAAAAATAAGATCAACTAATATGATCGAACCCTATCATTTTACCCTTTGTAGCAACAATACAAATACGTGTAGCGCTATCCCTTCTGTCTCAAGGTGAGAACACCGTAAGATTGAACCTACTACTATGCACCACTTCCACTAAAGATCTAATCATTAACTTGGCCAAAGATAACTCATAAATTGCAAGATTGAACCTACTACTATGCAATCCCAAGAGTGATAAGCTACTCAACTTTCACTTCCACGTACCACCATGGAGAACTCAAACCTATGCACCAAATGCAATGGCAAGGTCACACAGAGTGCCCAAGTCCTCTCTCAAATACCACTAAAGCAACTAATGCTAGAAAGGAATATGGGAGGAAGAACGAAGAAGAGAACACAACAAACTCTCTAGATCCAAGGGGTCCTCCTCACATAGAGGAGAAAGTGATTGGTGGAAATGTGGATCTAGATCTCTTCTCTCTTTCCCTTCAAGCAAGAATCATTGGAGGGATTAAGAGATAACAAGCTCGAAGAAGGTCAACAATGGGTGACAAACAGGATCTCGAAGGGATAATAACCATTGGGGAAGAAGACCCCCTTAAATATGCCCCCCCAAATACAACTGTTATGCCCACTGGTCATGCCCAAGTGGTACTACCGCTTGGGGAGTGGTACTACCGCTTAGCATGGTCAAAGCAACCCAGCAATATAGAAAAACAAGGGTGGTAGTTCTGTCACAACGGTACTACCGCTCAGGGAGTGTTACTACCACTTGAAGCAGTACTACCGCATGGGGAGCAGTACTACGGCTTGAAGCGGTACTACCGTTGGGAGATGTACTACCGCTTGGAGCGGTACTACCGCTCTATTACCGTGAAATTTGTGACGAGTTTCGGAAGAATTTTTCCCAAGCGGAAGTAGCTACGGTAGACCACAACAGAAGTACCGCATGAAGTGGTACTGCTGCTTGGGTGCTGCAAAAATGCCCAAGCAAAACAGAAGAAACAAGTAATACTGAAACAGTCATAACTTTTGCACACGGGCTCCGAAATCAGCAAACTCAATCTAGTTGGATAGATGACGACAAGTCTATCCAACAGCGATGTGGTATATTAAAAACTAGCAATGTATAATAGATTCTAATAGGATAAGGAAGAGTACCTTCCCCAAATATGAACCGACAAACTCTCCAACACCTAAAGTGCAAATATAATGCAAATGAACTCCGTGTTCGATGAATTTAAGTTTAAAAAGAAGACGAACACAAACTCTAAAATCTCACAATGAGAAAACCAAATAATAATCAAGAAAGATGATGCCAGTGATGCAAAGGTTTGAGATTTATATGAACGATGCGATCAAGCTACTCACTCGAGAGCCCCCCCTTGATAGTACGACTATCGATCCTATAAACCGGTCTCTTAGCTAACACCATGAGACCGATAAAATAGAAAACATATCAAGGACAAACCTTTGCCTTGCGCATAGTCGACTTGAGTTAGATGATGACGATCCTGTACTCCTCAAGTTGGACCACCTTTCTTGATTGCGCAGGCTCGATAAAGACTAGTAGATTCTCCCCCATACTCTATTATGAGTGAGCCACTCCTTGGCACATCTTCACAGGTCCATTGCCACCACAAATGGGTGGCAAGCTTCAAGCATGATCTCTTTGTGATACTCCACTTGAACTTGCACACCGCAATCTTGATGACGATCACCACTTGATATCATCCTCCATGGGTCATATGAGATCTTCCTTTTGATGCACCCCCATGGAAACAAACCTAAACCCACAAAGAACACTCACTTGACCATGGGTTAGTACACAAAGCATAATGGGCAATGCTTACCATACCACGGGATCACTTGATCCCTCTCGATACATCTTGTATGCTTTGTGTGCTGATCAACTTGATTCACTCGATGATGATGTCTTGATCAACCTTGCATCATGTCTTCTCTATGATTAATATTTGGATAATTCCTTGAGTAGCACCTTGGTCATCACATAATCTCCTTGAAACCAACAAATGGACTTCAAGAAATGCCTATGGACAAACCCTTCAAATATAGCTCAAGGAAACCATTAGTCCATAGAGATTGTCATCAATTACCAAAACCAAACACAGGGGCACCACGCTCTTTCACATAGGCATGCCAATACTATCAAAAGGGATGATGATGTGACAAAGAACCTTTTGCTTCATGTGCTTAAAGATCAAAATCCAAAGTCCTCGAAATCCTCCAAGATTTCCACTATATCTTCCTAACCCAGTTCCATTCGATGTTGCCCTAACACTTCCACTCGGAGCCACAAGACCAGCAAGATATACCAACTCAGTTGTTCCAAACCCTAGTTCAGTCAGAGCCTCCAACATCCCACTCGGAACCATCGACGCAACTTGGCAAACCTTCTGTTCTCACATCAGAATTCCCGAGAAAATCTAGTCAAAAATTCTGAAGTGTCAACAAAGAGTGTGCCAGTGCCAAGGTACTCATCTTAGAGCCACCGATTGAAATCATGTGGACCTACCGATGAATCTAAAAGTTGACACTTTTGTTCAACTCGAAGCCATCGAGCAAAACCAGTCAGAGCCTCTGAGCTGTGCATGTGTAATAGTTAGATTTTTTGGTCCAGCCTATAAATACCACCCACCTGTCCCACCAGTTCTACTCGAAGCAAATTCCACTCCCATCATTTATTATGAGAGAGAACTCCGCCTCCTTGTGCTGATTTCACAGGGCAATTCGCTCCAACCATCCAATCAACCCATTTGCTTTCCACTCCTACCTTCTCAAACCCATAGCTAAGTCTTGAGATAGTTTGAGTATTGAAAAGCTTATCTTTTGAAGCACAAGAGCAAGAGATTCATTATCCTCCAATCCCTATCTTATTACTTTTGGAGTGTGTGTGCCTCCTAAATCGGCTAGGTGTGCTAGGAAGGCTTGTGAAGAAGCATTGTACGAGCTCAAAGATCGTGAATATCTACCTTACTAAGGCTAATCCTTCATGGGTGTAAGCCATGGTGAAATAGGTATGGTTGCTCCTTCATGGACCCTTTGTGGGTGAGTGTCCTTCGTTGATGGTTTCTTCGTGGAATCTTGCAATTGGGATCCTTGTGATCTTGATCCTTTGTGGATCAAAGCCTCCATCAACATGGATGTAAGATATTGCCAACTATCCGAACCATTGAAGAAATCTTCACCAAGCCAATTGTGTTTGTGATTCTTTAAACTCCACTGTTTTACTTCACACTTGCTTGTCTCCACTTTACGCTGCCTATTACTCTAGACTTGCATATGTAGGATGCTCTATAGGTTGCTAGAAAAGCCCAAAGTCCATCAAGAAATTGGAACTTGGAAAATAGTGCATTATTGTGCTTAGTAGTCTATTCACTCCCCCCTCTAGACGTACTTATCAATCTACAATATACTTTGAGTTGAATGCTCAATAGAGTGTCGAAGCGAGATATTTTACATCACGAGAAAAGGTGATGAGGTCCAACCCCTCACTCTCTCAAATGAAGACATCCATGCTAGTAACATGGTAGAAGTGTATGTCATAGTGATGATCTTGATGGGGTATCCCTGCAAAGGATGCTTTGTCGTATGGCTAAAGTATAGAACCTCTGCGGAGTTCAAAACTATTTAGAAGTGTCCACGATCATGGACGAGCCGGGATAAGTCACATTATTCTATCCTTGTTAAACTTGGAGGTCTAATCTTTAATAAAAGGGCAGTCAACAAACCTTGGAAAGAAATTATTAAGCAAGTGCAACATAGATGATCTGTGTTTTAAAGAAATTTAGGGGTTATCCATGAAATGGCTATGGAACCGTTGGTCTTAGTGACCATGAGAGATTGGTTATGATATTGGAATGATCACGAGAATGACTTGAATATTATACACTTATATGTATGCTTTATCTTTGTCATATCTGCTAGATAAAGTCTGCTATGTCATGATAGCTAGAACTGCTTTGATTATGTGATGTTTATGCCATGTATCACTTTGCTTGAGTTATATGTTATTTGGTTGTGAGTACTTTTTAAGTACTCACTTGACTCGTTGTTTTGTCCATATCTAGTTGAGGAGCTGTCTTCCACTAGCGTGACACTCAGAGTGTTTGTTTGCTAGGAGAGTTTCCCAGCCAGTTCCCTGTGGAGTGGTGCCGCTCCAAGTTTGTGTTGCCCCTAGATGTTGTCTTCCATTGTCGTTACTGATATAGTGTCATCTATCACATTGTTGTAGTAAATAAGCCACAATTTCTTTGTTTCTCTTTAGTAAGGTCTGTGTTGTGATCATCATGTATGTCAGATGGCACCAGCCGATACCTGGGTTGGAGTGTGCGGCGCTCCAATTAGTGAATTGGCGTATGCCACAGATGCAGGTAGTTTGGTAGTTATGTTCAGGGCTACGAGGATCCCGCTGTTACAGGGAACACATCCCCCATAACAGTTGAATTCCGGACATGTCGCCCCCCTTTGAGTGCCTACTTGGGTGCGACGTGACACAAGGCTCCGGAGTCCCTATGCACTTGTGACTCGGTCCGTGGCACATTCGCACGACATTCTCCTCTGACAAAGTATCCTTACTCATTGTTACACATCTAATTGTTTGGTCATATTGGCATGACCCACTGTTACTCACATGTCTCACTATTATCGGGTTTCATTTCTACTGATATCCCCTCGTCCTTGAAAGAAGTCACAAAAGTATCCGTTGATACTTCACGACATTTATTCTCGATATGTATATCCGCGTTTCTAATAGCGCAATCATAAGGCAAATCAATAAACGATATCTTCATTCGCAAATAAACATCTTCCTAAAAAATATCGCATCGACGCCTATATATATGCGTCGGTTGGGATGCGTGCCCCGGCCTCGTGATTCTTTCCCTTTCGACCTGTCCCCTCCTTCGTTATTAGCTCTCCTGACGCCTTCTCCACTCCTAATCGCCATTACAATCCTCTTCCGCCGCCGCTGCCGCTAGATCTCGCCCCACCGAAACCAAGCGATCCAAACCACACCGCCGACCGTCACAAAAACAAGATCCGCCGCTAGGCCTACGCTCAACATCGGTAGATCTAGGCGACCCCATGGCCGGCGCCCCTGAATCGCGTGGCTCTGGCGTCCGCCGCATACCATTGAGGCGCGTTGGGGCGTCAACTTCAAGTTCTTCTTGCCCTTGCTGCTGCGACAATTCTCACTGGGGGAGGAAGGACAAAAAAGGTACAATCTACTCGGAATCTAGTAAGTTTTGAGTCGGCAGATGTAGATCAAAGTTTTTTTTTTAGAACTAGATGTTGATCAAAGTTTGGTAATTTGTTGAAGCGTTTGTGGAAAGTTTGGGATGGGCTTTCCCGGCGCATGGCTCAAAGCCCCCCTGGATGTGATCTGAAAGTCCAACTTGCCTCCTCCGGCTTTCCGGCCTCCGCCTCTGGTCGGTCCCCAAAATTGCCCCAGCAATCCGTGGTCCGCCTGCACGGGCGCGCCGCATCTCGGGTCAGAAAAAGAGTACCTGGCCCCCTTTTTTTTTCTCTTCCGCTCTGGAAATTCGTACCGGACCTCTGTGAGTGTGAGGAAGAACGGGACACATCGCACGCCTCATCCCTCGTCGCCGATATATATAAATTCCCCAATCCAAATATTCTCGTCACTTTCTTTCTCCCCCTCCCTGTCTCCTGTCTGCCCATTTCGTCGCGCCGCCGCCGCCGCCGCCGCCACACCACTTTCTCGTCTCGCCGTTGCGGCCAGCTGACGCAGGTAAAGGCCTAGGCCGCCCCTGGAGTCCACCGGATCGGCGCCCCCCCGCCCACCGGTCGCCGGCGCGCAGTTGCAACGCTTGCGGCGGATGCCCGTGGGGACTGGGGGTTAGGGTTCGAGGGTTAGGTTCCGACCTGTTTGGTTGGCGATTGGGGATTACGAGTCGTGAATGAATTCTCCTTGGCTGGTGGGAAGGCGTGCTAGGTTTTTTCAATCTGCTTTTAGATACGACCTGTCTATCTGTCAGTAAAATTTGGTGGCAGAGTGCCCCTGAACCGGGTTAATCTGGCTTTACCAGGAGCCTTGATGGTTCAGTACACGTTTGTTAGAGTTTTTCGTTTTGAGGTACTGTTGGTGTTGGGTTCAGTCTAAATTCATAATTCTATTGTTTTGTTGCACAGTTGTAGCGAAGCTGAAGCTCGACCTCTTTGTCAAATCCTTGAAGTCTGGAGCCATGTTAGGTGATGCGTTGGGGGATGATGATCAGAGTGTGTCTGGTGATTCCATGTCTGAATGGCGGTCCTGCGACCAGATCGACAATGGGAGCCCGTCAACGTCCCCTCCCTTCTGGGACACTGATGGCGAAGATGATGATCCTGGTGAGCAATAGACTTTCTTAGCCTAATATGCTTTTCATTATTGTATAAGATAGGTAGACATTCGTGATAGTAATTTGTTCAGTTGTAATTGTGGCTACGTTTTCATTTAGCTGATGTTATTATCTCAGGGCCCTGTCCTTCAAATTTATTCGGGCGACATACTTGGAGAATTCAGAACTTCTCAAAGGAGAAGAAGAGAGAAATGAAAAGTGAACCATTTGAAGCTGGTGGTTTTAAGTGGTAGGTTCCTAATGGTTAATTAAAATAATGGTGTTATTATATTTCTCTTCCGCACTTCTTTTTGGGTCTGATGATGAACCAAGATTGAAATGTGTCTGGTTTATTATTCCTTTTTATGTCCTATCATGGATTCACAAGTATTATTGGACTTTCTTAACTTGAATGATTGTTGATTGCTAGTATACAGTGCTTTCCGGCTCATATTTTTTTTCTTGACAGTGCTGTAAGTAAGAGCCTGTTGCCTGTCAAATCTTTCATAATGGTGTTTAAACTCTAGTTCCCTCGTTGTTAGTGGGCTAGTCATTATTATATTGAGCATGGTGCTAGATTCTTCATTTTGATTGTACACATGCTTAATTGTTCACCGAGTCCTGAAAAGAAAGCTTTGAGTGTCTGTAAGGAACCAGCTGTATATAGTTAAAGCTTGTAATTACTGCTGATGTCTGATACAAAGAAGGTTGATCTATAGCTTGAATATCTCCGTTATGTTGAAAAGCTTTCTGTATCTCAAATGGTTTCTGTTTGTTAAATTTCTTATGGTTGTGGTGCATCTTTGCTAGCATTAGGCATGACACTGATTGATGTAGAACATACTACCTTCCAGTGCAGCTATTCTAAGTTTTCATTGTGTTTCACCTCTTCCCAACATTGAACTAAAACCACGACAAGTATTATGGAACAGAGGGAGTAGTAGACAATTTTTGCACTCCAAAATTTTCTCTTCTCTATTCTTGTAAATTTCATACTTGCAAGACCCTTGAGCCAGTTAGTGATGCAAAGTTTTAAACTAGCTTTATTCCCTTATGGCATGCTATATCATTATCATATGTTGATACCTTAGTATGCAATCTTTATTTTTTGTAGGTACATTCTAGTTTACCCTCAAGGGTGTGATGTCTCCAATCACTTGTCATTGTTTCTATGTGTTGCTGATCATGACAAACTCCTTCCAGGTTTGGTGTTATTGTTTTACCATGTTGCCTAAGTAATATTTTGTCCCCAAACTTATTTTCAGTCACTGGCTTGATACTTTCAGGATGGAGCCAGTTTGCACAGTTCACCATAGCTGTGGGCAATCTTGATCCTAAGAAAGTTAAATATTCTGGTAAAGATTGATTAGTGGTTTTTTCTCCATGGAGCTAAATAACTAATTAGAGGTTAACTAAGTAATTTTGCAGACACCTTGCACAAATTCTGGAAGAAGGAGCATGATTGGGGATGGAAGAAGTTCATGGAGTTGTCAAAGATCCAAGATGGTTTTCTTGTTAATGATGTTCTCGAAATCATAGCCCAAGTTCAAGTTATCAGGTAGTATTGAATTTCAGATTGATGCTTCAAACAGTTTTTCTTACTTTGGCAGTACTGAAAGTCTTTAATTTGATTGTTACACTGCACACTTGAGTTTAGTTGTTTTTGTTAGCATTTGATGCTCTCCTAGATAATTAAACTTTTAATGTTATGTTGTGATATTGTATGTCCTAATTTTATCCTGGTCCTGTTAGAGGCTGTAGTTGCATATTGCTCATGCATGCATGTAGAAACCTTGTTGGGACTGTTTCTGATTGCAGTATCCAAAGTTACTTCTTATGTTCAGTCTGTCAAGTCACTTCTGTATTGTTTAATACATGCCTACTATTATGTGGTCGGCCATTTGGATATACTGGGAATCGTACTCTAGCCATTGTCTCTAATTTTCTCAGCACTTAATTCTTATTAATTGATCGCAAAACATTATGTAACTCCTTTTCTCTGTCCTTTTTATCAAATGGAGGGAGAAAGTGGACCGCCCGTTTCGTTGCCTTGAGCGTCCTTATCGACGAGAATTACTCCGTGTCTATATGACAAATATAGAGCAAATTTACCGCCGTTTTGTTGAAGAACACAGAAGTAAACTTAGCAACCTCATTGAGGACAAAATGAGATGGTCCGGGTTAGTCAGTTACTTCTAGAATTTTATACATTGTCATCTTGTGAATAGTTAAATATTTGTAACTTTAATTGCAATGCATTCTTCCTTGGTGTTGCAGTTTTTGTGCTTTCTGGCTTGCAATTGACACAAGCACAAGATATCGCATGTCCAGAGAGAAGAGCGACGTCATATTGAAAATAATTGTGAAGCATTTCTTTGTAGAGAAAGAAGTCACTTCAACACTAGTTATGGACTCCCTGCATACGGGGCTGAAGGCACTTGAGCACCAGTGCAGGGGAAAGAAAGGTAGAGGAAAATTAATGGACTTGGAGGAGTTATCTGCGCCTATGGTCCATGTTGACATGGACACATTTGCTTTAACTGGTGATGTCCTAGCTTTGCTTGAGAGGGCAGCTTTAGAACCCTTGCCTTGTCAACCTCTATCTCCAAAGGATGACAAATGTTCCCAGAGCCGCACTAAGGTAGTATTGGTGTATTGATTTATTAGTGCAATTTTTAGGCTTTTACGGTAATTTGGGCCC
>NC_041384.1:558965667-558988168 GCF_002162155.2 Triticum dicoccoides | reverse complement strand
ATTCTACTATGAAGCCGTTTTCCTATCCTTGGTATTTCTATTATTTGGCTGCAATGACATGGAATTAGCTTCTTTTAGCTCAGAATTTGTCTGCTTTATCCTATGCTGTGATTCTTCCCTTGTTCCCCAGTCAACATGATTGTTTTTGTTAATTTTCAGACATCTTTTTGCATAATGAAGTTTCCCGTTCCCATCCGGAGTTTATTTTCTTGAATCTTCCATTTGCAATGGAGGTTCTTGGTTGAAACTGGCCGCAGAATTTTTAGATGAGCTATATCAATTCCAATTGTTCTTATATGGTCATTTGGTTTAGCTGGCCAGATAAGCTTATGCTGCAATCAGTGTTAAATGCACCACACTTTATATTGGTAGACAGTACCTAAGTGCAATTATCTGGTTAGATTATTAAGCCGCCCAAACCCGGTGTATCCGAATGAATGCATTTCTAAAGACTACCAAGTATATTCCTATTTGTTTCTAGACTCACTAGTGTCCTAATTAGTTATATCATGTTTGATGGTTGCAAGCGTTACTTCTATTTTCTGCAGTATAATTATTGCCATGCTGCTAATTTTTCATTGTTATCATCTTTGTAGGCTGGTAGTTCTGGCGAAGTTAAAGTTTCGATTGAGCATGAAGAAAAGCGCCTAACAGAGTTTGGTCAGAAGATACTTGAAACATTTGTTCTATCTCATATATTTAGGTAAAAGGTTTATCTATTTTCATCTTGTAACCTCTGCCTGATTAGGTTACTAGGTAGATATCATTAATTTGGACAACAATTTATTGCCTTTGCTATGTCTTCCTATGTGTGATTTGTTAGTACCATCATGTGTGCAGTCCTTGATCAACTCGATGATTTATGTGGTCCCTGCATTAAAGTTTTTACGTTGCTGAGTAACTATTAAATTGTTCAATGATTTCCTGCTGTTTAGCATTGAAACTGTACCTTTAACTCATATCATTGCTGAGTAATCATGAAATGTTTGCTGCTATTTTGCATTGAGATATACCTCTAAAATCCTAGGAAAACTGAATAAATTATTTTTACAGCAAATTTGAGCCCGTCCTTTAGTTCTGCTTAGAAATATAAGGATGTAGTTTGATATATTTGATATTTGCACTAGATAACGTTGCATGCTTTGCGTCACTTCTGTTTTGTTTTTGTGTTAGTGGGATTGAGGTCGCTTATCAAGAAGCTGTCTCTTTGAAGAGGCAAGAAGAGCTTATTCGTGAAGAGGAAGAAGCTGGGCTCCTTGAAAATGAGATGAAGGGGAAGCGCAACAATACCACTGAAAAGGAGAAGCGTGCAAAGAAAAAACAGGTCACACTCTTAATGTTGTTCAGCACACGTCCCCCTTTTTAATTCCTTGCATTGACACTGGTTCAAAAAAAAACTTGCATTGAATGGCCTGTAGCTGGTAGCAGGTAGCAGGGCGAGATGACGACATCTTTTCTTTGGTTTTAGTTTACTTGAACAAGTTTGAACGGGAAGAATGCCCAACCACTTGAACATATTGAAAGGAAATTTACTGTTGGATTCTTTGAATGATTATTCTTGTTTTTTACTATATTGTATCGTTTTGTTTTTGGTTGGCTTGCTGTTAATTTTCCAGTTAAGAGTTCCAAGCTTTGGTAGAGCTCGCATCTCTTCTCCCCTGTTACGAACGAGCGGCCAGTAGTGTTTCGTGCTGGGACTGATCCAATTTAACAAGATCTACGGGCTGGAATATGAAACAAAAACAAGTTGCCCCTATTTCTAAGTTGAAATTTGCTGCTTCTGTATGGTATTTTACTATTTTCCTTGTAAAAAGCATAAATCGTTAAATCGTCATTGTGAGCTAATGACCACATGCCTGTTGTAAGCACACACCTAAAATTCTGGCATCAATTTATGCATAATTGACGAATGTTAAACTTCTCTGTTGATCCTAAACATGCATGGTCCAGTTTGACTAGTAACTCTTTATTTTGTTTAATTGATCATTTCATGCTAGTCTTATTTTCTTCTGAATTTACTTCCAGATTTTGTTGAGACATTCAAGCTGCAGAAGCTAATTGTTCTTGTGAATACGTTACTAGGATAAGAATTAGTTGGATTTTGCCTCTTCTCTTTATTTTGTTGGATTTTTCACTTGCATAATCTTGAATTACCTTTTCCAGGCCAAACAAAAAAAGAACAATCGGAAGGTTAAAGACAAGGATAGAGAGGAAAAATCTGATTCAAATTTTGCAGAGAAGGATCAAGATGAAAGCACAATTCATGATAGTGAGTATTCTAAGCAGGCAGGACAAGTAGCCATGAAAGTTGATACCTCCGAAGAAGGTGCTTCAGACATCTCAGACAATTTAGATGGATCAGCTGAGGCATGTCAAACTGATGCAGGTGACAAAATTTCACAACCTGTGAATGGGGTGAATGATGTTGGTATTGAGACGAAAAATGTGCATACTGGGAAGAACTCTACCGTGGAGCACAAGCCACTGCCGTGTTTATCGGAATCTGCTACTATGAACATTATGCAAGACAAAAGAAATAACTTGCTAGACAGTTCTAGTCAGAAATCACTTCATAGGTCGGTTAGCACTATCTCAAGTTTTTATTGCTTCTCTTAGCATGGCATTCGCAGCGTCTTTAATTGAATATATGTGCAGAGGGAAAACTCCACGGACGAGGGCCATAAGCAGCAAGAACGTTCCTAAAGATGAGGATGATCTCCCCTCTAGCACTACTGGTGGTTCAGACCGCAATACATCTGGCTGTGGACCAGCACCAAAGCCTGACCAGGAGACTGTTCTAATCACCTTAAAAGATAGGCTTCGGAAGCTTGGGACACGCCTACATGAGGTCAGAATAGTTTTCCTTAAGCAGTATTGGGCATTACTTTCTTACCAGGGTTTTAGTAGTCATTGACTTATCCCAGTTGTGCAAATGATCATCTTAATCATTCCATAATTATCCTTAGTTTTGTACTAAACATATGGCTTATCATTAGTTTGTACTCCCTCCGTTTGTATAAGCCCTTTTAGAGATTTCAATATGGACTATATACGGATGTATATAGACATATTTTAGAGTGCAGATTCACTCATTTTGCTCCGTATGTAGTCCATATTGGAATCTCTAAAAATTCTTACATTTAGGAACGGAGGGAGTAGTTTTTTTTAATCTGGAGGCTATTGATAATAGCTTAATGTTTGCACAGTATGATTTTGTAAAAATTGGCAACATGTTTTGCTATAAGTATTGTGTCGGAGTTTGAATGGTTACACAATTAAATTGCAGTAACATACACCAGACAGCTATTCGTAGTATATAGCTTAGCCCGTGCTTTGCTACGATTAACAAAATTAATAATGATTACATTAAAAAATTATTTTTGGCTTAGTGTCATGCTCTGCGTTTGTGCTCCCTGTCATCTCCATTTTTTAGAGATTTTCTGGGAGTTGGTTGAGTTAGTTTCTTTGGGTGCTCAATTGTATTTTAGTTAGTTAATTTCTTATCTTTTTTTAGAGATTTTTAGTAACTGGGAAGTCGAAGGTGTGGACAAACAGCATGACACCAGTTCCTATTTATAAGATACAGTAAAAATCATGGATATGTTTTAGCTAGGCTTGTAGTACTCTTGGAATTTCTCCTCTTTTCTTTATACGAATGATCGCATGAACTGCGAGCATAATCTTTGAATAAAAAAATATCCAGTTTGCATGTTAGTTCATGTCACCAAATAAAAAATTCAAAATCTCTTAAGACAACTAATTTGCTCAACAAACTTCGTCCTCTTTCATACTATTTACATTTGGTGGAAGTTCTGCATGTGGGAAAATGTAAACAATTTCAAAACACAAGTCATCTAATTTTGCAGTCCTTTTTGAGGGAGTACTTATTGGGATTCACTTCTTGAGTCAGAATTTTGTTTACGATCTTTCTAGTCATTTCATAGTAAAATTCCAACATATTTAACCATTGGTTCCTATGTAACACTTCAATGAGTTGTTTCTTTACTTTGTTTTTGTACTGCAAAAGGTTGATAAGCCTGTTTCCATTTGTGCATGTTTCAGAAGGAAAATGAGGGCAGGAAACTAGAGGGACATTTGGAAAAGAAAGCAGCAGCTGAGGCAGTGTCCTCATCATCCTCATCCAGTTCTTTGGAAAAGACTCCTAATGTTGTGAACAGACCAGAGCAACCTTCCGTGACTAGTACTGATGCAAGTATGTATGCACCACCTCATTCTCAACCTGTCATCACCAATGGTGCTAACGGAGCCATTCCAGCAACGCCTAAAACCACCGTAAGCACAAAATCTGGACCTACTGTTGCTCCAAGTAAGGTCAAACCAGCTTTGAATCTGAAAATAGATAGAGCTACTTCAGTCACCCCAAGACCGCTGCCAGTTGATAAAGCTGCTACACTTCCTTCAAGCTTGTCACTAGCAAACAAAGCTATTCCAGTTCCCCCCCAGTCGTCTGCACCATGGGTTGCTAAGGCCGCAAAAGGTATTCCAGCCCCCCCAAAACCATCTGCACAGGCTAATAAGGTTACTAAAGCTGCTCCAGTTCCCATGAAGTCACCTACACCACAGGTTGAAAAAGTTGCTAAAGCTATTCCAGCTCTTTCTAAATCGCCTGCACCTCAGGTTAATAAGGTCGCGCCACCTAATGCAGCACCACGGCAGTTGCCTTCGGTGTCTTATTCAGAAGCTCGAAAAAGTGCAGTTCCTAAAAAGATTGTTGGCACTTCTGTTCCGCGAACTTCTACTGCAGTATCAAGGCCTTCAAGTGCTCCTCTGTTCCAGGCACCAAGGTCAACTTTGCCACCCATACCCGGAGCTCAAGTTCCCCCATCACAGTCACGTTCGTTGACTGCATCTAGACGATCCAGCAATGAGCCCTCTGCTCCTGTGCCAAGTTATGTACCGCAGTCCTACCGAAATGCCATCATCGGTAAGGGTAGTCTTGATGCTACCTTGTCAAGTTCTGATAAGGTAACCTCTACAGGCCAAAGCAATGGGATTTCGCAGCCACTATCAGCATATGCATTGGGAACATCTGCCATGTTGCCTCCTGTTGGAAGGAATGGCCAGTTACCCGGTAATCAAGGATTCATATCTGGGCAGGGCAAGTTGGATACCCTTGATAGCTGGCACCCATGGAAAGGTATCAGTGATGCTAAAGAACACATGCCGAGGGATGATACTACATACCAACAGATGACCAATGGTGATGCACGCATACGCCCATGGAGTGACAATTCTTATCAGCAAGCAAGCAACAGTGGAACAGAAGAACAAGGCAGATTTGGGGGAATTCAACATAGGCAGTTCCAGAGTGAGATTCCTACAAATTTTGACTCACACCAGCTGCAGGGTTCAGTGGGGGAGGAATTCCCGCATCTTGGCATCATCAATGACTTACTTGAGGAGGAACAAAGCAATGTGAGCATGGCAGAGCCTCCTATCCATGAATACCATCCATTTGGCGTGCCATTTTCTCCGGGAGGCAACTTCGCAGAGGCTGACATGACTTCAAGTAGTTCTGGCCAGTTGAACTTGAACGGCCATTACTATGACAGGCTGAATGCTCTACACAGACTGGGAGAGGGGCAATTTTCCACATTGGGTGCTTATACCAATGGAATGGCGGACTCCTTTTCATCCAAGCCTTGGCTGTATAGCTATCCTAATCCAATGGTGCATCCTGGAGTGAACGGGTTTTCGCAGCAGATGGGGGACTACAACAATTATGCAAGTGGGAGAGCGAATGAGGAATACATGTATCGCCGTGCCAACGGTCAATGGTGATGCTTGTATTACACCAATTTCCATAATGAATGCTGCTTGTAAGTTGTAACTTGTAACCGGACATGGTGCAGGTTCAAGGTTCGCTCAACCATAACTTCTCATTCCAAAAGGAGAGAAGAAAAAAGGATACATCATGTAAAGTGTTGCAGTTTAGTCTATTAACTGATTGTTAGAGTGCTTATATGTTTCTTCCCTTATTCTCTGTTTTGCTTTGTTCTGTCTTACTGTTATATGACTGCAGCTAACGAATCGAACCTGGGGTTTTGTCGCCGACAGAGAGCTGTTAGGAACCAAGGTAATAAGTGATGTGATTTTGCAGCACCTGCACATCTTTTGTAGGATGCCAGGATCATGGAACTTAGACAGAATTGTAGATACTATAGAAGTCACAAGTCTCAACCAGGTTATGCACACACACTCACACACACACACACTTCCTGTTCAGTCCCAAATACTGATCACTTGTTTTATAACAAAATCAGTAGGCCACTTGGTGTGTTGTTACCCACTACTATGTCCATATCCAAGACAAACTGACTCGTCTCACAAAGAAAAGAAAACAAATACATGCCAGTATACTTGCCAAGTTCTTTTGGGTAAAATCTCCCCTCAATAGCCAAAAACAAAGTTCCTAGATGTAGCAACCTAACAACAATTTCTTTCCTTTTGGGGCACAAAAATATACAATGTACAAGTTGGGTGGGAATCTGGTGCACGAAGAGGTTTTGTGTTAAGAGCTAAAATCCACAATGCTATTTGCTCTCAATGGCAATAGCTCGGAGTTCTCTGAGGTTGCAGGCAATTTCCCTTATGAATTGCGCACCTTCTTTTCCATTCTTAAGGGAGTTTATGCTGTGCTCGAGGAAATCCCGGTCTCCTTCTAGAGTCTTCAATCTTTTATTCAAGCTCGAGATTTCCTCTTGAAATGTGGATAGGTCAGCCTCCCCATCCATTCTAGAAGATTGACCTTCCTTAGCCAAGAGAATGGACTCTTGTGTCTCCTCTATAGCATCTGAATTTGATAAATCTGTTGAAGTATTGTTGTTGGAGTACAAGTGAAGTTTCTTCTCCAGCTTCCTCAAACTTTCTGATATGTATGCCCTCTCATCTTCAAGCAAAGCTACAGTGCTATGTTGTTCTTCAAAGGGGAGCTGATTGTCTTCTTTCTCTGTTGGCCCTCCACCTGCAGACTGTGTCCTGCACTTTTCAAGCTCGGCTTCCAATTCCTGTATTTGATCTTCTCTTTGAGCAAGCAGCTCGTTAGCTTCAGCGAGCGCTTCGCCATCGTACTCTGCTTGCTCCTCCATCATCCTCTGGTAATGAGAGGCTTCCATCTGCATTGCAGCCTTCTCATCCTGCAGCCTGGTGATCATGGCCAGTGCTTGGTTTGCAGCGATCGCTGCAGCATTCCTCTCTTCCTCCAGCTCCCTGCAGAGGAGGTGTATCGACTTCCGGTCTAGATCAATCTGTCGTCTCAGCAGGTCGATGGTGCTCTCACCTTCCATCTCGCTAACAATGCTTCCGTCCAGCGATTCCAGGCCAGAAACATTTCTCTCGAGCGAGATTCTTCTTGTTATGTTCTGCACTATCAGATCATCGCCACGCCCATACGCGCGTGGGCTAGGGCCTGGGTCAAGCCAAGTTGCCTCGAGCCCCCTGGAAGCCGAGAGTTGCGATAGCAGTAGCCTCAATTCTCCATTTACACTAGCCGAAGAGCCCTTTCCAAGAATCACATCTGTCAAGGTTGGGGATGGGAAACCACTCCTCATACCAATGGCAAGATTGTAGGCTTCGTTCATGCTAATCTGTGTGCTAAGAGATGGTCTCCTTTCACCAACCGTTTCAATTGTTTGGGGATGTTCCTCAATTGCATCAAGACCCTGAGATACCTCACCATTTGATCTGACAGCAACTGGTGGAATATGAGCCTCTTTCGCACCTAATCAAATGGTTAAATGTAAGGACCACATTCAAAATACTGTGCTGGATGGAAGGTAAAAATCAACAAACCTTTTGATACCAAATCTTTGAAAGCTGAACTGGAAGGATCTTGTGATGTTAGTCCATCTATTCCCGTATCACCGATCGATTCGGCCTTTTTAGGATTATCTTCAACTTCAGCAAGAGTTTCTGAATCGGCACTAACCTGTGAAACGGGGATATCCCCAAAATTATCTGAAAAAGAGTAGAAATGAATCCCGAGGTTCAGTTAAGATAGATATGTCAATGCTGCAGTGGAGAAAGAGTGACAAAATTAACAAACCTTCTGAAGCAACATAGTGATAGTCCTTGGGTACTGGTTCACTTGTAACTGGATCATTAGCCAATGTGCTTCTCTGGTGAAACATGCCACTTGATATAGCAGTGATTTCTCCCCCCTGAGCTTCTTCTGGATCAGATTAACAATTATTTGCTGTGTCATGATGGTTTGATGATAAGAAATAAAATGTCATTCATTTGGTTATGAGTTATTATCAGGATACCATACCTTTTATATTTTTGTCCGCTGCAACAGCATAGTGTTGTTCGAGTATTGTCAATTGAGATGTATATGGATCAATGATGCTGTCACTTGTCATCTCATATGATTCAGTTTCACCAAGAATCTTAGGTAACTCATCAATTGATGCAACTGGAATTTGGGGAACGGTGGCATCTGCACAATTATCCATGCAATTGTAGGATCTGTCAACATAAAAACAAAAGTGGAAATAGTGGGAGTTATCCAGGTTTGGGAAATTGGATTTTACCTTCTAAAGATAACTCTTCAATGGCAATAAGAGGGTCATGCCGTGATGCTCGTCTTCTGGATGAGATGTCCTCTGCCCCCATTTGGCTCCCACTAATCACACTCTCAGGATCATAATTTGGAACAGGATCCGCCGAAGATGCATCACCAGAGTCAGTCGCTTTTTGTTCTTCCTGAACATTCATTTCAGATGGCTTGGCCACCTCAGGGTGTGGAACGCCTGGTATCTCAAAAACTGCATCTTCCTGAAAGTCTCTCTCTTCCATATCATAGGCTTCATGAGGGTGAGAATCTCTGGCATCATCAGCACAAGGAACCTCAACCTCGGAGTCAGATGTCATCTGTAGAGCACTGTATCTCTCATGAGATGTATGATCACTCTGGTGGTAGATGTCTTTGGTTTCAAATGATTCGTCCAGTTGCCATGATACAGGATAATCCGTGCAAATCTTTGGTGACTTAGCATACTGGAGCTCTCCACTCTTCTGAGAAAACAGCGATACACTCCATTGTTCAAAATGTTGTGCACAACATGAACACATTCTAGTAAGAGGAGAATGTAACACACCATCACCTCCCTGAGTACCGTTGAGTACATCGACATCCACGGCGGGCTCATCTGTGTTGTCATTGTTGTTTGGTGTCACTTTTGGAGCAAGTGAGCTACTGCTGCATCCATCACACATACTTTCCGCGCCCACAAGTTTCTGGTGGAGGCGACAGAAGGCCAAAGACGAGAGCTCTGACTTGTGAGTTTTGCAGATCAATTCCCTGTAGAAGCAGGGTTCCTCATTGCCGAGGACATGATCTAGCCTTGAACAGAACGGGCAAGGTACCGGTAGTTTGCAGAGACGGGCAAATCTGGTGATGAGGAAGGAGTAAACTGCGTCGATGAATAGCAGAAGCATCAAAATCCACTCGAGCAATGCCGAGGACAGCGCGACAGGCAATCGCCGCATGACTGTCATCCTTGTTCCCATTGTGCAACAGTATCCTCGAATCTTGACAGTCGCTCCAACGCGCTGTTTAGATGGTCAGAGGTGGTTGGTGTTGAAGCAGGATCGCTACAAGAAGTCAAAGCAAAGTTAATAATCAGCAAAGTGTGAGTTTACTTCAGTGTTACAGTTAACCGCTTGGTGATAAAAGTAACAAGACTTCATTGAAGCTGTAACCTGTAACCTAGAGACATCAGAATCCGGTAGGATTAAAACCTTGGTCTTATCATTGAGAAGATGAACGAGAAAATGACGATGGCGGTGTCATTGCGGTGATATAGTTAGGTTTGGTGAAGCATAAAGCCAGTCTTAGCTGGAGGGAGAGACCGAATGCCAGGTTGGAAAGGCAATTGATAGCAGCAAGTGTCGGGCAACTACAGTGGCTAATTGGCAATCGCAGATACACTAGACCAAGCATAAATTATGTAGGACGAATGATCCCTGCAGTGAGCTGAAACTTGTTGAGAACTGAGCAACTAAAGTCCGCCAACAACACACCATATTCCGGCAACGAAACCCACTTTTCCTCAAAGCTGTGGGTGAAATCCTGCCGTCTCAGCTCACAAATCCCCCATAGCAAACAACTAGGAATCTATGATGCGTACAGAATCAAGCAAATAAGCCACGAGCTTAAAACTAAGAATAGAAGGAACAACAGGCTTCCTTGCAACTTGCAAGACACTGCCCAGGAAGCAAAGTAAGCTGAAATCACGGGTCAGCCACAGAACAAAATCACAGGCGGGGCGGAGATAGAATTACTAGTACCTCGCCTGTCGATCCAAGCCGATAATCAGCACGCCGCGGGAGATCCCGATCTGCGGCGATGGCCGGAGCGGAGCAGACGCCAAAAAGGAAGGGGGTGGCGGGCGGGCTTAAGGCTAAGCAGAGCAGCATCAGGAGGAGGAGCGAAATGATGAGGCGGAAAGGTGGCAGGGAAATATATTCTCCACGCCGCCGAAACGAGCCAAATCCGAAAGCGGGGGCAAGTGGGCGGTGGCCGGTGGCGAGGCCACGACGGGGCGGCGTACCGAAAGGGAGAAAGCCGGGCCGGGCCGGACAGCGACGCGGGGCGGGCAGACGAGGGCCGCCCAGCCGAAAGGCGTGCGGTGGTTGAGCTCTTCCGTCCCTTGGTTTAGTTGGTTAGTGGTCACCGCCGCTGACTGCTGCTGAGTAGATTAGCGCTAACGGGGTTGTTTAGGCTGCCCCGCGGAGAATGACGTCTTGATGTGAATGGAGGAATCAAATCAATAATAATGGACTGGAAAGGATGATGGCGGTATTAATTGGGAGTCTGACTCTTCACGCCTTGGGGGAGTTTGGCCCGGTCTTGAAGTTATCAAGCTAGAGAAGAATGAAATTCGCAGGGCCACGCAGGCCAGGCGCGTGCATCTAAGAAACATCTACAGTCTACAGAGCGATCGATTTGCTTCGTGATCTAAACGTATGTTTTCATGGAGATTGGCTGAAAAATGGATGGAAATTCTTGATACTTAGCCTGTACAAATACTTTCACGATCCGTTATTATACGTCTTTCTACCTAGTGGCCAATCCATGACGAAAATGGAGGGTCGGCTCAAAGTTAACTTGAAAAAAAAAACGTTTGTTTGAAGAAAATAAACTCCATCTCGTGATTCCTTTCTCCAAATGTTGAGATTTTCCCAGATTACTACTGGAAACATGTAGTATTTAATAAAAAAAATTCTGATTTTTTCAAAATATATTAATTTTTGAACAAAATTTTGAATCTTCTTAGCTAAATAGCCAGCATTTCCTAGTCCATTTGTCAACCTTCCGAGAATACTACTAGAAACATGTAGTATTTACTGGATTTTTTGAACCAAATTTTGTACATGCTTAGAGCATCTTTAGCCGGACTAGGCAAATTCGGGCCCTCAACCGGCCCCCGGTGCGTCCGCGGTCACTGACTATTTAGTCCTCATATTTCGTCATCCAGATCCACGTATCTCATATCCAATCCTATATCCATATTAAACCATGCAACGTCGATAAAAACTACAAAGATCATAGCCGGACATAGAAACAGACATGCAAATGCACAATCCGTTCACCAAAAGATCACAACCAGGTTTGCGCGCGGGCCGGGAAGGGGCCAACGCTGGCGGGGGAGAGGCGAGGAGGCAGATCCGGAACTGCCCCTCCCCCCTTGTCCACCTTGGATTTCTTGGGGGCAATGCGGAGGGCTAGCTTCTCGTCGATGTCGAGGTCAGAGTCGGAGCGGCTGCCAGAGCTCGACATGCTCGTCGAGTCGTCGGACTGCATCAAATCAAAGAAATGGAGGAGGGGAAGAAGAGACGGAGCGAGAGCGGAGTGAGGAAGGGTTATCGGATTGGGGATATTTGTGGGGATGGAGTGGGCTCGGGGTGGGCTGGGCGACGTGGCGGACGTGCCCGGGCTGCCCCATATCCGCCCTATATTTAGGATGGATATGAGGGGCGTCGGACGGCCCAGGTGCTTGAGGTCCGTTTGAGGCACCTGTCTAGATCGAAATTTCGTGACCGGACAGTGACCGGACCGTCCGCCCCGGGCGTTTGAGGCGGATTTGAGGCGTCCGGCTGTAGATGCTCTTAGCTAAATAGCTATAATCTCCTAGCCCATTTGTCCAAATGCCCTCAAAGTTTTTCCATAATACTATTGAAAACATGTAGTATTTACTGTATTATTTTCGGATTTTTTAAGCGAGTGTAGCCATCTTTTATGATAGAATGGATTGTACTTCTGTTCGCTCAGGGAGATATGCTGCACTGCTACTGTCCGCAATGGCTATGGGCATTTAGCAGTGGCGACCATTAGGCGCAGGTGGACCGGCCCAAATTTGGGTCGGTCACCGCGCGGCCGTTAGATCTGGAGACTCTCAATCGTTCGATGGCCCTTCTCTGAATCATCTTCTACCTCCAGTTGGTCAACGTGTGCACGAAAAAATCCCCATGCCTACTAATCGCTGCGTGAGGCGCGCTTCCCCCTGGCCATCATGTGTGAGCTCTCCCGGCGAGGGTGGCAGCAGCTCCTCTCCCTCGCATCGTTGCTGGCTGCAGCCTCGGCGTCGTAGCGCCCCCTGCTAGCCTCTACTGTTGAACCTTGAGGTCACCGCACCGACTCCGGTAACGTCGCTCGTAGCACCGTCCGGGAAAGACGATTGCAGCTCGCCGCTCCATGGTTGCAGCAGCAAGGTGCGTTGCGCCACCCCTCGCCATCAACCCTCGGCCCATGCATGCGCCATCTGCCAACCCTCGCCGTCGTCTCCCATGTCACTGAAGGAAATATGCCCTAGAGGCAATAATAAAGTTGTTATTTATATTTCCTTATATCATGATAAATGTTTATTATTCATGCTAGAATTGTATTAACCGTAAACTTAGTACATGTGTGAATACATAGATAAAACATAGTGTCCCTAGTATGCCTCTACTTGACTAGCTCATTAATCAAAGATGATTAAGTTTTCTGACCATAGACATGTGTTGTCATTTGATGAACGGGATCACATCATTAGAGAATGATGTGATGGACAAGGCCCATCCGTTAGCTTAGCATTACGATCATTTAGTTTTATTGCTATTGCTTTTTCATGACATACATATTCCTCTGACTATGAGATTATGCAACTCCTGAATACCGGAGGAACACCTTGTGTGCTATCAAACGTCACAACGTAATTGGGTGATTATAAAGATGATCTACAGGTGTCTCCGAAGGTGTTTGTTGGGTTGGCATAGATCAATATTATGATTTGTCACTCCATGTATCGGAGAGGTATCTCTGGGCCCTCTCGGTAATGCACATCACTATAAGCATTGCAAACAATGTGACTAATGAGTTAGTTACAGATGATGCATTACAGAACGAGTAAAGAGACTTGCTGGTAACGAGATTAAATTAGGTATGATGATACCGACGATCGAATCTCAGGCAAGTAACATACCGATGACAAAGGGAATGACGTATGTTGTTATGTGGTTTGACCGATAAAGATCTTCGTAGAATATGTAGGAACCTATGAGCATCCAGGTTCCGCTATTGGTTATTGACCGGAGATGTGTCTCGGTCATGTCTAGATAGTTCTCGAATCCGTAGGGTCCGCACGCTTAACATTCGATAATGATTTGTATTATGAGTTGTGTGTTTTGGTGACCGAAGTTTGTTCGGAGTCCCGGATGAGATCACAGACATGACGAGTCTCGAAGTAGTCGAGAGGTAAAGATTCATATATTGGAAGGTTATATACGGACACCGGAATGTCCGAAGAGCTTCGAGGATTTTTTGGAGTAACGGGGGGTTACCGGAACCCTCCGAGAAAGTTAATGGGCCTCATGGGCCATAGTGGAGAGAGGGAGGCAGGCCACAAGAGGTGGCGCACGCCTCCCCCTGCCCAATCCGAATTGGACAAGGGGTGGGGGCGCGGCCCCCCTTTCCTTCTCCCTCTCCCCTCTTTCCCCTTTCCCCCTCTCTGTTGGAAGGAAGGGGGCGAATCCTACTAGGAGTGGAATCCTAGTAGGACTCCCCCCCTTGGCGCGCCTTCTCCTGACCGGCCACCTCCTCCCCCTCTCCTTTATATACGGGGGTGGGGGGCACCCTAAAGGCACATTAATTATTCTCTTAGCCGTGTGCAGTGCCCCCTTCCACAGTTTACTCCTCTGGTCATAGTGTCGTAGTGCTTAGCTGAAGCCCTGCATGGATCACATCACCATCACCGTCACCACACCGTCGTGCTGACGGAACTCTCCCTCGACCCTCTGCTGGATCAAGAGTTCGAGGGACGTCATCGAGCTGAACGTGTGCTGAACACAGAGGTGTCGTACATTCGGTACTTGGATCGGTTGGATCGTGAAGACGTTCGACTACATCAACTGCGTTAATCTAACGCTTCCGCTTTCGGTCTACGAGGGTACGTGGACACATTCTCCCCCTCTCGTTGCTATGCATCTCCTAGATAGATCTTCTGTGATCGTAGGATTTTTTTTTGAAATTGCATGCTACGTTCCCCAACAGTGGCATACGAGCCAGGTCTATACATAGATGATATGCGCAAGTAGAACACAAAGAGTTGTGGGTGATAATAGTCATAATGTTTACCATCAATGTCTTACTTTGATTCGGTGGTATTGTTGGATGAAGCGGCCTGGACCAACATTACATGACCACATTCATGAGACCGGTTCTACCGACGTGCTTTGCACGCAGGTGCTGGCGGGTGTCTATTTCTCCAACTTTAGTTGAATCGAGTTTGACTATGGTCGGTCCTTGCTGAAGGTTAAAACAACACACTTGAAGAAAAATCATTGTGGTTTTGATGCGTAGGTAAGAACAGTTCTTGTTAGAAGCCCATAGTAGCCACGTAAAACTTGCAACAACAAAGTAGAGGACGCCTAACTTGTTTTTGCAGGGCATGTTGTGATGTGGTATGGTCAAAACATGATGAGGTATAAATTGTTGTATGAGATGATCATGTTTTGTAAAAGTTATCGGCAACTGGCAGGAGCCTTATGGTTGTCGCTTTATTGTATGAAATGCAATCGCCATGTAATTGCTTTACTTTATCACTGAGCGGTAGCGATAGTCATAGAAGCAATAGTTGGCGGGATGACAACGATGCTACGATGGAGATCAAGGTGTCAAGCCGGTGACGATGGAGATCATGACGATGCTTTGGAGATGGAGATCAAAGGCACAAGATGATGATGACCATATTATGTCACATACTTTGATTGCATGTGATGTTTATCTTTTATGCATCTTATTTTGCTTAGTACGGCGGTAGCATTATAAGATGACTCCTCACTAAATTTCAAGGTACAAGTGTTCTCCCTGAGTATGCACCGTTGCTACAGTTCGTTGTGCCGAGACACCACGTGATGATCGGGTATGATAAGCTCTATGTTCACATACAACGGGTGCAAGCGAGTTTTGCACGTGCAGAATACTCGGGTTAAACTTGACAAGCCTAGCATATGCAGATATGGCGTCGGAACACTGAGACCGAAAGGTCGAACATGAATCATATAGTAGATATGATCAACATAGAGATGTTCACCATTGAAAACTACTCCATCTCACGTGATGATCAGACATGGTTTAGTTGATATGGATCACGTGATCATTTAGATGACTAGAGGGATGTCTATCTAAGTGGGAGTTCTTTAGTAATATGATTAATTGAACTTTAATTTATCATGAACTTAGTCCTGGTAGTTTTTGTATATCTATGTTGTTGTAGATCAATGGCTCGTGCTACTGTTCCCTTGAATTTTAATGCGTTCCTAGAGAAAGCTAAGTTGAAAGATGATGGTAGCAAGTACACGGATTGGGTCCGTAACTTGAGGATTATCCTCATTGCTGCACAGAAGAATTACATCTTGGAAGCACCGCTAGGTGCAAGACCCGCTGTAGGAGCAACTCCAGACGTTATGAACGTCTGGCAGAGCAAAGCTGATGACTACTCGATAGTTCAGTGTGCCATGCTTTACGACTTAGAATTGGAACTTCAAAGACGTTTTGAACGTCATGGAGCACATGAGATGTTCCATGAGTTGAAGTTAATATTTCAAGCAAATGCCCAAGTTGAGAGATATGAAATCTCCAACAAGTTCTATAGCTGCAAGATGGTGGAGAATAGTTTTGTCAGTGAACACATACTCGGAATGTCTGGGTACCATAACCACTTGACTCAGCTGGGAGTTAATCTTCCTGATGATAGTGTCATCGACAGAGTTCTTCAATCACTGCCACCAAGCTATAAAGGCTTCGTGATGAACTATAATACGCAAGGGATGGAGAAGACTATTCCCGAGCTCTTCGCGATGCCAAAGGCTGCGGAGGTAGAAATCAAGAAGGAGCATCAAGTGTTGATGGTTAACAAGACCACTAGTTTTAAGAAAAAGGGCAAAGAGAAGAAGGGGAACTTCAAGAAGAATAGCAAGCAAGTTGCTGCTCCCGGGAAGAAGCCCAAGTCTATACCTAAGCCTGAAACTGAGTGCTTCTACCGCAAAGGGACTGGTCACTGGAAGCGGAACTGCCCCAAGTATTTGGCGGATAAGAAGGATGGCAAAGTGAAAGGTATATTTGATATACATGTTATTGATGTGTACCTTACTAATGCTCGTAGTAGCGCCTGGGTATTTGATACTGGTTCTATTGCTAACTCGAAACAGGGGCTATGGATTAAACAAAGATTGGCTAAGAACGAGGTGACGATGCGCATCGGAAATGGTTCCAAGGTTGATGTGATCGCCGTTGGCACGCTACCTCGACATCTACCATCGGGATTAGTTTTAGACCTGAATAATTTTTATTTGGTGCCAGCGTTGAGCATGGACATTATATCTGGATCTTGTTTGATGCGAGACGGTTATTCATTTAAATCAGAGAATAATGGTTGTTCTATTTATATGAGTAATATCTTTTATGGTCATGCACCCTTGATGAGTGGTCTATTTTTGTTGAATCTTGATCGTAGTGATACACATATTCATAATATTGAAGCCAAAAGATGCAAAGTTAATAATGATAGTGCAACTTATTTGTGGCACTGTCATTTAGGTCATATTGGTGTGAAGTGCATGAAGAAACTCCATGCTGATGGGCTTTTGGAATCACTTGATTATGAATCACTTGATGCTTTCAAACCATGCCTCATGGGCAAGATGACTAAGACTCCGTTCTCTAGAACAATGGAGCGAGCCACAGACTTGGAAATAATACATACTGATGTATGCGGTCCGATGAGTGTTGAGGCTCGCGGCGGGTATCGTTATTTTCTGACCTTCACAGATGATTTGAGCAGATATGGGTATATCTACTTAATGAAACATAAGTCTGAAACATTTGAAAAGTTCAAAGAATTTCACATTGAAGTGGAAAATCATCGTAACAAGAAAATAAAGTTTCTACGATCTAACCGTGGAGGTGAATATTTGAGTTATGAGTTTGGTCTTCATTTGAAATAATGTGGAATAGTTTCGCAACTCACGCCACCTGAAACACCACAGCGTAATGGTGTGTCCGAACGTCGTAACCGTACTTTATTAGATATGGTGCGATCTATGATGTCTCTTGCCGATTTACTGCTATTGATTTGGGATTATGCTTTAGAGACGGCTGCATTCACGTTAAATAGGGCACCATCTAAATCCGTTGAGATGACACCATATGAACTGTGGTTTGGCAAGAAACCTAAGCTGTCATTTCTTAAAGTTTGGGGTTGCGATGCTTATGTGAAAAAGCTTCAACCTGATAAGCTCGAACCCAAATCAGAGAAATGCGTCTTCATAGAATACACAAAGGAAACTGTTGGGTACACCTTCTATCACGAATCTGAAGGCAAGATATTCGTTGCTAAGAATGGGTCCTTTCTAGAGAAGGAGTTGTAACGCCCACGATGCGGCTATATCTCCCACGTGTCGAGGCACGACTTAGAGGCATAACCGCATTGTGGTTTTGTCGCAAGAAGGGTCATCTTCACACAATCCCATGTAATGAACAAGAAAGGGATAAATAGAGTTGGCTTACAATCGTCACGTCACACAATATTCAAATAATTCATACATCATCAGAGTACACGTGTAGTCCGACTACGGACAAATCCAAACGAAAATAAGATAAACCCAACTGCTAGATCCCCGATCGTTCCAACTGGGCACCACTACTGATCATTAGGAAAAGACACGTAGTAATGGCCAAGGTCCTCGTCGAACTCCCACTTGAGTTCGGTAGCATCACCTGCACTGGTATCGTCGGCACCTACAACTGTTGTTGTAGTAATATGTGAGTCACGAGGACTCAGCAATCTCAAAACCCGCGAGATCAAGACTATTTACGCTTATGGGTAGGATAAGGTAATGAGGTAGAGTTGAGCAAGTGCTAAGCAAATATGGTGGCTAACATACGAGTACGAGAGTAAGATGAGAAACTACGCAACGGTTGTGAAGCTAGAAGTGATCAAGAAGTGATCCTGAACTACTTACGTTCAAACATAACCCAAACCGTGTTCACTTCCCGGACTCCGCCGAAAAGAGACCATCACGTCTACACACACGGTTGATGCATTTTAATTAAGTCAAGTGTCAAGTTCTCTATAACCGGATATTAACAAATTCCCATCTGTCACATAACCGCGGGCATGACTCTCGATTTATACCCTGCAGGGGTGTCCGAACTTAGCCCATCACAAGCTCTCACGATCAACGAAGGATATTCCTTCTCCCGGAAAGACCCGATCAGTCTCGGAATCCCGGTTACAAGACATATTGACAATGGTAAAACAAGACCAGCAAGACCGCCCGATGTGCCGACAAATCTCGATAGGAGTCGCACGTATCTCGTTCTCAGGGCACACCAGATGGATAAGACGTCGGGTTAGCTGAGACCCTGGTTGCCCAGGGGGCGCCGGACATCGCCCAGGTTGGACCAGCACTCAAAGGAACACTGGCCCTGGGGGGTTAAATAAAGATGACCCTCGGGTTTATAACTCACTAGGGAAAAGTTTAGGTTGTTATTAGGCAAATTTTAAAACCAAGGTTGGGCCTTGCTGGAGGAGTTTTATTCAAAGCAAACTGTCAAGGGGGTCCCATAACCCCAACCGTGTAAGGAACGCAAAATCGAGGAACATAACACCGGTATGACGGAAACTAGGGCGGCAAGAGTGGAACAAAACACCGAGCAAAAGGCCAAGCCTTCCACCCTTTGCCAAGTATATAGATGCATTAATTAAAATAAGAGATATTGTGATATCCCAACATAACCATGTTCCAAACATGGAACAACCTGCAAGGCACCTGCAACTAGCAACACTATAAGAGGGGCTGAGCAAAAGCAGTAACTTAGCCAAACAACGGTTTGCTAGGAAGGTGGGTTAGAGGCTTGACATGGCAATAAGGGAGGCATGATAAACAAGTGGTAGGTGGCACAACATAGCGATGGAGCGAACAACTAGCAAGCAAAGATAGAAGTGATATCGTGGGTAATGGTCATCTTGCCTGAGATCCCTCAAGAAAGAAGAACGAGTCGAATGAAGAAGACAAACGGACGTAGTCGAACGAATCCTCACAACTCCGGATCGAAACCGAAGCTAATGAGAGAAGCAAACCGGAAAGAAGCAAGCAACATGGTAAACACACAAGCATAAACATGGCATGATGGACAACCAAGGATGATGCATGTCCGGTTTAAATATGCATGGCATGGCAAAGTGCACAAACAAAACTACAAGTTAAGTGAAGCTCAATATGCAACGAAGTGCATATTGACAAAACACCACATTCAATTATTTAGCTCTCTCCCGTTTAATCTACTCAACAATATTAAATGTAGGTTAACATGGCAAGAGGTGAAGCATAATAAACTAACTATTTAGGCAAGTTAAATGAGGTCGGAACAATAAACAACAATTCCGGTAAATCCTCATGTGCATAAGGCAATTTGATGCAAACAATTTTAACCATTTTAAAAGTTGTTATCTGATACGCATCCAATGTATCTATAATTTTTTATTGTTCCATGCTATTATATTATCTGTTTTGGATGTTTAATGGGATTTAATATGCTCTTTTATATTCTTTTTGGGACTAATTTATTAACCGAAGGCCCAGTGCCAGTTTCTATTTTTTGCCTATTTCAGTGTTTCGCAGAAAAGGAATATCAAACGGAACAAAACCTTCGCGAGGATCTTTCTTGGAACAAACGCAATCCAGGAGACTTGGAGTGGAAGTCAGAGACGCAACAAGGCGGCCACGAGGTAGGAGGGCGCGCCCAGGTGGGTAGGCGCGCCCCCACCCTCGTGGGCCCCTCATAGCTCCACCGGCGTACTTCTTTTGCCTATATATACTCTTATACCCTAAAAACATCCAGGAGAGCCACGTAACCACTTTTCCACCGCCGCAACCTTCTATACCCGTGAGATCCCATCTAGGGCCTTTTCCGGTGATCTGCCGGAGGGGGATTCGATCATGGAGGGCTTCTACATCAACACCATAGCCTCTCCGATGATGTGTGAGTAGTTTACCACAGACCTTCGGGTCCATAGTTATTAGCTAGATGGTTTCTTGTCCCTCTTTGGTTCTCAATACAAAGTTCTCCTCGATGTTCTTGGAGATCTATTCGATGTAATATTCTTTTGCAGTGTGTTTTCCGAGATCCTGAATTGTGGATTTATGATCAAGTTTATCTATGAATAATATTTGGTTCTTCTCTGAATTCTTATATGCATGATTTGATATCTTTGCAAGTCTCTTAGAATTATCATTTAGTTTGGCCTACTAGATTGATCTTTCTTGCAATGGGAGGAGTGCTTAGCTTTGGGTTCAATCCTGTGGTTTCCTTTCGCAGTGACAGTAGGGGCAGCAAGGCACGTATTGTATTGTTGCCATCGAGGATAAAAAGATGGGGTTTATATCATATTGCTTGAGTTTATCCCTCTACACCATGTCATCTTGCCTATTGTGTTACTCTATCTTTATGAACTTAATACTCTAGATGCATGCTGGATAGCGGTCAATGTGTGGAGTAATACTAGTAGATGCAGAATCGTCTCGATCTACTTGACACGAACGTGATGCCTATATTCATGATCATGCCTAGATATTCTCATAACTATGTGTTTTTTATCAATTGCTCAGCAGTAATTTGTCACCCACCGTAATACATGCTATCACGAGAGAAGCCACTAGTGAAACCTATGGCCCCTGGGTATATTTTATATCATATAAGTTTCTGATCTACAATTCTAGTTTACTATTTATTTTATTTTGCGATCTTTACTTTTCAATCTATACAACAAAAATACCAAAAATATTTACCTTATTATCTTTATCAGATCTCACTTTTGCAAGTGGCCGTGAAGGGATTGACAACCCCTTTATCGTGTTGGTTGCAAGGTTCTTGATTGTTTGTGCAGGTACTAGGCGACTTGCGTGTAATCTCCTACTGGATTGATACCTTGGTTCTCAAAAACTGAGGGAAATACTTACACTACTTTGCTGCATCACCCTTTCCTCTTTAAGGGAAAACCAATGCATGCTCAAGAGGTAGCAAGAAGGATTTCGGGCGCCGTTGCCAGGGAGATCTACGCTCAAGTCAAGACATACCAAGTACCCATCACAAACTCTTCTCCCTCGCATTATATTATTTCCCATTTGCCTCTCGTTTTCCTCTCCCCCACTTCACCATTGCCATTTTATTCGCCCTTTTTCCTTTGCCTTCTCTCGTTGTCCTCTTGTTTTCTTAAAACTTGCCTTTCTATTTCTATGGCCGAACCAAAAGGGGCTAAGGTTTTTGTAACATCCCAAATTTTCAATTTGGAATGTTATACATAGTCATCCATGCATATCATATTTTATTGCATTTTCCGTTCCGCAAATCCTTGAAATCCTAAGCAACTCAAGGACCCACGGAGAGAGTTGGGGATTTTCCTGGTTTTTCATATTTGTTTTTTATCAAATAATGAAACGAGGATTTTGATTTTAATTATTTTTCTCCCCGAAACATATTTCTTATCAAAATAAATGAGAGAAGATAATGTGACTTATCCAAAATAATTGAAATATTGAAGGAAAAATGTTAAAATCATTTATTTGATTTTACTTGATTTTATTTGGATTTTATTTGCATTAGAAAAATTGCACGTTTTCAAAGTTGCATTTTAGGGCCAAGAAAATGTTCATCTCGTTCTAAATATTTTATTTAGACGGTGAAAATTTGGTTTGGCATTTTTAGATTTTTATTTATTTTTCTAGGATTTTATTTCTGTCAGTGAAATTATTTTAAAAAAAATTCCCGTGCCCGACTGGGCCTAAGGCCCAGCAGAGCCAGGCCGGCCCGCAGCCGCCGCCGCCTCCCCGCCGCCGCTCGGACCCGGAGTCCGAGCCGGACTCTGCCTCGCCGCCGCTTGCCCCCTCCTCCAAGCAAGCCGCCCCTTGCTTATAAGCCACCAGCCCCGCCGCCCAA
>NC_041384.1:558957448-558965477 GCF_002162155.2 Triticum dicoccoides | reverse complement strand
GGTATCCGCCGGATCCGCCGCCGGTTTTTTTTGAACCGTTTGGTTTTTTTAGAAAACCCTAGATCCATTTTTTTCGGTTCGCCGGTTTTTCTCGCTTCTTCTAGTTAGCGGACGTTCGTCCGTACGTTCGTTTAACGAATGGTTCTTCACCCATTAGTTACAGCTAACAAACGCTCGTTCGTTAGTCTGTTTGTCCGTTTTCTTTTTATCGGATTTATTCCATGATTTTTCTGATCGTGATTTCTGATCCGAGCTTAGTTTCTGTTTATCTTTTCGCTCGTTTATCGGAATCAGGCGATTCAAGTGCCTAGAGTTTTGTCTCTAAACCCTCTTTCTGTTTAACCAACTCAAATAAGTTTTTGCTACTATAAAATTTGACCTAGGTTCAGATTAGTAAACGAAGCTTCTTTCTCTCGTTGTTTAAGTTTCGTTGCTCCGTTTGATTTGATTCTTTTTGCGAACCGGAGTTCTTAAGTTGAAATTTCTGGTCAACCTCTCTTATTTGAGTTTTGCGTGTGCATTGTTGCTTGTTACTTATGTATGCTATTGTTTGCTTGTGATAGAATTTTCGGAGTGCGAAGCGTGTTACTACAAGTCTCTAGGATTCGCGGATTGTCAGCAAGGCAAGTAACACATTGATCATACTCTTTTCATACCCAGTTTTTATGCATTAGTTCCAATTCTCAAACATTGCATGATTAGGATGTCATTAATATGTGGGATGGGAAGTAGTTATTGAGGTTGAACCTATTGTCCTGTTATATCCAAACCCTTGGGAGTTACTTCTATGTCTGCTTATATTATATTGCTATGCTCGTAGACGTGGGTTGGGTTTGAGTGAAATCCATGGCAGATGTGAGTTGTTAATTAATGGTTCAACTTAAGGTGGCAACTTAAATTAACATCTGGGTGGATTGAGGCACCTGGGGAACCCAGCGTTGCCTGTATTTTTGGAAATCCCGGGGTTCCGTGTGATTTTCCTATGGACCGCCACCCAGGCTCAAAGGGAACTAAGATGATTCATGCTAGAAACTTCTGTGTGCAGCCACAAGCTATTATGGGCTCTAGCATAGTTGAGTAAGTTACGTGAAGCTCTTGAAGAGGCAGATTAGTAGATAGTGGGATGTAGGTTTGGTATGGTCTGTCCGGAGTAAAGAGTTAATGTTTCTGAAAGACTGTGTCTCGGTCATCCGTTTCTCAAACACCATGTAGTGCGAGAAATTCAACGGAGGTGATCGAGTCTTGTGGGGAAAAGTGTGCAAACCTCTACAGAGTGTACAATCTAATCATGGTTAGTCGTGTCCCCGGTTATGGACAATCTTGAGTCTCTAGTACTTGGGTTATCACATGTATCTCATCATGTTTAATTAATATTGTTGGGTTGTTAATCACTTTAATTGGGATTGAGCTGGAGGAACCTTCTCAATGTTGTTCAACCACCATGATAGTTAAATTAAAATCTATTCCTTTGTTGTAGGGAAAAATTGGATTTTCACAAAAACTATAACCATAGAGCTTTCCACCAGCCAAATATGCATATAGTGATAGCATTATTCTGTTCTTGCTCTACTGTGTTATATTGCCAGCATATTCCATGTGCTGACCCGTTTTCGGGCTGCAACGTATTATCTTGCAGACTTTTCAGACGAGGAGTAAGGTTCGTTAGGTCGTTTCCGTGCAGCTCAGCTATGCCGTTGGAGTTGATGGACTCACTTTATCTTCCAAGCCTTCCGATGTTATCGTATTAGATGGCCTTAAGCCATATTATTGTAATAAGTTCTCTCTCTTGAGACATTCGATGTAATAAGTGTGTGATTGCTACTCTGTTATAAATACTTCGAGTACTGTGTGTGTCAGCATTACCGATCCAGGGATGACACTGAAGCACGGAGACTTGACCATCTGAGGTTAGGTCGCTACAAGATGGTATCAGAGCACACGCTGAGTGTAGGACACGACCACTAAGATAAACCCTAGGTCACACTTCTCTACTCATTTCTGACTCCTCTCCATTTTCTACTCTTTAGGATGACGGAGATGAAGAACAAGTTTGCACAACCGGATGAAGACACACCTTTTGGACGCCACTTGAAGGAAGTTACTAGATACTAGAACATTGGAATACCAAGCTTCACCGGGACATACAACGCCACTTTACCTGAAGAGGAGCGCTAGATGGTTCAAGTACAAGTTCCAAGAAGGACGTTCTCGCCAACTTCTAAACCCATAGAATTTTCTTTTGAAGCACCCACCTGGAGCCTAGGCAAGAGCATGGCAGCCCACATTACCCTGGGACACATTGGAGAAGTCTACAACATGGAGCTTAAGGACACTATCTACCAAATATGTGGGCGCCGAGACGCGCAATGGGAAGTAATCAGCACCAGGAAGGATAGATCCATTGCAGCTTTCATCCAGGAGTTAAACCAGCACATTCGACGTCAGGAGAACCAGATGTGCGCGGACATGATGCACTTGAAGAAGGCGAAGACTAGAATCATCGAGCTGGAGGAAGAACTCAAGTTTACACGCGATGGATATGAGGAAATCAAGACACTACTTGAGAAGAATGATGACCTGGTTAAGAAGATTGGAGTATTCATGGGAGGACCAGCACCGGGAGAAGAAGACGACGATTCCACTTGCCTGGACAACTACATCATCATCGACGACACCGATTCTGATCCTAGTGATGATGACTTTGAAGACGAAGCTAGAGCAGACATCATGGAGTCTTCCACCGATCAAAATTTCTAGATGACCACCATATATTAGTAGTATCTCCCATGTATTTAGTAGTAGTTGAGCACTTTTGCGATAGTTTTAGACCGTTGTATGCCCTTGCTTGATTGATTGAGTGAAATGTTTGTGTTTGTCTCATGTGCATATGGGTAATGCTTTCTCATTAGACCTCATTCTATTCTAATCTCTTCCCTCTAAACCCATCAGATGCCTCCGAGACGTGACACCGGTTTTGCTTTCCCACCGGAGCTCACCCAGTTGATCCAGCAGCAAAATGCCTTGATGCAATTGTTAGTTCTGAACCAGGGCAACAACAACAACAACAACAACCCGCCACCAGTGGACAACCTAGCCCGTTTTCTAAGGTTACAGCCACCGGTGTTTTCCAGTAGCACCGAGCCAATAGTTGCTGATGATTGGCTACACCGTATTGGAAGGGAGTTAACCACCGCAGGTTGCACAGATGCTGAGAGGGTGCGCTTTGCCGCACATCAATTGGATGGACCAGCAGCCTCATGGTGGGAGAATTACACAACCACTTTCCCCATAGCCAACGTCACTTGGGACCAGTTTCAGCAAGCTTTCCGCACGGCCCATGTCTCAACTGGAGCTATGTAGATGAAGAAGCGGGAGTTCCGTAACCTACGCCAGGGGAACCATACTTTGGCTCAGTACGTGGATGATTTTAGCAAGTTATCGCGCTATGCCCCTGATGATGTGGCCACAGATGTCGCGAATCAGGAGAAGTTTATGGAAGGGCTGAATGATGAGATGAGCATGCAGTTGATGGTAGCAACCTTCAACAACTACAAGGAGTTGGTAGATAAGGATCTTATGATTGAAGGGAAGCAGCAGCAGATTGAGAGCCGCAAGAGAAAGTATGGACAAGGGAAGTATAACTCAGGAGCTCAGCAGAAGCCTCGCCTAACCCCTAATTCGGGAGGACTTGTTCATAACCATGGAGCTCACAACCACACTGGGGGAGGATCGCATAACCACAATGGTTCTAAGAATGGGAATGGGAACGGAACCAACAAAAATCAGAACCGCCCCAATCCAGCAACACCCGCCAAAAGGGACTTAAGCCATGTTACTTGTTTCAAGTGCGGGAAGACGGGACACTATGCCACGGAGTGCCCTGAAGGAAAGAATGGAAACGAAAATGGGAGCACCGGGAAGAAGCCCAATCCATTCAACAAAGGACAAGTGAACCACGTTAACGTGGAGGAGGTTGAAGAGCAGCTGGACGCGGTAATAGGTAAGTTTTTGGTTAAGTCATTTACCGCTCTTGTTCTTTTCAATACTGGTGCATCGCATTCATACATATCAAGGGGATTTGTGGATAAGTTTAAACTACCAACCCAAACCCTTAGGACCCCTCTATTAGTGAGCTCACCCGGAGCAGAATACATGGCTAGCCGATGGTGCGACCAGCTACCCTTAACCATTGGCACACATGTGTTTCCGTCCGACCTAATTATCTTGGAGTCACAAGGATTGGATGTGATATTAGGTATGGACTGGATGTCAAAGTTTGGAGGAAGTATTGACTGTGTTAGTAAGTCGATTTATCTTACCACCCCAGAGGGAAAAAGGATTAAGTATGTGTCTAGGCATGTGCCTAGAAGGAGCCAAGTGAATACCCTTACGGGAGTTGTTCAGGAGGAAGTGCCTGTAGTGAAGGATTATCCGGATGTTTTTCCAAAGGAGTTACCAGGCATGCAACCAGATAGAGACATTGAGTTTTTGATAGAGCTGTTGCCAGGAACAGGACCAATATCCAAGAGACCCTATCGGATGCCCGTGAATGATCTGGAGGAAATTAAGAAACAGATCAAGGAGTTATTGGAGAAAGGATACATCCGAAGAAGTTCATCACCTTGGGGAGCCCCTGTGCTTTTGGTTGAGAAGAAGGATAAATCCCTAAGGATGGTTGTTGATTATCGAGCCTTGAATGAAGTGACGATTAAGAACAACTACCCACTGCTGATGATCAACGATCTTTTTGATCAGTTGCAAGGAGCTAAGGTGTTTCCGAAGATCGATTTGAGATCGGGATACCATCAGTTGAAGATACAAGAGAAGGATATACCAAAGACAGCGTTCACGACGCGGTATGGACTATACGAGTACACGGTCATGTCATTTGGACTGACTAACGCCCCTGCCTATTTCATGAGCATGATGAACAAGGTGTTCATGGAGTATTTGGACAAGTTTGGTGTGGTGTTTATTGATGATATTATGGTATACTCGAAGAACGAGGAGGAGCACAAGGAGCATTTGCGCTTAGTTCTCGAGAAACTCAGGGAACACCAGTTGTATGCTAAGTTTAGCAAATGCGAGTTTTGGTTGAAGGAAGTCGGGTTCCTTGGACATGTTATATCAGGAGAAGTTATAGCCGTAGACCCCAGCAAAGTTCAGTCAGTCACTGAATGGTTGGCACCCACCTTAGTTGGCGAGATCCGCATTTTTGTTGGACTCGCAGGATACTACCGGAGATTCATTGAGAACTTTTCCAAGATTGTGAAGCCAATGACTAAACTGTTAAAGAAGAATACTAAGTTTAAATGGACAGAAGATTGCGAGGCAAGTTTCCAGGAGTTGAAGAAACGGTTGACTACAGCGCCAGTGCTAACACTGCCGGATATACATAAGGAGTTCCAAGTGTATTGCGATGCCTCTCGCTTAGGACTTGGATGTGTGCTTATGCAGGACAGAAGAGTTGTTTCGTATGCCTCACGACAACTAAAACCTCACGAGTTGAATTATGCCACGCATGATTTGTAGCTAGCAGCCATAGTGCATGCATTGAAGACCTGGAGACATTACCTTATTGGAAACCGATGTGATGTATACACGGACCATAAGAGTTTGAAGTACATTTTCACCCAGAAGGAAATGAACCTTAGACAGAGGAGATGGTTGGAGCTTATAAAGGATTATGACATGAAGCTACACTATCATCTAGGAAAGGCCAATGTCGTAGCTGACTCCTTGAGCAGGAAGAGTTATGCTAATATCCTTAAAAGTAAGGGATTGCCGAAGGAGTTAGCAGAGGATATCATGGAACTTCGATTAGAGATTGTTCTAGAGGATTCATTGCGACAATGGAGGTCCAGTCGACATTGTTGGACAAGATTCGGGAGGCTCAGAAGGATGACAAGGAGATTGCCGAGATAAAGGAGAAGATGGGCAAATGAAAGGCCAAAGGTTTTTGTGAGGATGAGCACGATACCCTATGGTTTGAGGACCGAGTTTATGTGCCCAATAACCAGGAGATCAAGAAGTTAATACTTCAAGAGGCTCATGACTCACCATACTTGATACACCCCGGAAACACCAATATGTATCTGGATTTGAAGGAACGTTTCTGGTGGACCGGCATGAAGAAGGATATTGCCGAGTATGTAGCCGTATGTGATGTATGTCAGAGAGTGAAGGCAGAACATCAGAAGCCAGCAGGACTGTTACAGCCTATGCCGATACCCGAATGGAAGTGGGATAAACTTGGCATGGACTTTATCACCGGATTGCCCAGGACTAAAGCAGGATATGATTCCATATGGGTAGTAGTCGATCGCTTAACTAAAGTGGCTCACTTCATCCCAGTGTAAACCACTTATACAAGTGTGAAGTTGGCCAAGATTTATATGTCCAAGATCGTATGTCTGCATGGAGTTCCGAGGACCATCGTATCAGATAGAGGAACACAATTTACTTCAAAGTTCTGGCATCAGTTACACCAGACTTTGGGGACTAGGTTGGAGTTCAGTACAGCTTTTCACCCGCAGACAGATGGACAGACCGAGAGAGTCAACCAAATTTTGGAGGACATGTTGAGAGCCTGTGCGCTGGATTATGGATCTAGTTGGGATGACAATTTGCCGTACGCAGAGTTCTCATACAACAATAGCTACCAAGCCAGTTTGAAGATGGCACCGTTTGAAGCCCTATATGGACGTAGGTGCAGAACACCCTTGATGTGGGATGAGGTAGGAGACCGACAGTTGTTTGGACCAGACTTGATCAAGGAGTCTGAGGAGAAGGTTAAATTGATTTGTGATAGACTGAAGATTGCTCAGTCCAGGTAGAAGAGTTATGCGGACTCAAAACGCAAAGAGGTAACCTATGAAATTGGAGATAGAGTATATCTGCGAGTATCTCCCTTGTGAGGAGTGAAACGTTTTGGAGTTAAGGGGAAATTAGCCCCGAGATTTGTAGGACCTTATCGTGTTTTGGAACGGATGGGAGAAGTTGCCTACAAATTGGAATTACCCGAGGGGTTGTCAGGAGTTCATGATGTGTTTCACGTTTCACAGCTGAAGAAGTGTCATGCTGAGATGGCCGATATACCGTTAAGAGATACAGTACCCTTGGAGGCAATTCAGTTGGACAGTGATTTGACTTATGAGGAGAAGCCGGTTAAGATTCTTGAGTTTGCCAGCAGAGTCACCCGCAGTAAGGTTATCAAGTTTTGCAAAGTTCAGTTGAGCCACCATACCGAGGATGAAGCCACCTGGGAACGAGAGGATGATCTCCACCAAGACCACCCACACCTATTTTCTAGCCAACCCGAATCTCGAGGGCGAGATTCATCTTAAGGGGGGTAGGTTTGTAACATCCCAAATTTTCAATTTAGAATGTTATACATAGTCATCCATGCATATCATATTTTATTGCATTTTCCGTTCCGCAAATCCTCGAAATCCTAAGCAACTCAAGGACCCACGGAGAGAGTTGGGGATTTTCCCGGTTTTTCATATTTGATTTTTATCAAATAATGAAACAAGGATTTTGATTTTAATTATTTTTCTCTCCGAAAAATATTTCTTATCAAAATAAATGAGAGGAGATAATATGACTTCTCCAAAATAATTGAAATATTGGAGGAAAATGTTAAAATCATTTATTTGATTTTACTTGATTTTATTTGGATTTTATTTGCATTAGAAAAATTGCACATTTTCAAAGTTGCATTTTAGGGCCAAGAAAATGTTCATCTCATTCTAAATATTTTATTTAGACGGTGAAAATTTGTTTTGGCATTTTTAGATTTTTATTTATTTTTCTAGGATTTTATTTCTGTCGGCGAAATTATTTTTTAAAAAAAGTTCCTACGCCCGACTGGGCCTAAGGCCCAGCCGAGCCAGGCCAGCCCGCAGCCGCCGCCGCCTCCTCGCGCGCGCGCCGCTCCGCCGCCGCTCGGACCCGGAGTCTGAGCCGGACTCCGCCTCGCCGCCACCTGCCCCCTCCTCCAAGCAAGCCACCCCCTCCTTATATGCCG
>NC_041384.1:558817733-558957156 GCF_002162155.2 Triticum dicoccoides | reverse complement strand
CCCCCCCCCTCACTGGAGGTATCCGCCGGATCCGCCGCCGGTTTTTTTTGAACCGTTCGTTTTTTTAGAAAACCCTAGGTCCATTTTTTTCGGTTCACCGGTTTTTCTCGGTTCTTCTAGTTAGCGGATGTCCGTCCGTACATTCGTTTAACGAACGGTTCTTCGCCCGTTAGTTACAGCTAACAAACGCTCATTCGTTAGTCTGTTCGTCCATTTTCTTTTTCTCGGATTTATTCTGCGATTTTTCTGATCGTGATTTCTGATTCGATCTTAGTTTCTGTTTATCTTTTCGCTCGTTTGTTGGAATCAGACGATTCAAGTGCCTAGAGTTTCATCTCGAAACCCTCTTTCTGTTTAACCAACTCAAATAAGTTTTTGCCACTGTAAAATTTGACCTAGGTTCAGATTAGTAAACAAAGCTTCTTTCTCTCGTCGTTTAAGTTTCATTGCTCCATTTGATTTGATTCTTTTTGCGAACCGGAGTTCTTAAGTTGAACTTTCTGGTCAACCTCTCTTATTTGAGTTTTGCTTGTGCATTGTTGCTTGTTACTTATGTATGCTATTGTTTGCTTGCGATAGAATTTCCGGAGTGCGAAGCGTGTTACTACGAGTCTCTAGGATTCGCGGATCGTCAGCAAGGCAAGTAACACATTGATCATACTCTTTTCATACCCAATTTTTATGCATTAGTTACAATCCTCAAACATTGCATGATTAGGATGTCATTAACATGTGGGATGGGAAGTAGTTATTGAGGTAGAACCTATTGTCCTGTTATATCCAAACCCTTGGGAGTTACTTCTACGTCTGCTTATATTATATTGCTATGCTCGTAGACGTGGGTTGGGTTTGAGTGAAATCCATGGCAGATGTGAGTTGTTAA
Organism: Triticum dicoccoides; assembly: GCF_002162155.2. Taxonomy (NCBI): domain Eukaryota; kingdom Viridiplantae; phylum Streptophyta; class Magnoliopsida; order Poales; family Poaceae; genus Triticum; species Triticum dicoccoides. The sequence continues at coordinate 558,956,273 of NC_041384.1, read as the reverse complement.
TTGATGGTTCAACTTAAGGTGGCAACTTAAATTAACATCTGGGTGGATTGAGGCACCTGGGGAACCCAGCGTTGCCTGTATTTTTGGAAATCCCGAGGTTCCGTGTGATTTTCCTATGGACCGCCACCCAGGCTCAAAGGGAACCGAGATGATTCATGCTAGAAACTTCCGTGTGCAGCCACGAGCTATTATGGGCTCTAGCATAGTTGAGTAAGTTACGTGAAGCTCTTGAAGAGGCAGATCAGCAGGTAGTGGGATGTAGGTTTGGTATGGTCTCTCCGGAGTAAAAAGTTAATGTTTCTGAAAGACTGTGTCTCGGTCATCCGTTTCTTAAACACCATGTAGTGCGAGAAATTCAACGGAGGCGATCGAGTCTTGTGGGGAAAAGTGTGCAAACCTCTGCAGAGTGTACAATCTAATCATGGTTAGACGTGTCCCCGGTTATGGACAATCTTGAGTCTCTAGTACTTGGGTTATCACATGTATCTCATCATGTTTAATTAATACTGTTGGGTTGTTAATCACTTTAATTGGGATTGAGTTGGAGGAACCTTCTCAATGTTGTTCAACCACCATGATAGTTAAATTAAAATCTATTCCTTTGTTGTAGGGAAAAATTGGCTTTTCGCAAAAACTATAACCTTAGAGCTTTCCACCAGCCAAATATGCATATAGTGATAGCATTATTCTGTTCTTGCTCTACTGTGTTATATTACCAGCATATTCCATGTGTTGACCTGTTTTCAGGCTGCAACGTATTATGTTGCAGACTTTTCAGATGAGGAGTAAGGTTCGTTAGGTCGTTGCCGTGCAGCTCAGCTATGCCATTGGAGTTGATGGACTCACTTTATCTTCCAAGCCTTCCGCTGTTATCGTATTAGATGGCCTTAAGCCATATTATTGTAATAAGTTCTCTCTCTTGAGACATTCGATGTAATAAGTGTGTGATTTCTACTCTGTTATAAATCCTTCGTGTACTGTGTGTGTCAGCATTACCGATCCAGGGATGACACTGAAGTACAAAGACTTGACCATCTGAGGTCGGGTCGCTACAGTTTTCCCGGGTTTTAATACCTTGGATAATCCCTCTATCATTTCTAAGCTCATAAACAATGATGCTATGGAACGACCTACCGGGGTTATCAATGAGAGTTTAAATAATTTTGATGAAGATGACCTCGAAATTTTTCGTTATTTGCTTGATGAATCTTTGAAAGATGCTTGGGATAGGCTGTTAAGGATCTGAGCCAGCTATGTACCTCAATATCAAATTGATATATACTTAAAAAGCTTTTATGTTGGCTTACCCTCTTCTTTCAAGCAAGTTTTAGATTGTATTTTTGAAGAAGGTTTTCTTGAGGGGGATGCCATCGATACATACGAAAATATGAAAGCTATATTTGGGTCCCCCATGAGTGAAAAAGTTGAATCCACCTCTCTTTTGTGTTTTTATCAAAATGGAATTATCAAAGAGATGAAGGCTAGCTTAGATGCAAATTTTCGTAGTGTGCTTAATCTTTCCTCTACCACTAATGGCCACGTGCTTTCACAAAAAAGGAAGATAAGTGATTTAGATAAGAAAGTCTCTCTTTATCACCAAAAAGAAAAGGATGACAATACTTAGATCTATTCTTGCTTTTATCCCTAGCTAGGGGCGTTAAACGATAGCGCTTGTTGGGAGGCAACCCAATTTTATTTTTGTTCCTTTTAGTAATAAATAAATAATCTATCCTCTGTTATGATTGTGTTTTTATGTTTTAATTAGTGTTTGTGCCAAGTAAAGCCTCTAGGATCTTCTTGGGTGATTGTTGTTTGATCTTACTGAAAAAAACAGAAAGTATGCGCTCACGAAAATGATTTTCATTTTTTACCAAAGAGCGATAAAATACCAATTCCAGCTACAGTAGATCAATATACAAATTATTTAGGTCTTCCTAAGGTTTTATAATTTTTGGAGTTACATAAGTGTTCGAAACCTCCAGATTGCTACAGACTGTTCTGTTTTTGACAGATTCTGTTTTTCATGTGTTGCTTGCTTATTTTGATGAATCTATGGCTAGTATGGGAGGGTATGAACCATAGAGAAGTTGGAATACAGTAGGTTTAACACCAACATAAATAAAGAATGATTTAATTATAGTACCTTAAAGTGATGGTTTGTTTTCTTATACTAACGGAGCTCATGAGATTTTCTGTTGAGTTTTGTGTTGTGAAGTTTTCAAGTTTTTGGGTAAAAATTTGATGGATTTTGGAACAAGGAGTGGAAAGAGCCTAAGCTTGGGGATGACCAACGCACCCCAAGGTAAAATTCAAGGACAACCAAAATCCTAAGCTTGGGGATGCCCCGGAAGGCATCCCCTCTTTCGTCTTCGTCTATCGGTAACTATACTTGAGGCTATATTTTTATTCACCACATGATATGTGTTTTGCTTGGAGCGTCTTGTATGATTTGAGTCTTTGCTTTTTAGTTTACCACAATCATCCTTGCTGTACACATCTTTTGGGAGAGACACACATGAATCGGAATTTATTAGAATACTCTATGTCCTTCACTTATATCTTTTGAGCTAGATAATTTTGCTCTAGTGCCTCACTTATATATTTTTAGAGCACTATGGTGGTTTTATTTTATAGAAATTATTGATCTCTCATGCTTCACTTATATTATTTTGAGATTATTTTAGAACAACATGGTAATTTTCTTTGGTTATGAAATTAGTCCTAATATGATAGGCATCCAAGATGGGTATAATAAAAACTTTCATATAGAGTGCATTGAATACTATGAGAAGTTTGATACTTGATGATTGTTTTGAGATATGAAGATGGTGATATTAGAGTCATTCTAGTTGAGTATTTGTGAATTTTAAAAATACTTGTGTTGAGGTTTGCAAGTCCCGTAGCATGCACGTATGGTAACCGTTGTGTAACAAATTTGAAGCATGAGGTGTTTCTTTGATTCTCCTCCTTATGAGTGGCGGTCGGGGATGAGTCTTTTCCTACCAATCTATCCCCCTAGGAGCATGCACATAGTGCTTGGTTTTGATGACTTGTAGATTTTTGCAATAAGTATGTGAGTTCTTTATGACTAATGTTGAGTCCATGGATCATACGCACTCTCACCCTTCCATCATTGCTAACCTCTTCGGTACCATGCATTGCCCTTTCTCACCTCGAGAGTTGGTGCAAACTTTGCTGGTGCATCCAAACCCCGTGATATGATATGCTCTATCACACATAAGCCTCCTTATATCTTCCTCAAAACAGCCACCATACCTACCTATTATGGCATTTCCATAGCCATTCCGAGATATATTGCCATGCAACTTTCCACTGTTCCGTTTATTATGATACGCTTCATCATTGTCATATTGCCTTTCATGATCATGTAGTCGACATCGTATTTGTGGCAAAGCCACCGCTCATAATTTTTATACATGTAACTCTTAAATCATTGCACATCCCGGTACACCGCCGGAGGCATTCATATAGAGTCATATTTTGTTATAGTATCGAGTTGTAATTTTTGAGTTGTAAATAAATAGAAGTGTGATGATCATCATTATTAGAGCATTGTCCCGTGTGAGAAAAAAAGAGAAAGGCCAAAAAAATGAGAGAAAAGGAGAGAAGGGACAATGCTACTATCCTTTTTCCACACTTGTGCTTCAAAGTAGCACCATGATCTTCATGATAGAGAGTCTCTTATTTTGTCACTTTCATATACTAGTGGAAATTTTCATTATAGAACTTGGCTTGTATATTCCAACAACGGGCTTCCTCAAAATGCCCTAGGTCTTCGTGAGCAAGCAAGTTGGATTCACACCCACTTAGCTTCTTTTGTTGAGCTTTCATACATTTATAGCTCTACTGCATCCGTTGCATGGCAATCCCTACTCCTCGCATTGACATCAATTGATGGGCATTTCCATAGCCCGTTGATTAGCCACGTCGATGTGAAAATTTCTCCCTTTTTGTCTTCTCCACACAACCTCCATCGTCATATTCTGTTCCACCTATAGTGCTATGTCCATGGCTCGTGCTCATGTATTGTGTGAAAGTTGAAAAAGTTTGAAAATACTAAAGTATGAAACAATTGCTTGGCTTGTCATCGGGGTTGTGCATGATGAGAGCATTTTGTGTGACGAAAATGAAGCATGGCCAAACTATATGATTTTGTAGGGATGAGCTTTCTTTGGCTATTTTATTTTGAGAAGACATAATTGCTTGGTTAGTATGCTTGAAGTATTATTATTTTTATGTTAATATTAAACTTTTGTCTTGAATCTTTCAAATCTGAATATTCATGCCACAATAAAGAAAATTACCTTGAAAAATATGTTAGGTAGCATTCCACATCAAAAATTCTGTTTTTATCATTTACCTACTCGAGGACGAGCAGGAATTAAGCTTGGGGATGCTGATACGTCTCCAACGTATCTATAATTTTTGATTGTTCCATGCTATTATATTATCTGTTTTGGATGTTTAATGGGCTTTAATATGCTCTTTAATATTATTTTTGGGACTAACCTATTAACCAGAGGCCAAGTGCTAGTTTCTGTTTTTTTGCCTATTTCAGTGTTTCGCAGAAAAGGAATATCAAACGGAATCCAAACGGAACGAAACCTTCGCGAGGATCTTTCTTGGAACAAACACAATCCAGGAGACTTGGAGTGGAAGTCAGAGACACAACAAGGTGGGCACGAGGTAGGAGGGCGCGCCCAGGGGGGTAGGCGCGCCCCCACCCTCGTGGGCCCCTCGTAGCTCCACCAACCTACTTCTTTCACATATATATATACTCTTATACCCTAAAAACATCCAGGAGAGCTACAAAACCACTTTTCCACCGCCACAACCTTCTGTACCCGTGACATCCCATTTGGGGACCTTTTCTGGCGATCTGCCGGAGGGGGGTTCGATCACGGAGGGCTTCTACATCAACACCATAGCCTCTTTGATGATGTGTGAGTAGTTTACCACATAACTTCGGGTCCATAGTTATTAGCTAGATGGCTTCTTCTCTATCTTTGGTTCTCAATACAATGTTCTCCTTGATGTTCTTGGAGATCTATCCAATGTAATATTCTTTTGCGGTGTGTTTGCCGAGATCCGATGAATTGTGGATTTATGATCAAGTTTATCTATGAACAATATTTGGTTATTTTCTAAATTCTTATATGCATGATTTGATATCTTTGCAAGTCTTTTCGAATTATCGTTTAATTTGGCCTACTAGATTGATCTTTCTTGCAATGGGAGAAGTGCTTAGCTTTGGGTTCAATCTTGCGGTGTCCTTTCCTAGTGACAGTAGGGGCAGCAAGGCACGTATTGTATTGTTGCCATCGAGGATAAAAAGATGGGGTTTATATCATAGTGCTTGAGTTTATCCCTCTACATCATGTTATCTTGCCTAATGCGTTACAATGTTCTTATGAACTTAATACTCTAGATGCATGCTGGATAGCGGTTGATGTGTGGAGTAATAGTAGTAGATGCAGAATTGTTTCGATCTACTTGACACGGACGTAATTCCTATGTTCATGATCATGCCTAGATATTCTCATAACTATGCGCTTTTCTATCAATTGCTCTGTAGTAATTTGCCACCCACCGTAATACATGCTATCATGAGAGAAGCCACTAGTGAAACCTATGGCCCTGGGGTCTATTTTATATCATATAAGTTTCCGATCTACAATTATAGTTTACTATTTATTTTATTTTACAATATTTACTTTTCAATCTATACAACAAAAATACCAAAAATATTTATCTTATTATCTTTATCAGATCTCACTTTTGCAAGTGGCCGTGAAGGGATTGTCAACCCCTTTATCACATTGGTTGCAAGGTTCTTGATTGTTTGTGCAGGTACTAGGTGACTTGCATGTAATCTCCTACTGGATTGATACCTTGGTTCTCAAAAACTGAGGGAAATACTTAAGCTACTTTGCTGCATCACCCTTTCCTCTTCAAGGGAAAACCAACGCATGCTCAAGAGGTAGCATTATCATGATGCGAATGACATATCCAAGTTTTATGCAATTTTAAGAAAATGTTGACATGAGCATGTTATGAAGAATTTTGTCACCATGGCGGAAAGAAAGGGTGCCACGGCAACGAATCCGAAAATGATGCCATGTCAACATATCGGTTACGGTAACTCGATTGAGATACCGATGCAAAAAAGAAGTGTGCGGATGTGTGGAACACACAAGAGATGGTGGGGTGCTCCCGGTTACCGGGTTCCCACGGGTCAATGACAGTGTCAAACAAGGGAACAACTAACGTTCACGGGTGGATACAACATCCAAACACGCATCTCATACAACAATGCATTCGTCCACGGGTCATCGTCTCGGCGGTTATACCTTCGAAGCATGCCTTTTCGGAACGGATCAAGTTCGGAGCGGTGTAGAGGAAGTAGACGTTCTCGGGACGATCGTAGTGGAAGTAGTCATTCATGTTTCATAGTCGAATGCACTCCGTAGATGATCGGGGTCACGGCGAGGAACTTGATCTCCAAGGGCTCGACGCTAGAGGATGTAGTGGTACTACTCGTCGGTCGTCGTGGTACTTGGGGTCTTCGGACTTGCCGGTCTCGATTCTTGTGACGACAGTGGTACACGTAGTCGTAGTGTTCAGGTCATCGGTAGAGGTACTTGACGCATCACCGGGTGTAGTCGTACAAGAGGGTCTTGACGAATCCGAAGGGGTACTAGGCAACCCAAAATTACTCATGTTCGAGGAGGTCTCGGTCTTGGTCTTCGCCGGTCGTGGTAGTTGGGTAAAGGAACCCATGGAGGCGGTCTTGCGTCCCTGGATTCGGTGGTCTTGGTCGCAAAGGTGGTTGCAGCCACGGAAGGCCGCCGGAGAGGAAGCAGGGGGCGCGTGGAGGGCCATGGCAGACACGGGTCTACCGGACCTGCAATCTGCGGCCGATGACAACGGTAGAGGAGACCTTGGGGTCGGCCCTAGCATCAACTTGACTAGGGGGATGGCGGAGGTTGGCGCTTGTGGTCGTCAGGCGTCGCGGATGACACCAGAACGAGGCATGAGGAGGAGCAACGGGTATGCAGGCGAGGCTTGAGGCGGCGAGCTGGAAGTCGAGGTCGTCCGAGCTCGAAGCAGGTTGGGCCCGGCCATGGCGTCGGGGCTTCGTCTAGAGGAGGCAGGGGCGTGTCGGGGTGGCCTGAAGGTCGAGGAGGCAGGCAGGTGCAAGGCGGTGAGGAGGTGGACGCCGATGGCAGGAGGCGCGGCGACGTGCTGGAGCAAGGCAGGGGCTCCGGTCTGCTGCTGTTGTTGACACCGACAGCGCAGGCGAGGAAGGGAGACGGCGCGGCGCTCACCGGTGACGAGGAGGAAGCACGGGCGAGGCGGCATGCGCGAGGTGGTCGGCATAGGGGGATGGTGGCGGAGCTCGGGGCAAGGGGCGGCGCCATAGGAGGAGTTCGAGCGAGGGGGAGAAGGAGCGTGGGGGTTCGGGCACGAGGAGAGGGCTGGGGGATCGAGCGAGGGGCTGCTGCGCATGGGTGGTGGCGGCGGAAGGGAACGAGGAATGGGATTGGGAGGAGAGGTAGGGCCTAGGGTTTAGGAAGGGGTCGGCTGGGCCTTAGGTGCAGATGGCCTAGGTAGGCCGGCGCGGGAGGTTGGGAGGCCCAGGAGGCCGGCGGGCGCAAGCTCTCTCTCTCTCCCTCCCTTTTATTCTCTAGCAGAAAAGTATTAGCGAGAAGAAAAAGAAAGAGAATGTTAGGGAAAATGATTTGAGCATGGGGTTTATTTTCTTGGACTCACAAAAGGGAGCTTGATCCAAGAAAAATAGGAGGGGGCATGAATTAAAGATTAAATTCAAATTCCTTTGAAATTAATCCAAATGGTTTGAACTAGGAAAGATGAAGAAAAGATGAACAACTCTGGAAAGAAGAAATTAGATCACTTGGATGAAACAATAATAAGAATTACGTTATGCGTATCCTTCATCAATTTAAATTGATGACAAGCAACAGATTTGGCATACTACTTATTCTCGTAGAAAGGATTAAGAGAGATATAGTGCAAACTTGGGAAGGTCTTCAACGAACCACAGATAGGATTGAAACAATGAATAAATTAATATGAGAACATAGGAAGAGGAATCTTGAACAAACCGCCATAAGAATTAAAAACGAACAAAGAAAAGATAGCGAAACACTGGTAAGAATTATAAAATGAACAAAGATACTTGAGAGAATTTAGATACATGAGAACGAATAGATCACGAGCTGACTAGAGAATACTTGAACGATGCACCAGAGCAATTGGGGAATGAGAGCTGAACGTTGAGAACGAATAAACCCGAAATGATGGCCTTCGTAGGAATAAAATGGAAAGAACTCATGAAATGCTTTGGATGGGTATGAAAAGAATTCTCACAATTGAAAACAATTATGAGAGGATGGCAACAAGTTAGAACCACACATCTTTGAGAGAACAGATAAGATTGAAGAGAAACTCTTCTTCGGTTTTCAAATCCGAGAATGATGACAAGAGACACCACCATGAATTGTTGAGATACTACGGGAGAATGAAAAACAAAGAGGTTGAGCCAACAATGAAAAATAATTTGAAATCGATCTTGGAAAACATCTGACTGGTGAAATTCATTCTTATGTCAAACTTCGAAAAGAATTTGGGAATAGCTCCGGGAAAATTAGAAGAGTCAGGTAAGATCCTGGGAAAAGACCTGTGGGTCAGGGCCCACTCAAAAGATACACCGTTGAATGATTTAAAAGAGAGATTGCGCCGGTTGAATTAAATGGCTCAAAAGAGATAACAACCTCGAGATAGCTTGAACGGATTAGGAATGAAAACACGAATCTCCTGAGATATCTTTAGTACTCCAGAACAAATGAATGATGAGAAGTGGATGATTAAGAGGTGCACCGGCATGAGAAAACATTTGAAATGAGGAAAGGATATGATCGACAAAGCTTGAATTGAATCCATCAGAGAAGAAAAGAGAATGAAGAATGATAAACTTGAAGCTCTGTTAGTATCTTCCTGAGAATCACCAGATAAGAACATTGACGGAAAAGAATGGAGAGACTTCCCATCAATAAAAAAGGATACTTGATTAAGAAATCTGAGTCCTTGAAGAAAAGGGTGGGAGGGTGGGTAAAACAAATGTAACTTGGGAAGGATGAAACAAACACCGTTGAGAAAACTTAGAATTGATCTCGCGAATGTTGAAATGATCGGATCCATTTGAAGAGAAGCACACCGGTTGGAAAAGAATTAACATGACAATCTCGATAAACGAGAAGGATTAGAATCCACATAGAAATATGAGAACACCACTTAGGGAAGGTATGGAATCAACACTTGACATCGAAGCAACTCGAATACCACAAATAGAACAAAATAAAGGATTGGCTTGCAGAATAAGCCAGAACAAACATATGATAGAGATTTACCAATCCCATATCATGCATCTGTCAGAAAGATATTCTAGGAGCTACTTGAATTCCCACCTATTAACTCCCGAAACTTTCTGGTTATGCAATCTGATGTTGGGGATACAGGGAGGCACAATATATATCACACAACTAACAAGCCCTACGCTCCAACTGTATCCATCCTTCAACACATAACCAAGAAAACTCTGGAAATCGTGTACCTCAACCTTTGAAAAGCATCCGTTATACGAGCTGTGGCAATACTCCCGAACTCCCTCCCTAGTACTGGGTGGCGTCGAGGTTATCTCACCACTAGCTACATAAAAGAGATTTTTGATGTCGGCGAACTCAGGTATTCCAGAACTGCAATGATAAAATTGTGACGACAACACCTCGGAGCTCAACTCCCGGGGACACTACCACAACCCCTAAATGTCAGGAGGCACCAAGAACAATGTTCTTGTCACAAGAATATCAGAATGATCCCAAGATACCCGCATGATCCTAATTTTTTTAGTGAAATTGAGGAGAGGAAAGTCAAAACATCTACGTCAGGAGGCCTCACCAGAGTGACGAAGGGGACTAAGGAGTAAAAGAATCCTAATCTCCGATATATATAATCCTAAGACTCAAAACATTTTGTTCTAGACTCAACAACATCAGCGATTCGATCAAGCATGGGGCTCCTAAGTCGGGGATTGCTCTGATTACCAACTTGTAACGCCCACGATGCGGCTATATCTCCCATGTGTCGAGGCATGACTTAGAGGCATAACCGCATTGTGGTTTTGTCGCAAGAAGGGTCATCTTCACACAATCCCATGTAATGAACAAGAAAGGGATAAATAGAGTTGGCTTACAATCGTCACGTCACACAATATTCAAATAATTCATACATCATCAGAGTACACGCATAGTCCGACTACGGACAAATCCAAATGAAAATAAGATAAACCCAACTGCTAGATCCCCGATCGTCCCAATTGGGCACCACTACTGATCATCAGGAAAAGACACGTAGTAATGGCCAAGGTCCTCGTCGAACTCCCACTTGAGTTTGGTAGCATCACCTGCACTGGTATCGTCGGCACCTGCAACTGTTGTTGTAGTAATCTGTGAGTCACGAGGACTCGGCAATATCAAAACCCGCGAGATCAAGACTATTTAAGCTTATGGGTAGGATAAGGTAATGAGGTGGAGTTGCATCAAGCACTAAGCAAATATGGTGGCTAACATATGAGTACAAGAGTAAGATGAGAAACTACGCAACGGTCGTGAAGCTAGAAGTGATCCTGAACTACTTGCGTTCAAACATAACCCAAACCATGTTCACTTTCCGGACTCCACCGAAAAGAGACCATCATGGCTGTCGGTGTCAAAACCGGCGGATCTCGGGTAGGGGGTCCCGAACTATGCGTCTAGGATCAATGGTAACAGGAGACAGGGGAGACGATGTTTACCCAGGTTCGGGCCCTCTTGATGGAGGTAATACCCTACGTCCTGCTTGATTGATATTGATGATATGAGTATCACAAGAGTTGATCTACCACGAGATCATAGAGGCTAAACCCTAGAAGCTAGCCTATGGTATGATTGTTGTATATCTATCGACTAGCCTGGCCCTGGTTTATATAATGCACCAGAGGCCTAGGATAACAAGAGTCCTAGCCGAATACGCCGATGGGGGAGGAGTCCTTGTCTTGATCACCAAGTCTTGTGGAATCTTCCTTGTATGCGGCAGCTGTCCAAACTGGCCCATGAGTATACGGCCATGGGGGGTCCTCGGCCCAATCTAACAGATCGGGAGATGACGTGGTGAGTACCCCCTAGTCCAGGACACTGTCAGTAGCCCCCTGAACCAGTCTTCAAGTTAGGGACGCTCCTCGATTCTTCCGAACTGTTCTTCATCTTCGGTCGTCGGTCTTGAAAATTGGTTCAACAAATCTTCTCATCTTCGACCTTGAGGATCGCCGAAGTGCATCCGAAGAGTTTACACGGCGGGTATCCGAGGAGCCCCTTTAAGTTTCAGCCTTTATCAATGCCTTGTTATTTTTATGCCACACCTCGGGTTTTGAAGTTGTTCCCGGAAGGCAGTGTCCTCTTGCGTCCGAGCTCCAACGCCGGACTGCATTAGAGGTATCTTTTGCAGCCGAGCACCAATGCCGGACTGCTTTCGAGCTCCAACGCCAAAATGTATCCGAGCTCCAACGCTGGACCGTGTCCAAGATCCAACGCCAAAATGTATCTGAGCTCCAATGCTGGACTGTGTCCAAGCTCCAACGCCGGACTATATCCAAGATGTCATAGATCATCTTGGTCCAAAAAAGTTGAAGGAGTTTAGCCGAGCTTAATGCCGGAAATGCCCTCTATGGAGCTAGCCGCTAGCACCCGAGCTTTATGCCGGACTGCTTCCAAGGTGGTGCACCACCCCGACCGCGGGCTGATTTTTTGTGAATATTTTTAACTGGTGAAGTTTATTCTCTACCGATGTATATCCAGTAGCCCTCAAGGTGTGTATCAGTCTAAAACCCGAGATGCACCTGAAGGCAAGCATAAAACCACTGTTCCTAGTAGCCCCTGAGACTCAGGTCGATGCGCGAAATCGGCCTAAGGATTAACTCCTAGCTCGGCAGCATACATAGGAATAAAAACGCAGTGTAATATATTAGAGATAATAGTGATCGGCGAACGGGCCCCTGAGAGAGGGTCGTGAGAAGTCACCGTTATATATTAGCTTGATGCCAGATAGGTCTAGATGGTACTTATTATTGTCCGAAGACGTGCTTTCCCATAGTTCGATCAAGCCGAACACTGAGCCCTTTGAATTTTTTGCATTGAATAGGCAATGCAGTAGCCCCCGAGACACTGGTCGGGTGGTAACACCAGATCAGGGGATTGATGTGCCCCTTTAATATTTGTAAATAATGAGCACAAAGCCCAGTAGCCCCCGAGCCTTAATGTGGGCACGGGTGGCCGAATTAAGGATTGATATCCAGAGTAAAATCACAGATTATGTGTGATGATTCTATGTATCCAAGTACTTTACATCATTATTTAGACTCCATTGCGACCGTTTATCAATTGAAAGTGGCCCATCATCGGCCTCTACCCCTTAGATACTACACAGGGTGTTTCCGCAATAACAAAACAACCTTTAGTCGACGTCTCGGTGCCCGAAGGCGGTTGTGTTAGCGGATACGAGGCAATCAGATATGCAGGGTTTATAACTTCCGCTTAGTCATAGGAGCTTTAAACTAGGGAAGCAAGCTATGAGCCCCTGGTTAGTGTTCGGTGACATCCGAGGTCAAGCCGTAAACACTTCGGCCAATGTTATGAATGGCCCATCATTTAACATAGTCATCGGATCGCTGACCAGTTTACGCCTATTGTGACAGTCAGTTTTCGACTTTCTCCACTGAGGTGCTTAACCATGCGAGCTGGAAGCACAATTGCAGTGGTTCTCCCTTTGCACACCTAGCCGAACAAAGCGGAACGTAGGAGGCAAGCACAGGAGCCGGGCAACCCAACTATTGACCGAAGACACAATTCGAAACCGATGCATATATGACAATATCCAAGAGTGTTTTTGCCGAATCTCTAAAGGTTAGTTTAAAAGTGCCATAGGCTTGGAAAACCAAAAAACGTCAGTGAAAACCTGACGTCCGAACTACAACAAGTGTTCGGTGCCAAATCGAAAATTGGTCTTAGAAAAAAGGGTGCTTCTGTCGTGCTTTATCATGACACATCTTATCTCAAGACCTCAAACGGGTTAGCCTACGGCTTCAACCTCCTATCCCGAAGGCGGAGTACTTCTCGTTAGGCCAGCTTAGCAAACTAAACTCTAGCGGCTTTGAGAGAGAAATTAGGCTCCCCGGCTAGTGACCACACACTCGTGTCGAAAAAAGGAGTGATAAATAATAAAAAAAACTTTGCAACGACTAAGAAGAAGAACACTTATTATAAAACGGCTCATATAAATTTAAGAGCCCCCAAGTGACTTGGGTAAAAAAGATTATGTATAATGAATGTATGTACCAAAGTACTTATATCATATCTGTGTTCACCCGAACTTTATACGCGTCTTAACCGACTGTCGGCTTCTCCCTCTTCGGTCAAGGGCCGAAGAGTGTTATGTACTCCACCTGTCGAGAATATCGATGGTGTTTCTGATAACCAGGCAATCAGGCCATAAGGTTGTAACAGACAAAGCGCGCTCAGGGAACTTATGCTATATTACTGACAAAGTGTAAGAAGCATCTTCGAAGAAAATAGTACCCCCGCCGATACCTTTCTTCGGTGCTCATTGTTACTATGAGACTTGTGCAATAGATTTTTTATACTCATGAGTTTCGTTGTGTGCCGACCATAATTGAAAACAATAAGAGCGCTAGCTTTCGGCTTCACCTAGTCTGAGGTCCGGCTCGGATGACCCGATCGTGACAATCACAGACATGCTCCCTTTACTCCCTAGACGAACAATCGGGAACGTAGGGGTAAACACATGAGCAAGGCAACCCAGCTTGCAAATCGCTTAAGTCAATATGGTGCATATTGTGGCGTAATACACGAGCAAGGAATGAAGTCGTACAAGTATAATCATATGCAAGAGGAAAGGCTTCATGAAGGAAGCCCCCAAGTGAACTGGGTATTTGAATTTGTGTGTCACAAACAAAGTTTTCACAAGGAGATTTTTTATAAGCAACTTTTTTTCCAAAAAAGTATAATGCTTGGTCGAACCGGACACAAGTTAAAAAATTTAAAACTTCGAGCATGAAGGCAACTTAGCTGGGTAATGTGTTCGGTATTGATGACGCGGTCCGAGCTTGATGCAGGACAAGATTCCATCCCCCAAGCCGGTCCCAAGGTGGCGGAGCAAAGAGCTCGGCACTCCGAAGTGGTGACATAGCACGTTCAATGTAGGCCGGTAGTGTGATGCCGAAGTCCCCGGCATGGGGTAATGAAGTGCTAACGAAGCCCCCCATCTAGCCGAGGTGACGTGGTATGTCAGTACGCCGAGTTGACGATACAGCCCAACCCGGATCATTTTCCTATGCACAAAAAACAGTGCAAACCGGAGATAATAATAATAATAATAATAATAATGATAAAAAATGTTGCATAATAAATAATTTATGCAAAATGAGTAATAAAAGAAATATGGCCTAGCGCCGAAGTCAATGTCGATGCAGGGCGTCGGCGTGATGCAGTAAAGGTGTGGCAAAGCCTGAATTCACAGGTCGGTCCGACTTCCGGATGCAGCGTTCGTCGAACTATGTACGGAAACTGACCGAACCACCACGCGACTATCGTTAGTGCGGCCATCATTCGATAGACCTGTGTACAGATGATGGAACAAAAACAGAGTAATAATTTGTTGGGAAAAATAAACCCCAACAAGCAAAAATTACTAGGATTAATAGCACCTGGTTTATTTGTTATAGCAATTCGAAGAAAGGTGACTCCCAAAATTGGGACTCGATCCGCACACCCATTGCCTGATGGGCGATAAAGCAATGGCATGGCGATGCTGGCAAAGGTTGGCTTGCGGAGGCAAAGCCCTCGGTCCAGCTAACGTGACGAAGCTGGTCAGCTAGTGATGTTGAAGTCTCCGGAGTAGGTTGATGAAGAGATGAAGAAGCCCCCGGTCCAGCCGAGATGTCGAAGCCTCAATGTCAGCCGATGAGTTGAAGTAGGTCGGCGTGATGGACACCGGCTCAAAGAAGTAATAGTGCGGCCCTACCGATGCCGGTCATGACGTGGTCGATGTGGCTTGATGAAGTGACCATGCGGTGATGCCGGTGTGTCCGCTCCGTGTAATCTCTGGGGCGGCGATGTTGGTGATGATTTATCCTTCGTGATGCCGAACTCTTGTTCGGCTTGCCGAGATGATGCTCTGAAGAAGTTGAGCTCGGCTCAACAAAGCGACGATGTGTCTACCGCAAGTCGGCAGCCTTGGAGCAATATTGCCGAACTTGTTTGACACCAGCATGATGATGAAGATGACCTCAGGGGAGGCTTAAAATTTTACAGGCACGTGTTTAAAAACGATGCACAATACCCTAGAAGAGAATTCCTCTAAAAAGGTTGTCCAATATCATGTTCATAAAGAAACATGAATTCGGGTCGGATCCGTATTCGCGCAGAAAACAGATCCGAAAATTGGTTCACTCATTGGAAGGTTCCCGGAGTTTGAACCGTCGGATCGAGCTGAAATTTGGAGGGGTGGTAGATATGGAAATTTCGCAGTAGATGAACGGTTGGATCTTCCAAAGGACCTCCGAGCTGTGTTCTGGAGACCACACCCTAAACTCGTCCATATTTCCATCCATATTTGACAGGGCTCCGGTATATCGTAGTTTGTCGGAGATTCCTCCATCAGAACTCGACGAAATTTTGCATGGCTGTTGTAGACGTAATTCCGCACTATTCCACCGAAGCAATCATCGAACCGACGCTCGAGGAGGCGGTGATGGCGAATACAAGTTCGTTGTCCATAAAAACAGCACGACCGCCCGAGGGCAATGTTGACGTTGAGCCCTCGAGCTCCATGGATGATTCCTCTATGATCATGGTAGAGATCGGAGTTGATGTTGAAGAAGGCCCCCGTCCGAACATGACGATCGAAGATGGAGCACGGTCCTCGGTCGAGCCAAGGTGACCAGTCGAGTCAGCGACGAAGATGCCGACGTCGCAGTTGACCTGCGGGCGAGCCATTGATCCTTTTGCCGATCACACAACGGAACTCTTAATGAAAGCACCAATGTCGGTGTCAAAACTGGCGGATATCGGGTAGGGGGTCCCGAACTGTGCGTCTAGGATCGATGGTAACAGGAGACATGGGACACGATGTTTACCCAGGTTCGGGCCCTCTTGATGGAGGTAATACCCTACGTCCTGCTTGATTGATATTGATGATATGAGTATTACAAGAGTTGATCTACCACGAGATCGTAGAGGCTAAACCCTAGAAGCTAGCCTATGGTATGATTGTTGTATATCTATCGACTAGCCTGGCCCTGGTTTATATAATGCACCAGAGGCCTAGGATAACAAGAGTCCTAGCCGAATACGTCGATGGGGGAGGAGTCCTTGTATTGATCGCCAAGTCTTGTGGAATCTTCCTTGTATGCGGTAGCTGTCCGAACTGGCCCATGAGTATACGGCCATGGGGGTCCTCAGCCCAATGTGACAGATCAGGAGATGACGTGGTGAGTACCCCCTAGTCCAGGACACCGTCAACGGCTACACACGCGGTTGATGCATTTTAATTAAATCAAGTGTCAAGTTCTCTACAATCGGATATTAACAAATTTGCATCTACCACATAACCGTGGGCACGACTCTCGAAAGTTTATATCCTGCAGGGGTGTCCCAACTTAGCCCATCACAAGCTCTCACGATTAATGAAGGATATTCCTTCTCCCGGAAAGACCCGACCAGTCTTGGAATCCCGGTTACAAGACATTCCAACAATGGTAAAACAAGACCAGCAAGACCGCCCGATGTGCCGACAAATCCCGATAGGAGTCACACATATCTCGTTATTAGGGCACACCGGATGGGCAAGATGTCGGGTTAGCTGAGACCCTGGTTGCCCAGGGGGCGCCGGACATCGCCCAGGTTGGACCAACACTCGGAGGAACACTGGCCCGGGGGGGTTAAATAAAGATGACCCTTGGGTTTATAACTCCCTAGGGAAAAGTTTAGGTTGTTATTAGGCAAATGTTAAAATCAAGGTTGGGCCTTGCTGTAGGAGTTTTATTCAAAGTGAACAGTCAAGGGGGTCCCATAACCCCAACCGCGTAAGGAACGCAAAATCAAGGAACATAACACCGGTATGACGGAAACTAGGGCGACAAGAGTGGAACGAAACATCGAGCAAAAGGCCAAGCCTTCCACCCTTTGCCAAGTATATAGATGCATTAATTAAAATAAGAGATATTGTGATATCCCAACATAACCATGTTCCAAACATGGAACAACCTGTAAGGCACCTGCAACTAGCAATGCTATAAGAGGGGCTGAGCATAGGGATGGCACCCACAGGGTATGGGTACGGGTGGAGCCACCCCATACCCTTACCCGTCCACCCTGAACTTACCCATCACCTATACCCATACCCGTCAAGGGTACAATTTTTTCCCATACCCGTCACCCGACAGGGTATATGGGTACCCACGGGTAAAAATACCCGCATTTACAACGCACTAGTTGAGTAGAAAATAGTTGTAAAACGCAACATATAATCATAAATTACTAATAGCAACACATTTTAAACAACAATGTACAACAACATATTGTAACAACAACACATTCTCATAAACAAAAATACTTGCCTATAAAGCGACACATAAAAATGTTAAACACCAACACATAATCATAAATAACAACACATAGGCATACACTTTAAGTTCACAAAATCATGATAAATTGTAGAGATAATTTGACTAGACATTATAGATTTTACCTAGTGCGATTAGGAGGGGAAAATTAACACATTAGGATATTAAAGGGAACCCACTTGTCAACATTTTACATGGATACATGGGTATGCAGACATGGGTTATACGATCCCATACCCTACCCTCCCTACCCAATGGATATGATATTTTTCCCATTTAAGTACCCATGGGTAAAATTTTGTCTCATACCCTTACCCTAATAGGGTTTTTACCCGCAGTGTACGCGGGTAATGGGTACTGAAAGGACATGCGGTGCCCCCATGTGTGGTTTTGGTAATTGATGACATTCTCTATGGACTAATGGTTGCATTGAGTTATATTTGAAGGATTTTTGCATAGGCATTTCTTGAAGTCCATGTGTTGGTTTCAAGGAGTTTATGGGTTGACCAAGGTACTATTAAGGAATTATCCAAAGATTGGTCATGTGAGTGTTGAGCTTATTGCAAGCATGTCTTGAAGAACAAGATTGTGTGATCATTCATGTTTACCTTGAAGACATCATCCAAACGAAGAGAGTTGGAAAGATTCAAGGTTGATCAAGACTAAGTCAAGAGTGAATCGAGTTGATCAACTCACAAAGAGTAGAAGATGTACCGAGAGGGATCAAGTGATCCCATGGTATGGTAAGCATTGTCCATTGCACTTTGTGTACTAACCCATGGTCTATGTGAGAGTCTATGTGGGGTTAGGTACGTGTCCATGGGCTTGCGTCAAGAGGATGATATCATACAACCCATGGGAAGGATGACATCAAGTGGTGATCGTCATCAAGATTGCCGTGTGCAAGTTCAAGTGGAGAATCACGAAGAGATCAAGTGCTTGAAGCTTGCCATCCATTGTGGTGTCAATGGACTTGTGAAGATGTGTCGAAGAGTGTCTCACCCATAGTGGAGTATGGGGGAGCAATCATCTAGTCTCCATCGACCCAGCGCAATCAAGAAAGGTAGTCCATCTTGAGGAGGACAAGATCGTCATTATCTAGCTCAAGTGGATCATGTGCAAGGCAAAGGTTTGCCCTTGATAGGTTTTCTATTTTACCGGTCTCATGGTGGTAGTTGGGAGACCGGGTTATAGGATCGATAGTCGTACTATCAAGGGGGGCTCTCAAGTGAGTAGCTTGATCGTATCGTTCGTCGAGAGCTTAAACCATTGCATCCTTGCACCATGTTTTTTGGTTCTTGTTTGGTTCTCTCTGTGAGTCTTAGAGCTTATGGTCATCTTCATGACAAGCTTGAGTTCATCAAAAACGGAGTTTGCATGCGTCTTCTATGATGTTTTCGGTGTTGGAGGTTTTACCGATCTTATCCGAGGAAGGGTTCTCACCATTTTCTTTTGGGCCTTTTATCATTTGCTTCTTATTGGTATTTCTATCAATATTGTGTTAGCCCTTGTCGCTAGCTTTCCAACAAACTTGGTTTCATCTAATTCGGAGTCCGTTTGCAGAAGTTGTGTCAGTTTTGGTGTTCTGAAAAGGCTGCAGCGGTACTACCGCGGACAAGAGCGGATGTAATTTTTTACTACCGCTCTTGGGAGCGGTACTACCGCTTGGAGCAGTACTACCGCGGCTACTTCCGTGGCTACTTCCGCTCGGGACCAAAAACTCGTCACAAGTCCAGCGGTGGTAGGCACGGATGTAATTTTTTAGTACCGCTCGCAAGCAGTAGTACCGCTACCCTTAGCAGTAGTACCGCTACCCCTAGCGGTAGTATCGTGAGGTCAAGCGGTACTACCGCTCCGACGGTTCTTCTGGCTTTTTTGCCTCCTCGCTGTTGTGTTTCAAAGGGCTACTACCGCCCTAGCGGTAGTACCGCTCCTTGGAGCGGTAGTACCGCTCGGTGCGGGCTGTGAGCATAACGGTTGGATTATTCCCCACCTATAAAAGGGGGTCTTCTTCCCCAATGAACCTTATCCTTTGAGCTCGTATTCTTCCCCCATTGTTGACCTTCTTCGAGCTTGCTAACTCTCAATCCCTCCATGGATTATTGCTATTTTTTGAGGGAAAAGAGAGAGGAGATCCAGATCCATGTTTCCACCAATCACTTTCTCCTCTAGGTGAGGGGAACCCCTTGGATCTAGATCTTGGAGTTCTTGGTGTTCTCCTTCTTGTTCTTCCTCTCATTTTCCTCCCTAGCATTAGTTGCTTCGGTGGGATTTGAGAGAGAAGGACTTGGGCACTCCGTGTGCCCTTGCCATTGCATTTGGTGCATCGGTTTGAGTTCTCCACGTGATACATGGAAGTTACAAGTTGAGAAGCTTATTACTCTTGGGTGCTTGGTACCTTTGAGCTTGTTCCTCTTGGGTGCTTGGGTGCCCTATATGGTTGGTGGTGTTCGGAGCTCAATCATTATGGTGTAAAGCTCTGGGAAAGCGTCGGGGTCTCCAATTAGGTTGTGGAGATTGCCCCGAGCAATTTGACGGGTACCGGTGACCGCACCCAAGGGTTGCCAAAGTGTACGGGTTCGGTGACTGCCCCCAAGGGTTGCCATTTCTACGGGTTCGGTGACCGCCCTCAAGGGCCCCTTAGTGGAATCATGGCATCTTGCATTGTGCGAGGGCGTGAGGAGATTACGGTGGCCCTAGTGGCTTCTTGGGGAGCATTGTACCTTGAGGGAGTCCTGGATTAGGGGGTGTCCGGATGGCCGGACTATATCCTTTGGCCGGACTCCTAGACTATGAAGATACAAGATTGAAGACTTCGTCCCGTGTCCGGAAGGGACTTTCCTTGGCGTGGAAGGCAAGCTTGGCGATACGGATATGTAGATCTCCTACCATTGTAACCGACCCTAACCCTATCCG
Organism: Triticum dicoccoides; assembly: GCF_002162155.2. NCBI lineage: Eukaryota > Viridiplantae > Streptophyta > Magnoliopsida > Poales > Poaceae > Triticum > Triticum dicoccoides. Next base: position 558,935,581 of record NC_041384.1, on the reverse strand, counting down.
GTGTCTATATAAACCGGAGGGTTTTAGTCCGTAGGACAACACATTCATACACAACAATCATACCATAGGCTAGCTTCTAGGGTTTAGCCTCTCTGACTTCGTGGTAGATCTACTCTTGTACTACCCATATCATCAATATTAATCAAGCAGGACATAGGGTTTTACCTCCATCGAGAGGGCCCGAACCTGGGTAAAACTTCGTGTCCCTTGCCTCCTGTTACCATCCGGCCTAGACGCACAGTTCGGGACCCCCTACCCAAGATCCGCCGGTTTTGACACCGACATTGGTGCTTTCATTGAGAGTTCCTCTGTGTCGTCGCCATCAGGAAGGATGCCTCGCCCCGTCTTTAAAGACGGCACCATTGCTAAGGGAGCTTTGGCTGTCGGCCAAACCCTCCGGCTAGGTGGTTTTCTTATGACCGCCTGTTCGGCTTCTGCGCCGACGATGACCTCTCGAGCCATCGAAAACAATCTTCATGTCAGCTCTGAACTCGCCGAGCAGTTATATCCAATGGAGCTCTCCTCCATAAAAGAGCTCTTGGATCGCATCGCCGCCCTGGGAGTCGCTACGGATTACGACCAGATTAGGCCCAAGCCCGATCTGAGAGAGATTAACTCTCCCCAAGTCACCCATCACGTTGCCATGGTAGAGGGATAGTGTGGCGACCCCTCATCTATCTTAAGGACTAACTACGTTCGGATTCCCGATCCCTCCAAGCCGGATACCCGCAGAGGGGAGGATATCACTCAAGACCTGAACTTAGAGTCAGGCGACGGACTGGATTCGTTGGACAACATCCAGGAATCCAAATTTTCGAGTTCGGAAATTCCTCGGCCTCTGAGCCTCAGATGGGGTGAGGCTTCGGATTTAATTCCACCCACCCACCCGAACATTAGCGATCTATCCCAAATTAGGCAAGAGCCCGAAGAAATAGTACATCATTACTAGGCTAGATTCCTCCTGGTTATGAACAGGATAAAGGACTGCCGCGAGGAAGACGCGATTTCATTCTTCTGCAATAATTGCACGGACAAGGGAATCCTCAACGCCATAAGTCGCCGTGATATTACACGCTTCGCTGACTTGGCGTCCATAGTACGAAAGTACTGTGCGATGGAAAGCGCCTGGAAAACCGAAATAAAATTTTGGGACAATTCGGCCCTGAATGCAAACCCAGTCTGAAATAAAAGGGTGCATCATGGCCAGACACCCGGGTCAAACGCCAAAAAGCAAAAAACCTCTACAGGGCATGGAACCGTATTGGAAGGATGGCTCAATGGACCCTGTAAAATTCACAGTACAGAGGACGCCACACCAACTCACAGCCTTAGAGCATGTTGGATACTCCGGCAGGTGGCCAAAATTGGCGAAGATCTCCTAATTCCGGAGGCCACAGAAAGCCACCCTAGAGACACCAATACGGTATTAACAGTCTTCGAGACTTTCGCATCAAATAACATGCGAAAAAGACACTCCGCAACCTTGTCGAAATCTACCAAGTGGCAACAATAAACCCATGGAGCGACATGGCTATTACCTTTAACGCCAGTGATGAACCTAAATTCTGAACAGCCCGAGTACCAGCTGCATTGGTCCTCAGTCCAATAGTGGACGGCTTTCGTCTTACCAAGGTACTCATGGACGGCGGCAGCGGATTGAACCTCATTTACGGGGAAACCCTTCAAAAAATGGAAATAGACTGGAACTGCATTGAGCGAAGCAGCACAACCTTTAGAGGAATAATCCCCAGTCGGGAAGCATGCTGTACAGGAAAAATCACACTAGATGTGGTGTGCGGCACGCTGGATAATTACAGGTCCGAAGAGGTCACGTTCCATGTGGCTCCGTTCAGCAGCGGTTATCACGCTCTGCTAGGGCGGGAAGCGTTTACAATCTTCCAAGGAATACCCCATTACGGGTACATGAAGCTCAAGATGCAAGGGCCCAACGGGATCATCACTCTCGCTAGTGATCCGGACATAGCACTCCGCGCCGAAAACAAGACAGCCACACTGGCCCTTGAGGCACTATCCAAAGCCCTAGCGGCTGAGGAACTGACTGTGCTGCGCTCCACGGTGAATAGAGACGACGTGGTACTCGACAAAAGATCCAAGTCCACCTCCTTTAAACCGGTGGACGAAATAGTCAAATTCTAGGTCCATCCAACGGATCCCAATAAAACAGCTTCCATCGGGGCACATTTAAACCCTGATGTAGATGCCGCACTGCGAGAGTTCCTACGAGAGAACTGGGACATTTTCGCTTGGCACCCTTCAGACATGCCAGGAATCCCACGCAGGCTGGCCGAGCACAGCTTAAATATCCTAAAAGAATTCAAACCTGTCAAGCAAGCTCTTCAGCGTTTTTCCGAACCTAAGAGACAGGCCATGGGAGAGGAGCTAGCAAAGCTATTGGAGGCCGGATTCATCAGAGATATAAAACATCCAGACTGGCTAGCAAACCTGGTGATGGTACCAAAGAAGGACAAATCCTAGCGCCTGTGCATTGATTTTAAAGACCTTAACAAGGCTTGCCCAAAGGATCCCTTCCCCTCCCCCGCATCGATCAAATTATCGACGCTACCGCAGGACACGACTTGTTGTGTTTCCTCGATGCATATTCCAGCTACCATCAAATCAAGATGGCAGAATCGGACCAAGCCGCAACGGCATTTATCACACCATACGACCCATTCCGCTTCAACACAATGCCCTTCGGGCTCAAAAACGCCGCCGCAACATATCACCGCATGATTCAGACATGTCTGGCAAACCAGATCGGCAAAATAGTGGAGGCATATGTAGATGATGTGGTCGTCAAAACAAGACATGTCGAATCTCTAGTAGACGACTTGAGGCTCACATTCGATAACCTCATAACATACGACATCAAGCTCAACCCGGAAAAATGCGTTTTCGGCGTCCCAGCCGGAAAGCTCTTGGGCTTCATTGTATCCGGTAGAGGAATTGAAGCAAACCCAGCCAAGATCCGAGCTCTGTCACAATTGGATATCCCAAAGGACCTCAAACAAATACAAAAGTTAACCGGATGCGTGGCGGCTCTAAGCCACTTTATCTCCCGCTTGGGAGAAAAGGCCCTACCCCTTTACTGCCTCCTTCGGCGCACCGAATACTTCGAATGGACGGATGCAGCCACGGCCGGACTCGACGAAATAAAAGCCATACTGGCAACAAACCCATTCCTGGCCACGCCAAACATTGGCGAACCAATGCTATTATACATTGCATCAACACATCAGGTTGTAAGTGCAGTACTCGTCGTCGAACGAGAAATGGACGGACACAAATTCCCCCTTCAAAAGCCGGTCTATTATGTGTCCATTGTCCTCACTCCCTGCAAATCACGGTACCCGCATTATCAAAAGATTGTGTACGCGGTATTCGTGGCATCCCGGAAGCTACGACACTACTTTCAAGAGTGTTCAATAACAGTAGCCTCGGAAGTACCACTTAACGATATTATAAACAACCGTGACGCAACGGGCCAGATTGCAAAATGGGCCATTGAGCTCCTCCCGTTCGACATAACTTATAAGCCACGGCGAGCCATCAAGTCACAAGTCTTGGCCGACTTCGTCGCAGAATGGACGGAGGCCGAACTCCTTAAAGAGTACGACACATATTCAAATTGGATCATGCATTTCGACGGCTCCAAGATGTTGGCCGGACTGGGGGCTGGCGTCGTTTTGACGTCCCCCACAGGAGACACGGTTCAATACGTACTCCAGATTATGTACACGGACTCCAACAATGCAGCCGAATATGAGGCCCTTCTACATGGTCTACAGATGGCAGTATCCATGGGCATTCAACGCCTAGAGGTGCGCGGGGAATCGAACCTCGCAATATCCCAAATAAATGGAGACTGCGATGCCAAGCATCCAAAAATGGCAGCTTACCGCAACGTCGTCCTAAAAATGTCAGCTTGGTTTGAAGGGCTTGAATTCCACCATATAGCCCGGGAAAATAATCAGGCGGCAGATGTCCTGGCATGCATCGGCGCAAAACGCGATGTAGTCCCCCCCCAACATCTTCTTGGAAAGGCTGTTCAAGCCATCCGTAGTATGGGAAGGGGAGCCGAACAATAACAGCCCGGACCCAACCGCACTACCCGACACCGAACATTCTGACACAATCGAAGGCTCTGCCAATGAAATAACACCTTCAGCCCACGTAATAATGGATGTTATCGCCCCGTGGATGGAACCATTCCTCGCCTACCTTACTAGGCAGGAACTCCCCGAGGACCAAAATGAGGCACACTGCATAGTGTGGCGATCCAAAGCCTACAAAGTCCACGAGGGAGAGCTTTATAAGAAAAGCACTACCGGAGTCCTTCAAAGGTGCATCTCCGAAGAGGAAGGGCAGAACCTCCTGGCTGAAATTCATGCCGGACTCGGCGGTCATCATGCGGCAGCTCGGTCCCTTGTAAGCAAGGCCTTCCGTACAGGCTTTTATTGGCCGACGGCCCGGGCAGACGCCCAGGACTTAGTCCAACGATGCATCGGTTGCCAACTCTTTGCAAACCAAAGCCATATGCCACCCACCGCCCTCCAAACTATCCCCATCACTTGGCCCTTCGTGGTCTGGGGGCTTGACATGGTTGGACCCCTTAAAGGCGGAACCCATAAGCAAAAATACTTACTGGTCATGGTGGATAAGTTCACCAAATGGATAGAAGCCAAGCCTGTTAAGACGGCCGAATCCGGACCGGTGATAGACTTTATATCCGGGGTTGTACACCGTTACGGCGTCCCCCACAGCATCATCACAAATAACGGCATGAACTTTACGGCCGACGAGGTAAAACTCTGGTGCAAAAACATGGGCATCAAGCTCGATTATGCTTCCGTCTACCACCCACAAACTAACGGCCAAGTCGAACATGCAAATGGTCTCATCATGAGCGGCATCAAACCCAGATTAGTGCGGTCCCTCAAGGAATCTAACACGCACTGGGTAGAGGAGCTCGACTCCGTACTCTGGGGGCTGCGGACCACGCCGAATCGCACCACCGGATACACACCATTCTTTATGGTGTACGGCGCAGAGGCAGTTTTACCTTGCGACATAATTCATGACTCACCTCGAGTGCGCATGTACGAAGAAAGAGAAGCGGAGCTCAGTCGCCAGGACAGCTTGGATGCATTGGAGGAGGAGCGCGACGTGGCAAAAGCCCGTTCCGCATTCTATCAACAACAGGCTGGAAGATACCAAAGCAGAGAAGTACGGGCCAAAAATTACAATGTTGGCGAATTAGTTCTACGACTACCGGACAAGAAAAAGGACAAACTCAAGCCCAAGTGGGAAGGTCCCTTCATAATTGACCAAGTCCTGACTGGTGGAGCGTACCGCCTGCGAGATGCATCGGATAACCGACTCGAGCCAAACCCATGGAACGTCGCCCGTCTCCAAACATTCTATGCCTAGCGCCGGACTCTGTGTTTGTCTCCTTCCTCTGTCCATTTTTTATACTTTCTGTCTTACATTCCTCTTCTTCTCTCCCTCTCTCTTATAGCCTATAAAGGCTCATAAAGTGACACGCTATCCGCGCTCATTAAACCTGGGGGCTTCTTTAAACAGAAGCTTATTTATACGGGCTTCATGCCCAACACATGTGTCACACTTCTGCATGTACCTTTTATTCACCATTATATGCATCGATATGACTTAAGTTTGGGCCAAGCTGGGTTGCCTGGCTCCTGTGCTTACCCCTACGTTCCCGATTGTTCGGCTAGGTGGTAAAGGGAGCACCTCTGCGATTGTTACTGCCGGGTCAGCCGGACGTGTACCTCAGACTGGGTGAAGCCGAAAGCTAGCGTTCTTAAGGGAATATTCGGTCGGTGAACTAAAGATGATCTTTTTTTATTTTATTTATCTATACGCCCCTAGAGGTTTTCCCTGCATTTCTTTTCGCAGCATGGACATGCACTTTAGGGCATGCCTCTGAGGGAAAGGAACCCCTAATGGAACTATTCTCCTTGGAAGATGTTTCTTACTAACCATGTAATATAACATAACTAGTCGGGCACTTGTCTGTTCACGCACTAATGACCCCTACGCCTGGTCTCCATGCATTCCCCGGTTCCTATATAACCGCATGGGAATTCGGACACACTCCGGACCGCCAGGTCCCGAGGCTGAAGTGAAAAGGTCAGCCATGATAAATGATCTACAATCCGGCTAGAAGGCATTATAAATGTCAATTAAATTACATAATCATTTTGACTAATTGTATTCCTCTTCAATACCATCTAACAGGCTGTCTAATTTACAGTCCTGCTGGGAATACTTTGCGGCCAACTCTACTTGGCCGTATACTAAGCTTACAGGGATCTCCTTCCCATCGGCCCCTACAGGACCGACCTCGGCCATGTGGTTGGGGTCAGCCTTTGTGTCGGATTTCGGGTTCCGGCAGACCCTTGAGGTTCGAACACTGGGGTGCGCGTGGAGATTTCGCCTTCTACCTACCTGCACTCCTCCGCCTCGCTAAGATCTAAGCTATGGAAAGAACAGCACAAGAGACACAGGGTTTATACTGGTTCGGGCCACCATTGTGGTGTAATACCCTACTCCAGTGCGTGGTGTGGTGGATTGCCTCTTGGGCTGATGATGATGAGCAATACAAGGAAGAACAACCTCGCGAGGGTCTGTTCTTGGCTGAGGGGATGAACTGCTAGGAGGAGTTCAGTCACCCTTCTCTCTCTCTCTCTCTCTCTCTCTCTCTCTCTCTCTCTCTCTCTCTCTTCTCGATTCTCTCTTCTTGATTGCGATTTCGATCCCAGCTTGTTTCTGGGTTGGCCGATTCTAGATCCCCTCTACCCTGGGGGTGGCTAGTCCTATTTATAGGCAAAGGCCCTGGGCCTCTTCCCAAATATTGAGCGGGAAGGGCGCCAACAATTGGCTATTTTGAAGGGGAACATCTGGTACACTTATCCTGACTAAAGTTGGTCCTCGCCTGCCAAAGGCTCTGGTGGTGACGCTGGCTTGGGCTCCACAGTGACTTCCTCCCTGCCGTTGGACTGGTCTTGGTCTCGTTGCACCGAAACGGGTGCCTTTGCTTGATGCTCTCGCCTGCGCTTGCTCCCTTTGCACCAAAGAGGAAAGGAGGACACTGCGCGGCTGGCGCCCGCCTGGCGCCTTTGATCGTCATGGCTTGCGTCACGAGCACCTCGTGAGGTACCCCGCCTTGATCTCTCCGCCTCCTCGCGAGCCAGCCTGATGAGGCCGTGCCTGAGGAAGCTCCGTGTCGTCCGCCCCGCGAGGCTTGGCCCCTCGCGAGGGTCTTGGGTATGTGATGATGAAGATGGGCCATGCTGGGCCCCCCTTTGAGCCACACCGCAGGCTGCAGGCAGGCAAGTCTGGGGACCCCCGTTCCCAGAACGCCGACAGTAGCCCCCGGGCCCAAGGCGCGCCCGGACTTGGCCGTGCAGGGAGGCGAAAGGGCAAGAGCGAAGCGCCACGAGCCCTAACAGCCTGCAGCCTTGGGCGCCGCGTGGCGGTTGATTGGACGTGAGCGTCTCCACTTCCCCACGGCGCCTCGGCAACTACACATATTGGACAAGTCCCTGCATGCAAAGCGGGTCATGATTACCTGTGATCGTGGAGGTCGGCGGTTGGCCTTCACCGGCCATAAGTACGGAACGGCGCGTGCCCTTACAGTCCATCCCTTCTTGCTTCTCCTTCTCCCCGGTCCTTGCTCCGTCTTGCTGCGATGGCTCCGATCCGCCGGTTCTCGACGGCAGAGAAGGGAAAAGCTCCCCGAGAGGAACCAGACCCGCTCCCGCCGAAGAAACGGCTCACCCTCCGCGGCCGGGATGAGGGGGCCCATCAGGTGGTGTCGAGGCCCTGGTGCGAGCGGCCACCGCCGGGGTTCCCGCTTCCCTTGTACGCCCACATCAAGGGCTCTGAAGGAGTCGATGCCGATCGCCACGGGCGGCGCCGCCATCGGCGCCGACGGGTCATGAAGGTGTGGGTCGTCCCCCCTGGGGTCCACACCGAGGGCTCCTCCCGAGAGTTCGTGCTCCATGCCGCCATGCCTCCTCAGTCTTGGATTCGCCTTCCTTCCTTCTTCGCCTCCATCATCACGCAGGGAGAACTCCTGGAGCTTTGGCTGCAGCACACCGGCTGCAGCACCCTCGCGACCGAGGCAGAGGTCGTGGTCGTTGCCCCGGGCGAGGTCTTCATGACTCGAGGCTGGAGCGAAATCGCCCGGGTCTGCAGGACAAGAGGCGCCTTCGCGATCCACTTGGAGTACGACGGTGCTTCGGTGATGTTCTTCAAGGTCTTCGATGCGAACGGGCGCCGGCTAGAGTGCTGCCCCGGGAGAGGTGGTCGGGACCCTGCTACGGCAAGGACTGGGCCCGCCGACTGCTCCCTTGGCGGTTGCTCAAGCAGTGGAGGCGTCGGAGGGTCCAGCGACTCCGGCGAGCTCTTCGCGACTCCGGAGACGAGCGATGACAGCTACGAGCCCCCGAGCCGGCGCCGCTCCTGGAGCAGGGTGGGCTCGTCAGGCCGTCGCCGACTCTGATCTGGATGGGGTTGGCGCCGGTGCTTGATGGCCCACTATTGATGATGGCGTCTTTTGCAGGGGCGCGTGTAGTTAGCGTCCTTTTAGGATCTGTTCCCTGCGAGGAATCAAAGACGCGTCCTGTGGGGGCTTGTAAGGTGCCTGTGATCCTGTTTTGTTAATATAACCCTTGTCGTAGAATTGTGCAAGTTGCTCATTCCGTCTTAGCTTAGTTCTCCCTTTCGAACCTCATGAGGGCTTGGTGCTCCGCGCCGACAGGTCCCAGTCCCAAGGCGGCTTCAGCCGTCGCTGGTATGCCAGGTAGCGATGCCGTGGTCAAGGCCAGGAGGTGAGCGACCCGAGGTCCAGTAAGAACCCTTGAGTCGCGATGCTCAGAAGGTCCCCTTTGGCGCTCAAGCAGCCGTTGTTCGGTGAGAAAGGAGAGCGGCATCGCTAACACGGGATTGCATTAGGTGCGGGGATGGTGCCATGGTAGCTGGTGCTTCCGGGTGGTGACTTATCTCGAGAATCAGGGACCGCTCTCTGGTGTGTCGCCGGGTTCGTGCATCGGCAGGCGTGAGGTTGCTCGGCGAGGTCCTTGCATGTCCCTCCCCTCTCGCCTTTGCTCCCCTTTCTGCTCTACGTCCTCGGGTCCTGGCCCTCGAGCGAGTCTCAGCCGTCGCTGGTATGCCAGGTCGCGATGCCGTGGACAAGGCCAGAGGGTGAGGGATGGAGAGCCAGTAGGAGCCCTGAGTCGCGATGCTCAGGCACCCCCCCTTTAACGTGCAAGCGGTTCACGCGGATGAGAGTGAAGGAGACACTGCAAGGGCCTCGCCTGACGCAGCTCTTTTAGGAGATCCTGTAGACCTATCATAGAAAGAACGAGGGGTTGCCATGACAATTGACAGTCAGCCGTTGGTTGCTTTCGAGGGGCGATGAGGCACTGAAGGCTTGACAAGGTGGCGCCATGCGGGGCTGCCGCGGCCAGAGCTCAGCCATTCAGGTTTGTCGGCATTGCAGGGATGGACCCATGCACAAGCGTCGTGCCGTTTGGGAGCAGCTCCGTTAGTTGGCGTCAGTTGAGCGGGCAACTAGGTCAAACACATTAGCCGCGAAGGAGTGGATTCATTCAAATAGATGCTGGGAAGGCGAACATCACTGGGTCAGGCCCGAGCAACTTGGGGATGATGCAGCCCGTGGGGCGCCCCCAACAAAGTAAGCTAACAACATGAAATAAAAGGGATACATGCCGCAGGGACGGACCCACGCGGCCTGGGAATAATGCAGCCCTGGGGGGCGCTCCCAGCTGGAATGAAACTTGAAAGATGTCACCTGATGATTTTGAGGACGAAGGAGTGTTGGTGTAGCAGACTCGATGGGCCGCGGAAGCCGATCCTCACGAGCCCCCAGGCCTAGGGGCCTCGGGAGGCTCCGGAGGCGCTGGTGGCTCCTCGCGGACCATCTCCATCTCCGCCAGGGCTGCGGAACGCCTGGCCTCTTGAGCCTCCATGATACCCCTCATGAGGCGCTGGTATGTGGCAGCCGCGTTCGGCAAGCCGTAAGGCATGCGAACGTAGCTGTGGGGTGGACCTTCGCAGCGCCCCACTCGTGAGGGTCAGAGGCGCTCCAAAGAGGCGACTCGATCGAGCCCTGGTATGTCGATGCAGACGCGCAGCCCACCATCCTCGCCTGGATGGGGAGCCACAGCTGGTAGGCGGCGGCCGCCCTTCATGACTCTTGACTCCTGTAGCTCCTAAATGGCCTTGCTGACGAACTCCTGAGGGTCTGGCTCTCCTTGCCATACTCCTTCTTGAGGGAAACGTGCTTTGAAACACGCCTCCATGTGGTGCCCAAGCACCTTCCTTGTGACCTTAGCCAGGTCGGTGGCCCTCCAGGGGAGAGCCCCCGAGCCCTGCCTGAGGAGGGCGCCGGGCGCGCTTTCCTATGCGATGGAAGGAGGTTCCCCCTGGGCAGGCGCGGGCCCTGAGGGGCCTGCCTCCTGGGCCGGGCCGGACGATGTCTTCTTCTTCTTGGGGGTGGTCTCGGGAAGCCTCCTGCTTCCGCGATCTGGGTCTTCCAGTGATGCGGCCTGAAAGGCTCGTTCCAGGGAACACACCGCGTCCTTCTCTTCACAGGGTACCTTGATGACTCCGCCACTTCCTGGCATCTTGAGGACGTTGTAGCCGTGGTGAGTTACGGCCATGAACTTGGCCAGCGCTGGGTACCCAAGGATGGCGTTATACGGCAGACGAATGTGAGCGACATCGAAGTCGATGAGCTCCGTGTGGTAGTTGTCGCGTGCCCCGAAGGTGACAGGGAGGCGGACCTGCCCAATCGGGACCGTGGAGCCGTCGGTGACTCCGGAGAAAGGCTTGGTCGGCTGAAGCTGGTTGTAGGGCACTTGGAGATTGTTGAATGTTTCCACGGACAGGACGTTGAGCCCTTCCCCACCATCGATGAGGGTCCTGGTGACCACCATGTTGCTGATGATTAGGGAACAAAGCATCAGGAGGACTCCGGCTGTGGCCGCACACTTGAGCTGATCTGCTGAGGTGAATGTGATGGCGCACGCCGACCACCTGAGAGGGCGTGTGGCTTCGAGCTTGGGGAGGACTGCATTCACTTCGCGGGCGAACTGCTTGAAGATGCGTTGAGAGGCTGGGGCTTGAGCCCCTCCCAGGATGCAGGCGACCGTGCGCGGCTCCTGGAAGCCCCCAGCCCCCTCGTCCTGATGGCGGTCCTCGTTTCTCCTTGGCTGCGGCGGCAGCGGAGGGAGGCCTGCGTTGCCTTGCGGGCGATCCTCGCGAGGCTGATCCCTCCAGTCTCCCTCGCGAGGCGGGTCTTGCCAGCGATCCTCGCGAGGTTGATCACGCCACCCTTGGTGCGGGCAGCGGTCTTCCCAGCGTCCTGTGTTCCTTCCTCCTCCTCGACCGTAGCCCCGGTCACCGGGTCGGGGCGACGGCCGATCCTTCCTTCTTGCACGGCTCGGAGCTCTTGACATTCGTTGGTGTTGTGGGTGTGGAGGTCGTGGTACACATAGTACCGACTGCCCTTGGAAGATTTGGGCTGATCTCTGCCCCGCTTGGTGTCTGGTTCTGCCGCGAGCACGACAGCCCCCTTGCGCTTCACATCCTTGGCCTTGGGCTTCTTCTCTTCTGGGTCTGCGGCAGGCAGCTCGAGGAGGGAGAGACGCCCTTCCTCAGCCCTGGCGCACTTGGTTGCCAAGTTGAACAACTCCAAGGAAGTGCACAGGTCTTCATGCATCGCCAGCTCCTCCTTCATCTTGAAATCGCGCACGCCGTCGGAGAAGGCTAAGATGATGGCCTCCTCGGTCACCTTGGGAATCTTGAGGCGTGCGTTGTTGAAGCGCTGGATGTACTTCTGCAGGGTCTCTCCGGGTTGTTGCTTGATGCGGCGCATGTTGCTCACGGCGGGTGGCCGTTCGCGAGTACCTTGGAAGTTGCCGATGAAGCGGGTGCGCATCTCGTCCCAGGAGGAGATCATGCCTGGAGCTAGGTTCAGGAGCCAGGTGCGGGCCCCGTCCTTGAGCGCCATGGGAAAGCAGTTCGCCATGACCTTCTCGTCTCCGTTGGCAGCTTCGATGCCCAGCTCATAGAGCTGGAGGAACTCCGCAGGGTCGGCCGTGCCGTCGTAACGAGGAGGCAGGTCTGGCTTGAACTTGACGGGCCACGCGACGCTGCATAGCTCGGTGGTGAAGGCACGGTAGCCTGTTGTGGCCACGGGAGGCCTTGGGTGACGGAGAGCTTGGTCTTGCATGTCCCCACGCGCTGCAGCTGGGAGCAGCGCGGGGTCTTGACGTGCGGGAGCAGGAGCATGGTCGCGGCGTGCTGGAGCAGGGAGCGCCCGGGCAGCTTCTTGCGGGCGAGGGACTTCTTGGCAGCTCTGCTCTTGCCGCGCTGGCACCTGACGGAGCGGGTTCCACCCAGGGGCCACGCGCCTTGGAGCCATGGCGCCTTCTTGAGGAGGAGGCGGCTGGGGTGCCGCCGGAGCTTCGTCGCCCGTGCGGGGCGGGGTGCGGTGCAGCGGAACGGACGGCGCAGGAGAACCCCCTGCGGCGCGGACGAGCTCGGCGACGCGGTCGAGCCATTCTTCGTAGACATCATCGACGGGACGGTAGCGCAGGAGCTCGTTTGCCGTGATGAGCGCAGCTCGAGCCTCCATGGGTGCACGGAGTGCGCGGGACGAAGAACTAGCTGGGGTGAGCGAGGGAGTAGCGGTGCGGTCGTCTTGCCGCACGGATGGATGCTGAGACGACGCTTGCTGCTCGTCCCCCGCCGGGCCGGTGGCGGCGTTGACGGCAGGTGACGGGGAACGGCAAGGACGCCCGCCGACAGGAGCCGTCTGGGTGACGCGGGAAGCGAGAGCGGCCCGGCGCTCGGCGCGGGCCCGATGAGCGTCAGACATGGACGCGATGGTCGGAGGAGAACGGGGTGGTGGAAGACGAATTCCGGCGCACCCCTACCTGGCGCGCCAAATGTCGGATTTCGGGTTCCAGCAGACCCTTGAGGTTCGAACACTAGGGTGCGCACGGAGATTTCGCCTTCTACCTACCTGCACCCCTCTGCCTCACTAAGATCTAAGCTATGGAAAGAATAGCACAAGAGACACAGGGTTTATACTGGTTCGGGCCACCGTTGTGGTGTAATACCCTACTCCAGTGCGTGGTGTGGTGGATTGCCTCTTGGGCTGATGATGATGAGCAATACAAGGAAGAACAGCCTCGCGAGGGTCTGTTCTTGGCTGAGGGGATGAACTGCTAGGAGGAGTTCAGTCACCCTTCTCTCTCTCTTCTCGATTCTCTCTTCTTGATTGCGATTTCGATCCCAGCTTGTTTCTGGGTTGGCCGATTCTAGATCCCCTCTACCCTGGGGGTGGCTAGTCCTATTTATAGGCAAAGGCCCTGGGCCTCTTCCCAAATATTGAGCGGGAAGGGCGCCAACAATTGGCCATTTTGAAGGGGAACATCTGGTACACTTATCCTGACTAAAGTTGGTCCTCGCCTGCCAAAGGCTCTGGTGGTGAAGCTGGCTTGGGCTCCACAATGACTTCCTCCCTGCCATTGTACTGGTCTTGGTCTTGTTGCACCGAAACGGGTGCCTTTGCTTGATGCTCTCTCCTGCGCTTGCTCCCTTTGCACCAAAGAGGAAAGGAGGACACTGCGCAGCTGGCGCCCGCCTGGCGCCTTTGATCGTCATGGCTTGCGTCACGGGCACCTCGTGAGGTACCCCGCCTTGATCTCTCCGCCTCCTCGCGAGCCAGCCTGATGAGGCCGTGCCCGAGGAAGCTCCGTGTCATCCGCCCCGTGAGGCTTGGCCCCTCGCGAGGGTCTTGGGTCTGTGTTGATGAAGATGGGCCGTGCTGGGCCCCCCTTTGAGCCATGCCGCAGGCCGCAGGCAGGCAAGTCTGGGGACCCCCGTTCCCAGAACGCCGACACTTTGTGTACCGCGTCTTCTCCATGGCCCAGGCCTCCCTAGTGCCTTGATGGCAGGCCGATATCTTCCACAATCGGAAGCGCCGCCGTGCTCCCTTTAGCTTCTCCGCAAGCTCTCCAAGACCTTCGGGCATGGAGATGGATGGCCACAGGGCCTGGGCGACGTCTTGCATCGCCTGCCGAACTCGATCGAGCAGTTGTGAGAGCTCGGGAAGAAGGTCACCCGTAGAACCGGGCATCTCCTCTGCAGGACGACCTGTTAGCACACCTACAGACATTGCTCTGTTAGTCGACTTCCCCGCCGAACTTTCTTTCAAAGGTTCGTTCAAGCACTTACTAAATATGCCGTGCTGAAGCCGCTGATTCTCCTTAAAGGAGTCTGACAGCTGGGCACGAACATCTTTCAGCTCGACGCCCAACTTGGTGTTGGCATCTTGGAGATCGTTCTTCTCCCGCCTCACCTTTGTCAGCACCTTCTCACCAGCCTTTACCTGGCGTAGGAGGTGTTGCCTTTTCGGATTCAATCCGGCGTCATCTGCAATTTCATTTGTCAGATTCGCACCCATGTCGTGCTTCGCACAATACTTATCTTTCGAAGTGTATATTACCAGAGGGGGTCTCCTTGGGCTCCCCTACCGCGGCTAGTGCGGCCTCAAGTTGGGCTTTGCACTCTTCTAGCTCCTTGGACAGTAGGGAATTCTTTTCTGTAAGAACCTGCATAACAAATGATCCTTAAATCAGTTATTCTAACTGTTTCAAGTCTCGGGGGCTACTGGTATCCATATATAATTACCAAAATTTTCTTACCCGTATGTCTTTTACATATTGCTCCGTGGCTCTGGCTAGACCATTTTGAGCGGCACGGAGGTACGCATCTCCCGACTTGAAGGCATCTAACGCCTCTTGGGAGAAACAAGCGTTGCTGCGAAGAATTATCCGGTGACGCCTATGGTTCATGGCACTCTCCACCTCAGAGTTGGTGGCAGACAACCTGTCCACATCCTCCATCGGAGGAGCGTCTGGTGTGCGCCTTGTGTTCGGCTCCGCTTTCGGACGAGACTTTGGAGCCTGGCTGGTGGAGGCGCGATTGGTAGTCTCTCCGAATATAGTTCGGCGAGGTTTCTTTGTCCTGAAGAGAGCACGAGTGTTAATGTGCCTTGAAGGTGTAACACCTGGGATAAGGGGCGCGCCATACCTTTGCGCTGACGTCTCGGTCCGGACTGCACCTCTTTTCTGCCCATAGGGCCCTGTGGCCCCTCGTTGGCTTGTCGCCGCAGGTTCGGCCTCCCGTTTCTGGGAGGCCGGGATTAGCCCTGGGTAATCAGCCGTAATGGCCACCAAGGCATTGTCCTTTCTCAATTGATGGAACACTCCATCAATCAGCTCCACCAAAAAGTCCGGATCCTCTTGAGAGTCCGGGTCGAGGGACCGTCCTGGGTCCTCGGGTTGTGGAGGAGGGCTGTTTATTTCTTTAATAGCCTGGCGCAGTTCCTGCGTTGAAGTCGTTAGACTGAATATTTAACAATGGGAATATAAAACGGATGGGCAAGATGCGACCACTTACCCAGCTTGGAGGATTGTACATAGAAAATCCACCCTTTGGGTCGACGCGGAGAAAATCCTCCTCTTCTCCCTTGTACAAAGCGGACAAGGTCTTTATTAGAGCTGCAGCCGAATCCGGCCCCTTACGGCCATAGCGGGTGGTGTCGTCGTCCCTGTTGAAGTCCCACATGGGGTGGCCTCTATACTGTAGCGGCTTCACCCCTCGCATGATGCATGCGGCCATGACCCCGATCATGGTCAGTCCGGAATGAGATAACAATCTTATCCGGCCCATCAGGTAAAAATCGTCCTTGTCGCTTTCCCTCTGAGGGCTCCGTGGACGCCAACTTAGGCGCTTCTTTAGCGGGGCACTGTCAAACTCAGGGAGGCCGATCCGGACAGGATCTGGCAGCGGGACGTCTTCTATGTAAAACCATTCCGAAGGCCAGTCCTCAGACGCCTTCTTTGGGGTTCCGGATAGGTATCCGGTCACGGCGATGTGCCACACTTCGGCTCCACCCACTTGATACATTGACCCCTTCTTAGAACGGGGCACGAGGCAGAATAGCTCTTTCCACAGCCCGAAATGAGCCTCAACACCCAAAAACAGCTCACAGAGGGCTACGAAGCCCGCGATATGCAATACGGAGGCGGGCGTAAGATTGTGTAGCTAGAGGCCATAGTACTCCAGTAGCCCCCGAAGAAACGCATGGATTGGAAATCCGAGCCCTCTTATTAGATAAGGGACAAGGCATACCCGCACTCCTTTGGAGGGATTGGGGGCACTCTCCGCTTGCTCTCCACCATTATAAACGGCAAGACCGGCTTGAACCGGGACCATATAGGCCGGGGGGAGAAATCCCTTGGTCTGGAGCGTCACTAGCTCGCTATGCAGGATGGACCATCTCTCCCAATATCCAGGCTTAGGGCTGGAAGGGCGAAGGGAGGAGTTGCGATGGCTGGCCATTGTGGAATGGACCTTTGTCGGATGCGCTCTGATGAACACTCACGAAGGGGAGAAGGTGTGGTTTGGATCTAAATCCTCGTCCCCTTAAATAGGCGGATCATTTACGCTGCTAGGGGTGTGGATGTAAAAACACTCAGACTTTTCATATTCGTTTGACATGTGGGAGACGACCATTATTGGGCGTAGAAGCCAAGGAGCGCAACATTTACAAGAAACCGGACTTTATTCAACAGGTACATGGAATTTGGAGGAGAACCCGCCTTGCAATGCCTAAGACAATCTGCGCGCCGGACTCATCGTCATTGAAGCCTGGTTCGGGGGCTACTGAGGGAGTCCTGGATTAGGGGGTGTCCGGATGGCCGGACTATATCCTTTGGCCGGACTCCTGGACTATGAAGATACAAGATTGAAGACTTCGTCCCGTGTCCGGAAGGGACTTTCCTTGGCGTGGAAGGCAAGCTTGGCTATACGGATATGTAGATCTCCTACCATTGTAACCGACTCTATGTAACCCTAACCCTATCCGGTGTCTATATAAACCGGAGGGTTTTAGTCAGTAGGACAACACATTCATACACAACAATCATACCATAGGCTAGCTTCTAGGGTTTAGGCTCTCTGATCTTGTGGTAGATCTACTCTTGTACTACCCATATCTTCAATATTAATCAAGCATGACATAGGGTTTTACCTCCATCGAGAGGGCCCGAACCTGGGTAAAACTTCGTGTCCCTTGCCTCCTGTTACCATCCGGCCTAGACGCATAGTTCAGGACCCCCTACCCGAGATCCGCCGGTTTTGACACCGACATGCCTCCACACCGCTCCAAACGGAGATTAGCATTCGCAAGGGTGTGAACTTCGGGATACATCATCGTCTCTGCGTGCCTCGGTTATCTCTTACCCAAGCCCTTTACTTATGCACTTTACTTTGTGATAGCCATATTGTTTCTTGTCATATATCTTGCTATCACATAGTTTTTTATCTTGCTTAGTATAAGTTGTTGGTGCACATAGGGGAGCCTAGTTTTTGTAGGTTTTGTGTTTGACAATTAACCGCTAGGTTTATTCCGCATTTGTTCAAGCCTCAACCGTAATTATTTTAAAGCGCCTATTCACCCCCCCCCCTCTAGGTGACATCTTTAGAGCGAATTGTAGATATGGGGTTTTCTCCTCCAAAGGATCCCCTAATATTATCTTTAGAGGATGAGAAAAACTATTATCTCAATGCTCAAGCTTCTAATGTGCTTTTCGATGCTTTGAGCAATGTAGTTATATTTCAACTCATGTCGTTCCGGGATGCTCATGAGTTGTGGACAAAGCTTCCAGATAAATATGGCGTGTCCAAGTTTTGTGGGGATGATTGTTCATTGTTCTCCCTCCACCTCCGGTCATGTTGTGTTCTCAACTTCTTTTACTTCACCTACGTGTGGTTTGCCACAAGGTAATGACATGGTGAGCAGTGGTGTTCATTGTAATGATGATAGTGGGCTCATTGTTGATAATCCTTCATCACTTTCTTATTGCAATGCTTCATATTTGGACTTTAGCACTTCGAGCACTCCAAACGTTTCACATGCTTGTGTTGATAGTCCTTGCATATCATGTAGAAATTGCTTGACTAAATCTCATGATGATATGCTTACTATATCTTGTTGCGATGATGAAAATGCATGTATTTCCTCGAGTTGTTGTGCTAACAATGTAGAGGAAACCCAACACTCCATGGAACAAGATGTGGTCTTGGATGGTGCTTCAAGGGATCCTAAATCATCATCTATTGCATTTTGCCTTATGGCCAAGGCTTCAAAGGTATCTCCTACTTTGAATCCCAATATATATTGTGATGATATAGATGATGGCAAGAGTGATGATGATGTTGATTATGATGAAGAGAATGATGATGTTGCCTCCTTAAAAATTAAGGGGGAAATGATTTTTAAAGCTCTTCTTAAGAATAAAATTGCTCATTCCAACTTCATGGAAATCATGTCTATTGCTACTGAGGGCAAGAAATATATTGATGAGTTGGAATCTTGTCTTGAGGAGCATGAGGCCATTGATAAAATGGAAGGTCATGAGCGTGATTACGCTAATGAGATTGCGGACCTCTCTCAAGCTCTTGAACTTGAACAAACCACCTAGGAATCTCTTGAGGAGACTTCTGCTCTAGAATTATCTAGAGTGAGGGAATCTCGTGATAGAGCTCTTGTGGTGGCCAATGATTTTGAAACTAAAAATGCTAAGCTTGAAGTTGCTCATGCTAGACTCCTTGAGGATTTTGAGCACCTCGAAAATGGCTCAAGGGTCATTAAGGGTGAGCTCATCAAACTCATCGAGTCTCATGCTCAACTTGAAGCTTCTTATTTAAAAGAGCTTTCCAAGTTGTCCTCTCTCTTGTTGTTAATGATGATGCTTGTGCTACTAACTCTATTACTTGTGAAGCATCCATTTTGAAGGAGAATGTTGAGCTACGGGCTCAACTTGAGTTGCTATCTAGCAATTATGGGGAATTGGAAGAAAGTCATGAAAAGCTCTCAAGCTCTCATGATGATCTTCTAGTATCCCATAATGTGCTAAAGATAGCTCATGAGGCCATGATTGCTAAGGTAACATCTAGTGAGCCTCATGTGGATACTAGCACTACTTCTAGTCAAAATGCTATGTTGCCATGTGCTAGTCCTTGTAATTCATCTACTCAGAATGTTGGTACATCTTGTGATGAATTGCTTTCCTTGCCTTGTTGCTCTAACGATGAAGCTTATATTTCCTCTAGTACTTGTGTTGAGACTAACCATGTAGAGGAAATCAAAGAGCTCAAGGCCCAAGTCACTTCTTTGAAGAAAGACTTGGAAAAGAGTCATGAAGGGAAATTCACACTCAACAATATCTTGAGAGTGCAAAAATTCCCCAATGACAAAGGTGGACTTGGATTCAACTCCAAGAAGAAGAAGAAGTCCAAGATGAACAAAAAGAAGGGCCAAGAACAAGTCAAGAATTCGGCCAAGATTGTTTGCTTCAAGTGCAAAGTAGAAGGGCATCATGTTAGATCTTGCCCATTGAAGAAGAAGGCCATTAGTGACAAGCAACAAGGGAAGCGACCACAAGTTCGATCTCATGCTCAACCACAAATTGAAGAAAGTCCTCTTCCCAAGAATCCTCAAGCTAATGCTTCTCAAGTTGAGAAATCGAGTGAGAAGAAAGTGAAGAGTAGACGTTGCTACTTATGTCGTGAGAAAGGTCACCTCGCCTCTTCATGCACTAGTGGTAACTTATCCAACCCAATTATTATTGATGATATCTATTCTCTTGGGAAGGATAAGGTTGGCAATGTGTTTGCCAAAGTTGTTGGTACTCAAAGTGGTGTCAAGAAGAGAACCATTTGGGTAGCCAAGCCTATTGTGACTAACCTCTTAGGACCCAACTTGGTTGGGGACCAACAAGCTCAAACTTGATCAATAGGTGTTATTGGAGGGCATTGGAGACTTGGCTACTTTATGAAGAATTAAGGAGACTTCATCATTCTAATTGTCTCAAGCCAAGTTATTCGAATTATCAAGTTTCTATCTTATATCCAATGTTTCTCCATGCAGTAACTCGTGCTTAAAGTGTTTACATTGATAGTTACTTACCCCTTTGAATGTTTGATTTTGTTCCTTGCATGTGTTTGTATATGTTGTGCTTCCAACTTGATTATCTTGAGCAATCAAGTATGTGTGTGTTGGTTTGCACATCATGTACGTGTGTGTCATGCATTGAGCCTTTTGCATCTTGTTCTTTTCTTAGTTGGCTCTTGTGAGAGATTAATGGAATATCCCATTATGGGGGAGTGATGTGCTTTGTGCACCTCACAATCCTATATATGTGTGTACATGAGTAATACCATCTAGTATTGATATTTCAAGATTATCTAGTCGCTATGTGGTATGTCTTCTCATGAGAAATTCAAATTCTATATTGTCCATTAATTATCTCATGTTGGATCGTTATTTTTCCTCTTGTTTATCTTTAATTGGTACCACATTATGGGGGAGTAATATGCTATGTGTATATTACTAGCCTAGAAAATGTGTACATTTGAAATATTGTCATGAATTGATATTGTAAATTATCTTGTTCCTAGGTGGCATGTTAGCTCTACAAGTTGCAATTTGCTTTTTGTTTGGTGTGAAGATGATGTCGGATATCCTTGTTATCTATGACCGGGAATTATTTCCAAATACTTCTTGTCTTTTGACAATTGGTACTCACTTATGTGTGGTAGAAATTATTGATCATCTTTACACTGGCCTTTGCTTTTATTTGCTTTATCTCTTGCCTAGGATTGTGTCAACTCCCATTGTATTCCATACCACTTGTGGATCTTGTTAATTTCTTGACCTTGTCTAGTGTTTTCTAGATATAGTGAAAGTGGTGATCCCACCTCGTGCATTTTGTATTCAAATGCAAATTCTCTATAATGCACTAGTCTTGGGGAGCTATCCTATTCTCTATAAAACACTCATCTTGTGATCCTTATCAAGTGTGTGCTTGTGGAAGGCAAGCCGTTTCTTTTTTGGTGCTTTGTGCCATCATGAAACTTTGTAGAGGGCTTGGTTTGTTTAGAACCATTCTCTCTTTTGGGAGTTTGACAACTTTCTTTTTGAGTGTATCAATGGATATCTCATTCCTTGATGTATCTTTTATGGATATCCTCCAAGTGATGATTTATTCATTTGGTATCTTTTCTTCGCTTGGTATTTCTTTGTCTTATGGTCTCGGTTCTTGAAAGTCTTGAGCATGCATATTTACTTCTTGTAGTTTCTTTGGCATGTTTTCTTTCTTTGACCCAATATATAGGGGGAACTCCACCAAGTCTCAAATTGGATGAGATGTGCATGAAATTCATTTTCATATCTATACGCACATATTTATGTGGAGTTTGTCCTATGTGTTGTTGATTCTCTAACTCTTTGGTCCCAATGAGTTTGGGTACCATTTTGTTTGTGTTGTT
This sequence comes from Triticum dicoccoides, assembly GCF_002162155.2. NCBI lineage: Eukaryota > Viridiplantae > Streptophyta > Magnoliopsida > Poales > Poaceae > Triticum > Triticum dicoccoides. Next base: position 558,914,098 of record NC_041384.1, on the reverse strand, counting down.
GTTCTAGGAACACGTGAAGATGCATTGGATGCTCGGCTCACTCACAAGGAAGGTGTTGTCACCATGTGCTTATTGGAGTCAAGCTAGGATGATCAATGAACTACTGTGTACCTTCAATTGGTATCTACTACATCCTTCCAATGTTATCTCGGTAACAAGTATCTTCATATACTTCATGCACACATTTCTTGCATCAACCTTGTGTAGGTTGTATCATGGCATGTTATCCATTCTTTCTTGTGATACTTGTTTCCTTTCTCAAAGCATCCCAACAATGATGTCTTGTTGCTAGTTGTGATGTCTTTGATGTTCGTGTGGTTGGAATTCATTTATATACAATAAGACCATATCTAGCCATGTGCTATGCTCTCAAGCAAATATCTTATTGGTATATGTATGACTTCCTTTTGGATATCTTGTTCCTTCGTGTTGTAACTATTTCGGGTGTACATCCTTCTTTGTAGATATATATATCATCATGATTTCGTCTACCTAGAATCTTATACACTTGAGAGAAGTTGCATATCTAGATGATATCCTTTCTTTCACGTCCACCTTGTCTTTCTTATGTTATTTCTTTGGTGGCTCCGTGAAAGCTTTTGCCTTGAGTGTGTGTCTTCTATCGTTGCATCTTGATGCGCTCTTGTGTGGTGAAGATTATTTTCCTCATGCTTATCTTTACGAGGTTTTTGCCATCTTAATTGGCATCCCTCGTCTTGATGCGCCTTTCATCTTCTATCTTCACCGCGGGTTGTCACAAGCATAGGTTCTCTATAAGCTTATTAGTAAGCTTGTGAACCCATTTGCTAGTTGTGTGTGGGAATGATAGGCCTTGCACCGTGTGCCTCATTCTTTGAAGACTTTATTGATGCTTAATGATCTTCTGTACATTAGTCTTCTCAAGTGCATTGCCTTGACTCACACACATCTTTTTGGTTGAGCCCACTCTTAAGTTGCCTCTCTTACTTGTTGCTCAACCATGTGTTTGTTGCAAGTACTAGGCTTAGTTTCCTATATGCTCTCTTGCACTTGTTGTAAGTTTCTATTGATTTTGGGGGAGCTATGATCCTATTTTGTGCACTTTGTATCCAAATACAAAAATTCTTGATGTGCACAAATCATGGGGAGCTTCTCTAGTTTCTTTACAACACTGCTCCGCTCTTATCATAATATCCTTTATTCATGTGGCTCGTAGGATCATTGGCCTAGTTGGTTCAATTGGTATCTTTTGATAGCTTGCTTCAATTGGTATCTTTTGATTGCTTGATTGCTTGTTTCTCTCTTTGATTACGTCTTTGTGGCATATCTTCCTTTTGCAATCTTTGGTCCTCAATATAGTTTATCTTCCTCCAAGTATTTACCGTTGGATATGTGTATTGCATTCCACTCTCTTGTTGAGAAATACACAATTTATGGAGGAACACATTTTATATTGTCCTTCTAAGCTTTTAGCCCATTTTGGCAATCGATGCCAATGGGGAAGAAGTTTCAGAGAGTTTTGTGGAGAAGTTTAGAGAGTTGTCTCTTCTGGCTTTGGTTTGTTCCTAAGCATACGCATCTCCTACGCATGCATTATTGGTTGTTGCATTGCATGGTGATGCATAATTCCTTATATAAACTCTCTTGAAAGTGATTGTCATCAATTACCAAAATGGGGGAGATTGAAAGGACATGCGGTGCTCCCATGTGTGGTTTTGGTAATTGATGACATTCTCTATGGACTAATGGTTGCATTGAGTTATATTTGAAGGATTTTTCCATAGGCATTTCTTGAAGTCCATGTGTTGGTTTCAAGGAGTTTATGGGTTGACCAAGGTGCTATTAAGGAATTATCCAAAGATTGGTCATGTGAGTGTTAAGCTTATTGCAAGCATGTCTTGAATAAGAAGATTGTGTGATCATTCATGTTTACCTTCAAGACATCATCCAAACGAAGAGAGTTGGAAAGATTCAAGGTTGATCAAGACTAAGTCAAGAGTGAATCAAGTTGATCAACTCACAAAGAGTAGAAGATGTACCAAGAGGGATCAAGTGATCCCATGGTATGGTAAGCATTGTCCATTGCACTTTGTGTACTAACCCATGGTCTATGTGAGAGTATATGTGGGGTTAGGTACGTGTCCATGGGCTTGCGTCAAGAGGATGATATCATACAACCCATGGGAAGGATGACATCAAGTGGTGATCGTCATCAAGATTGCCGTGTGCAAGTTCAAGTGGAGAATCACGAAGAGATCAAGTGCTTGAAGCTTGCCATCCATTGTGGTGTTGACACTTTTGAAGATGTGCCGAAGAGTGGCTCACCCATAGTGGAGTATGGGGGAGCAATCATCTAGTCTCCATCGACCCAACGCAATCAAGAAAGGTGGTCCATCTTGAGGAGGACAAGATCGTCATCATCTAGCTCAAGTGGATCATGTGCAAGGCAAAGGTTTGCCCTTGATAGGTTTTCTATTTTACCGGTCTCATGGTGGTAGTTGGGAGACCGGGTTATAGGATCGATAGCCGTACTATCAAGGGGGGCTCTCAAGTGAGTAGCTTGATCGTATCGTTCGTCGAGAGCTCAAACCATTGCATCCTTGCATCATGTTTCTTAGTTCTTGTTTGGTTCTCTTTGTGTGTCTTAGAGCTTATGGTCATCTTGATGACAAGCTTGAGTTCATCAAAAACGGAGTTTGCATGCGTCTTCTATGATGTTTTTGGTGTTGGAGGTTTTACTGGTCTTATCCGAGGAAGGGTTATCACCATTTTCTTTTGGGCCTTTTCTAATTTTCCTCTTATTGGTATTTCTATCAAGATTGTGTTAGCCCTTGTCGCTAGCTTTCCAACAAACTTAGTTTCGTCGAATTCGGAGTCCGTTTGCAGAAGTTGTGTCAGTTTTGGTGTTCTGAAAAGGCTGCAGCGGTACTACTGCGGACAGGAGCGGATGTAATTTTTTACTACCGCTCTTGGGAGCGGTACTACCACTTGGAGCAGTACTATCGTGGCTACTTCCGTGGCTACTTCCGCTCGGGACCAAAAACTCATCACAAGTCCAGCGGTGGTAGGCACGGATGTAATTTTTTAGTACTACTCGCAAGCAGTAGTACCGCTACCCTTAGCAGTAGTACGGCTACCCCTAGCGGTAGTATCGTGAGGTCAAGCGGTACTACCGCTCCGACGGTTCTTCTGGCTTTTTTGCCTCCTCGCTGTTGTGTTTCAAAGGGCTACTACCGCCCTAGCGGTAGTACCGCTCCTTGGAGCGGTAGTACCGCTCGATGCGGGCTGTGAGCATAACGGTTGGATTTTTCCCCACCTATAAAAGGGGGTCTTCTTCCCCAATGGACCTTATCCTTTGAGCTCGTGTTCTTCCCCCATTGTTGACCTTCTTCGAGCTTGCTAACTCTCAATCCCTCCATGGATTCTTGCTAGTTTTTGAGGGAAAAGAGAGACTTGGATCTAGATCTTGGAGTTCTTGGTGTTCTCCTTCTTGTTCTTCCTCTCATTTTCCTCCCTAGCATTAGTTGCTTCGGTGGGATTTGAGAGAGAAGGACTTGGGCACTCCGTGTGCCCTTGCCATTGCATTTGGTGCATCCGTTTGAGTTCTCCACGTGATATGTGGAAGTTACAAGTTGAGAAGCTTATTACTCTTGGGTGCTTGGTACCTTTGAGCTTGTTCCTCTTGGGTGCTTGGATGCCCTATATGGTTGGTGGTGTTCGGAGCTCAATCATTGTGGTGTAAAGCTCTGGGAAAGCGTCGGGGTCTCCAATTAGGTTGTGGAGATCGCCCCGAGCAATTTGACGGGTACTGGTGACCGCCCCCAAGGGTTGCCAAAGTGTATGGGTTCGGTGACCGCCCCCAAGGGTTGCCATTTGTACGGGTTCGGTGACCGCCCTCAAGGGTCCCTTAGTGGAATCACGACATCTTGCATTGTGCGAGGGCGTGAGGAGATTACGGTGGCCCTAGTGGCTTCTTGGGGAGCATTGTGCCTCCACACCGCTCCAAACGGAGATTAGCATCCGCAACGGTGTGAACTTCGGGATACATCATCGTCTCCACGTGCCTCGGTTATCTCTTACCCGAGCCCTTTACCTATGCACTTTACTTTGTGATGGCCATATTATTTCTTGTCATATATCTTGCTATCACATAGTTGTTTATCTTGCTTAGTATAAGTTGTTGGTGCACATAGGTGAGCCTAGTTGTTGTAGGTTTTGTGTTTGACAAATTAACCGCTAGGTTTATTCCGCATTTGTTCAAGCCTAAACCGTAATTATTTTAAAGCGCCTATTCACCCCCCTCTAGGCGACATCCACGATCTTTCAGGTACCCATTGCCATCCCTAGATGAGCAAAAGCGGTAACTTAGCCAAACAACGGTTTGCTAGGAAGGTGGGTTAGAGGCTTGACATGGCAATAAAGGAGGCATGATAAACAAGTGGTAGGTAGCGCGACATAGCGATGGAGCGAACAACTATCAAGCAAAGATAGAAGTGATATCGGGGGTAATGGTCATCTTGCCTGAGATCCCGCAAGGAAGAAGAACGAGTCCAATGAAGAAGACAAACGGATGTAGTCGAACGAATTCTCACAACTTCGGAACGAAACCGAAGTTAACGAGAGAAGCAAACCGGAAAGAAGCAAGCAACATGGTAAACACACAAGCATAAACATGGCATGATGCACAACCAAGGATGATGCATGTCCGGTTTAAATATGCATGGCATGGCAAAGTGCACAAACAAAACTACAAGTTAAGTGGAGCTCAATATGCAACAAAATGCATATTGAAAAAACACCACATTCAATTATTTAGCTCAATATGCAAAGAAATGCATATTGACAATATTAAATGTTGGTTAACATGGCAAGAGGTGAAGCATAATAAACTAACTATTTAGGCAAGTTAAATGAGGCCGGAACAATAAACAACAATTCCGGTAAATCCTCATGTGCATAAGGTAATTTGATGCAAACAACAATTTTAACCATTTTAAATGTTGTTATCATGATGCGAATGACATACACAAGTTTATGCAATTTTAAGAAAATGTTGACATGAGCATGTTATGAAGCATTTTTTCACCATGGCGGAAAGAAAGGGTGCCACGACAACGAATCCGAAAATGATGCCATGGCAACATATCGGTTCCGGTAACTCGATTGAGATACCGATGCAAAAGATGGTGGGGTGCTCCCAGTTACCGGGTTCCCATGAGTCGACGACGGTGTCAAACAAGGGAACAACTAACATTCACGGGCGGATACAACATCCAAACATGCATCTCATACAACACATGCATTCTTCCACGGGTCATCGTCTCCATGGGTCATTGACTCTAGTGCAAGTGGGAGACTGAAGGAAATATGCCCTAGAGGCAATAATAAAGTTGTTATTTATATTTCCTTATATCATGATAAATGTTTATTATTCATGCTATAATTGTATGAAAGTGCATTATATCGACTAGAGGGGGGTGAATAGGCGATTTTTATGAATTCTTCATTGAGGAATTTGCAGGTGAGGACATTCCTTAGCGAAGAACTACTAGCAGCGGAATAAGTACTCAAAAGTAAACATAACAGAACACAAGCATAGTCATCATGATGAAATGAAGACAAGCATAGAGTACAGAAAGCGTAAACACAGGATAACATAGGATGAAGACAAACAGACTGAAGAAATTGAACTGAGGAAATTGAGAAAGTCTTCAGTCAAAGTCTTCAAACACAGATACGAACAAGCACTCAACACAGTTATGAGGAAATGAAAGAGTTGAGGAAATAGAACCAATGAGCTTGGTGAAGACAATGATTTGGTAGACCAGTTCCAACTGCTGTCTCAGTTGTACATCTGGTTGGAGCGGCTAGGTATTTAAACCTGAGGACACACAGTCCCGGACACACAGTCCTCACCGTATTCTCCTTGAGCTAAGGTCACACAGACCTCGCCCAATCACTCATCGTAAGTCTTCAGGTGACTTCTGAACCTTCACAAACTTGGTCACTCGGTGATCCACAATTCCTCTTGGATGCTCTAGACCTTGATGCCTAACCGTCTGGAAGAAGCACAGTCTTCAAAGGTAATAAGCGTCGGATCCATGCAGGATCAATCTCTTCAGTTATGCTCAATCACTTTGGGTTTGTAGGTGTTTGGGTTTGGGTTTTCCTCACTTGATGATTTTCGCTCAAAGTCCTCGGAGGATGGGATGCTCTTAAATGACAAGTGTCAGTTACTCTCGGAGCAGCCAACTAGTTAGTGGTTGTAGGGGACGGCTATTTATAGCCTAGGGAGTAGCCCGACATGATAAGACATAAATGCCCTTCAATGATATGACCATTAGGTGGGTAGATATTTTGGGACAGCTGGTGCATAGCACAACAACGATCGGAATTTTGAGTAGCAAAATCCTCAGGGCTATCATGTTCCTCACTGTATAGGCAATCCGCACTGGCGAATTCCTAACTCCTCAGTCAGAACAAATTCCTCAGAGGCCAGAAGAACTTCGTCTCTGTCACTGAAGAATATGACTGAATTGTATGAGATTTCCAATGGCTTCACTCGAAGGGATTGATAGGTGTAGGATTTTGAGTTGAGCATCACATGGAAATTTTTCCTTAGTATTTCCTCGACCCCTTTAACATACGGTGTTTCCTATGACTCAAGAAAGAGAAAATGAAACTACTAAAACAAAAGTCTTCATGCTTCATGTTCCTCGAATGAATACCAAATCTTCAGGATTGCACCAATTTCTTCACTTTCAAAGTCTTCAGAAATCCAAAGTCTTCAGTCAAAGAACCTCATTTTTAGGGGTCGACTTTCTCTGTAAATATCAAACTTCTCATAGACTTATAGACCTGTGTACACTCAAAAACACATTAGTCCCTTAACCTATATGTCTTCAATACACCAAAATCACTAAGGGGCACTAGATGCACTTGCAATCTCGCCCTTTTTGGTGATTGATGACAATATAGGTTAAGTTTTCAACGGGGATAAACATATGAAGTGTAAATACTGATATTGAGGAATTTGATTGCAAGATATAGAAGAACCCCCCTTGAAGATGTGCATGATGAGGAATTTGCTTTTGAAGCATTGCACACTTGAAGAGTAGAATCATGGAGATCTCCCCCTATATCTTGTAATTCATACATGCATTTGACATATCATAATGATGAATTTGAAATGCATGATGAAATATGGTGACTAATGTAATTCAGCATGCGTGCATTAACACATATGAGGAATAAGCTTGCAGAAAAACACATCAAACGTATCAGAGCACCATCGGGTTTAAGTTTACAACTTGATCCAATAAAGTTTCAAAAGAACAAGAGTTGTAACTTAGCAAAAAAATGCCCATATAGACAGACCCGCTTGAACAATAACTCTAAATTCTCCCCCTTTGTCATCGAATGACCAAAAGGATTGAAAATGAGGACTAACGCCCCTGAAGAATATCAAGTTGATGAAGGAGCGCCAGCGTTGTTGGGGTCGTTTGTCGTGGAAGGGCCTGCCGCAGTGTCGTCCAAGTCTTCGTACTCGCCGGTATCGCGTGATGAAGAATATGAGCTGGACACCAAAGAAGGAACCTTGACCTTCTTGAATTTCTTCGGTGGAGGTGTAGGCCAGTCAAAATCTTCCTTGAGACCCATTTTCTTGAGATCTTCTTCACCATACAGATGTGATAGAATGGCCCAAGTGCGACCGAAGACTTCATGGAGGTAGTAGTGGTTTTTCTTCACTGCATTGTGTGTAGCAGTCATGTTGTGAAGAAATGAACGAAACTGACGCTTAACCCATTTATGGTTTTGATCCACCTTCTGGTGAAGACTAAGTAGAAGCTCACGGTCAGTCATCACATGAGGAGCAGTGGCTTGACAAGTAGACTTGGGTGCATTGGCAGCAGAGTCATGTGTGGCAGAGTCATCATTGGTGGAATAAGATGCAGCTTTGCGAAACTGACCATCCAATGGACGAATGCCTTCATCAATGACTGCAGGAGCCTTGCCCTTTTCATCAGTTGAAGTAAAAACCTGCTTGAGGACTTCAATCGGGGGCAGATAGCTAAGGTGATTCTGAAAATCAGCCTTGTAGTTGAGTGAAGACCTTGTCCTGAGGAATCTCATAATCCAAGGTGCATAAGGTTTCAGCTCAAACGGAGAAAGTGCAGCATTTGCCAGAGTCCTCATGAAGAAATCTTGATAGTTGATAGGAATGCTATGAATGATGTTGAATAGCAGATTCTTCATGATGCCAACTATTTCCTCATCAGATGAGTCATGGCCTTTGATGGGACTCGTTGTACTCGTCAGAATGCGATAGACGGTTCTGGGCACATAGAGTAAATCCTTCACGAGGAATTTGGTCCTTAGGGCATGACCGGGCTTCAAAGGCTTCATTAACACTTGCATGTAATAAGCTATGAGTTCTGGTTCATGATACAGGCAGCGAGCTCCTTCTGGGTGGACTGATGGGCAGGGCGTGAAGCAATTCAGAGACCGGTGCCTTATAGTGAGTATTTTCGGTCATCCAGTCCAAGACCCAGGTCTTGATATCTTTAGGATCACTTGTGATATGCAATGTAGCGTAGAACTGAAGAATAAGCTCTTCATTCCAATCAACAATGTCAGAGCAAAAGTTGAGGAGGCCTGCATCATGAAGAACACTGAGCACAGGAGAGAATCAAGGTAATGATTCCATGTCCACGTGATGAATATGCTCATGGTAGAAGATTTTGTCTTTGTTGAAAAGCAGTGAAGAATAGAAGTTGGCCTGGCTTGCAGTCCAGAAATGCTTCCTCCTTAGACGAGCAGAGTCATAAGGATTGTAGTTAGTGAAGAACACGTGCTCACCAAAGAAATCATCAGCCTTTAATTTCTGCTTCTTTGAGAATGGATCCTTTGGCTTGGGGTGAGGAGTGTCAGTCAATTGCATCACAACCTCCGGGATCTCGATCTCAGGTTCCACAGGCTGAGGAATTTCAGGTGCTGCTTCAGTGGCAGCCTGGGACTTCAATTCTTCATTTACATGATCTTCAGCACTAGTGGCTGGAATTTCTTCATGGACAGATGGTGTGGCATGTGGTTCATCATATCCCATTTGTACAGTAGTTACTTGGGACTGAGGAATTTGTTGCAATGGTGTGAAGAGTGGAGAGTTGGGGTGCTGACTTTCCCAAAATTCATCACTTAGCACAGGAGTGGTACAGCCAATGTCCACATCTTCATCTCCCATTTCTTCAACGCCGGCCTCTTCAGCAGTAAACTGAGGCATAAGCGAGGAGACAACTAGTGTTGAAGGGATTGTATCCACTTCAATTTCTTCATCCATCTGCTCTGACGAAGCAGCAGAGGGATTCTCTTCATCAGATTCACTTGGAATCACATATTCTTCATCAAAAGAAACAAGGTCCTTTGATGGCATGGTTGAGATAGGAACAACATCAATGGGGTTTGCAAACGAGCTAGTCAATGGCTTCATCTTCTTTTGAGCTGAAAAATCTGATACAGTTGATGCCTTCCTTTTCTTCACCGCTGCACCTCTACAACCTTGGTCTTCTTCACATCTGATGCAGATGGAAGGGTCGGAGTTGGTGTAGGCGCAGGAGCAAAGGAATTGAGTTGTATTTATTCAGTCGGCTGAGCAGATGCTTCGGCCTGAGGAATTTCCTGATGTGTTGGGGCTGCAACATTGGAAGTGAACTGTTCAGTTATCTTTACAAATCTGACTTTGGCTCCTAGCCAGTCAGCATAATAGCGATCAAATTCATCACTCGCTTTCTTGATTTCAGATTGAAGAGCAACAAGTTCTTCAAGTGAAAGCTTCAGAACGTTTTGCTTCAGAAAGCGCTCTTTCATGTACTGCATTTTCTTCACCCTCCTTCCCTGTTCAAATTTCAATTTCTCTTCATCAATGAAGTGAGTCACTACATGACTTTGACCAGGAGTGAGGTTCAGCTCTGGCAGAGGTGTGTTGGGGTCCTTGTGCCACAAGTCAATGAACTCTAGGATCAACTCCGGATCCAGCATTAATGACACATTACTGCCTTTGGCTCTAGCGGCCCTGAGTTGCCCATCCCTGATGATTTCAGCAAGTTCGTCATCATCAGCCTCATCATCATCAGAGGGCACTTGGAAAGCAACTTGTTTCTTGTGAGGACTTGGTCGAGGACCTCATCCAACAGAGGTCTTCTTCTTTAGAAGAGTGGGAGCAGCTGAGGAACTTGCAGAGGCTCCTAAGGCAATAGATATGCCTGTGGTCCTTTGGCACGTGGCGAGATGCACATGTGCTGAGGATTTGGTCAGAGCAGCTAAAGACTTTGGCGGAGGAGCGGAAGATTTTGTAGGAGCGGGAGCAGTGTGAGGAATTGGCCGTGAGGGCTTTGAGGAATCTGGCCGTGAGGGCATAGCTGAGGAACTCGACCGTGAGGGCATTGCTGGTGTAGCACTGGGCTTGTGAGCAGGCTTCTTTGGCATGGCCTTCTTCGGCTTTACAGAGGCCTCAACAGTAGCAGCGGCATCAGAGTCTTCGTTGAATTTCCTCACTGCATCTTTTGCTTGTTTGGACAAATTGGCCTAGCGCTTGGCCCATTCATCAGGATAATCCTCACCACGCTTGAGGCTGGTGGGATCAGCTATTTGACCATGTGCCAACGGAGGTCTTGGGCATGGAGGATTTAGTGCAAATTTCTTCATATATTTGGGAGTGACATATCTGTACTCCCTCCACTCTCTTGCCCATCTCATCACAATCTTTTGAATGCGCACCTTGCGCTGATTTTTATCTTCCTCAGGGGGTGTGCAGTACCCAGCATAGATGTCCTCAGGTATTTCAAAGGCAGTGTTGACCTCAGGCCTCTTTCCTCCTTTCTGTGGCTTCTTACCATCAGCCATTTTCTTCAGTTGAGGAATTTGAACAATTGAATTCTCTAAAGAGGTATGCAACTTTTCTTCGAGGAACGCTGCAAATGAGTTAAGTTGATGAGAGCCTAGTGATTCAGCAGCTGACATGAGTACCTGTGAACAGAGTATAGTTGCAAGGAATTTGGAGAGGTCATATGCGTTCTCAGAAGGTTTTATATAAAGAACAAGTTTGAGGAATTTGACCAGATGAGTCTTGAAGAATTTCACTAAGCATTCATCTTAGGTTCCAAAGATGTATAGATCGAAAATCCACACATTTGAGGAATCTTGAAGAAAAACATAGCTTAGAGAAACGAATCAAGAACAGATGACATGTGAGGTATTTTAGTGTGTGAAGATATGAAGAAAAACACCTTTGAGGATTTTGTAGAAAACATTTGAATCAAAGAGGGTACTAAAAGTAACTTTTAATTACCCTGGACGAAGAACACGACGAACTGGTATGTGGAGATGTGAAGTTCGTCAGTGCAGATCTTCCATGCCCTAACTTGGCGAAGGAAGACAGCTACGGCGGTGACGGAGTGAAGATTTCCGCGGCCGGCGCGAGTATGACGGTGATGAGGTCGAGGCAGTGAAGCTTTTCCTCACCGGTGACGATGATGTAGCGGCAATGCTAGGGTTTGAGAAGCTCGAGCTAGAGAGAGGTCGAGCGGAGTAAAGGAAGTGAGGAAGGGGAAGGGGGTATTTATAGCCACGGTGAAAAAACTGTTCGCCCGAAGAATTTGGACGAACGTGCCCCTGACCCTTCTCATTCGCTTGACATGTGTCACCCACATATTGAGAAGTGGAGATCGTGTGTGATCGTGGGTGAATAGATAAGTATATCGTGGGATGCGGAACGGTTTGAGCGGCGAAGCCGAAAATTTAGATAAGATAGGTTTTAAAGTTCCGTTCGCAATTTTTTCAGCTGACAAGGACACAGTGAAGATTTTGAATGAGTTTCAAATAGAACGCACATGAAGAATTTGTGAACAGATTGGGTTGAGTATTGCATAGAGGGGGAAGGGTCCGATCACATTCACTTAGCAGAAAAACCAACTTGAAGAAATAGCCATAAGTGAATGTTGTAGAGGACGTAAACTCATATATATATATATATATATATATATATATATATAGCCAATGAAGAAAAACAACGGAAACAGTGAAGACAATGCAAAGTTGAAGAATTTGAACAACTGAGGAATTTCAATACAAAAAAAACTCAAATTGAGGATTTTCAACTTTTGGTGGTGGCGTGACCTACCGTATAAGAATGATGATTTCACACACCGCGTACAATTGTCGTAGGGTTCTGAGAATCAAATTCTTCGTTAATTTCTTCACACTTAGAGTGTTATTCTTCATTGATTGAAGAAAAAGTTTCTTCATGTGTTGCACATCTAAGTCATCAATTTTGCATAAGTGTTAGGATGAGTGTCCTTTTCAAAGAACATTCGAAGATTCTAAGATATTTAGGTCACACCGCAACTTGCTAAATCTCTTCTCATCCAAGGGCTTTGTGAAGATATCGGTTAGCATCGGTTAGCTGTTCTTCAGTCTTCACATGCTCAATAGAAATGTCGCCCTTCAACACATGATCACGAAGAAAATGATGACGAATCTGAATGTGCTTTGTCTTCGAGTGCTGAACTGGGTTGTGAGCAATCTTGATGGCACTCTCATCGTCACAGAAGAGAGGCACATTCTTCATGTTGACGCCGTAGTCCTTGAGAGTTTGCTTCATCCATAGCAATTGAGCACAGCATGAACCAACGGCAATGTACTCAGCTTTAGTAGTAGATAGTGATACGCGGTTCTGTTTCTTCGAGGACCAACAGACCAAACATCGTCCGATGAAATGACATGTACCAGATGTTGACTTGCGGTCCACACGGTCACCATCATAGTCAGAGTCAGAATATCCAATGAGATCAAAAGCCGAGCCCTTGGGGTACCATAATCCAAGTGTTGGTGTGTGAGCTAGATATCGAAGAATATGCTTCACACCCTTATGGTGTGATTCCTTCGGTGTAGCTTGAAATCGGTCACACATGCAAACACTAAGCATAATATCTGGCCTAGATGCACATAAGTACAATAAAGAACCAATCATGGAGCGGTATACCTTATGATTGAAGTCGATACCATTTTCATCAGTGCACAGATGGCCATTTGTGGGCATAGGGAATTTTGACGTCTTTGCAATCTTGCATGCCGAATTTCCTCAATACATCCTTGAGGTATTTCTCCTGAGGTATGAATATGCCATTGCGTTGTTGATGAATTTGAAGACCTAAGAAGAATTTCAATTCTCCCATCATAGACATTTGATATTCTTCACTCATCATATAGGCAAATTCATCACTATAACGTTGGTCAGTACAGCCAAAGATAATATCATCAACATATATTTGGCACACAAACAATTTACCATTATAAGATTTAGTGAAAAGAGTAGGGTCGAGTGAACCGGGTTTGAAGCCTTTCTTCATAAGGAATTCCTTCAAAGTATCATACCACGCCCGTGGGGCCTGCTTGAGGCCATAGAGGGCCTTATTGAGTCTGAAGACTTTGTTAGGATGCTTTGGATCTTCAAAACCTGGGGGTTGAGCAACATATACTTCTTCCTCAAGCTTGCCATTGAGGAATGCACTTTTCACATCCATTTGATATAGAGTGATATCATGATGGTTAGCATAAGCAAGTAATATGCGAATAGCCTCAAGTCTAGCAACATGTGCAAAAGTTTCATGGAAATCAATTCCTTCAACCTGTGTGTAGCCTTGAGCTACAAGCCGTGCCTTATTCCTTACCACAAGGCCATTTTCGTCTTGCTTGTTGCGATAGATCCATTTTGTGCCAATGATATTGTGCTTGCGAGGATCTGGACGTTTGACCAGTTCCCAGACATTGTTGAGCTCGGACTGATGTAATTCTTCTTGCATGGCCTGAATCCACTCAGGCTCCAGAAATGCTTCATCTACCTTAGTGGGCTCTGTGATAGAGACAAAAGCATAGTGCCCACAAAAGTTAGATAAATGTGAAGCTTTTGAGCGTGTGAGAGGACCTGGCGCTTTAATGTCATTGATGATCTTTTCAACTTGCACTTCTTTTGCAACGCGAGAATGAGCTGGTTGTCGTTGAGGAATTTGATCAACATTTTCTTCAGCACCATTTTCTTCAGTATTTTCTTCAGGTGCATTAGCTCGACGTTCTTCATGTTCTGGAATGAATTCTTCAGCATATTCTTCATAGGAATGACATCCTCAGTAGCTTTGAACTTTATAGTTTCCTCAGGTGATGGTTCATCTATCACAGAAGGTAGGTGCTCTCTTTGTGAGCCATTAGTTTCATCGAACCGCACATCTACAGTTTCAACAACCTTGTGAAGAACATTGTTGAAAACTTTGTAGGTGTGCGAGTCCTTTCCGTAACCAAGCATAAAACCTTCATGTGCTTTCGGTGCAAATTTTGAGTTGTGATGAGGATCTCTAATCCAACATTTAGCACTGAAGACTTTGAAATAACTTACATTGGGTTTCTTATCAGTGAGGAGTTCATAGGCAGTCTTCTTGAAGAATTTATGAAGATATATTGTGTTGATGATGTGGCACGCAGTATCAATTGCCTCAATCCAGAAACGACAAGGTGTTTTGTATTCATCAAGCATAGTGCGAGCCATCTCAGCAAGAGTCATGTTCTTGCACTCCACGACGCCATTCTGCTGAGGAGTATAAGGAGCGGATAACTCATGAGTAATACCAAGTTCATCAAGATAGTCATCAAGACCATAACTCTTGAACTCAGTTCCATTGTCACTTCTGATGTGCTTGATCTTCACACCAAAGTTGGTTGAAGCCCTCATGGAAAATCGTTTGAAGACTTCCTGCACTTCATGTTTGTAAGTAACAATGTGTACCCATGTGTATCGAGAGTAATCATCAACAATAACAAAGCCATATTGAGATGCATCATTTGAGACTGCAGAATAATGGTTAGGACCGAAGAGATCCATGTGAAGCAATTCAAATGGACGAGTGGTGGTCATGATAGTCTTCGCTGGATGCTTAGCCTTTGTCATCTTCCCAGCTTCACAGGCTCCGCATAAGTGATCCTTGGGGAATTTGACATTCTCGATGCCAATGACATGCTTCTTCTTCGCAAGCGTGTGCAAATTCCTCATGCCTGCATGACCAAGTCGTCGATGCCAGAGCCAGCCTTCTAAAGCTTTTGCAAGTAGACACACGGCTGGTTGCGGTCCTGTAGAGAAATAAACAATATACATGTCTCCTCTCCTAAAGCCTTCGAAGACTTTGGAATTGTCAGCTTCCATAACCACAACACAACGGTACTTGCCAAAGACAACAACCATGTCAAGATCGCAAAGCATTGAGACAGACATGAGGTTGTATCCTAAGGACTCGACAAGCATGACTTTGTCCATGTGTCGATCCTTTGTGATCGCAACCTTACCTAGACCCAATACCTGACTTTTTCCTTTGTCAGCGAAGATGATATGCTTCAGATGTGATGGTGATAAGGGAGCATCCAACAATAGATTCTTGTCACCGGTCATGTGATTTGTACATCCACTATCGAGGACCCACTCAGTGTCTTTGGGTTGATCACCCTGTAGATGAATTAGTGCAACTTACGAACTCATATACTTCATCAGTGAAGAATATGACATCAATTCATCAGATCAATTTCATCAACCAACAGAATAGATAAAGCAGTATGAGGACGTGAGAAATGAAAGTTCATTTCTTCATGATTAGCCTGGGTCCTTTCAGGCACATTCAGGTCTCCAGCAAATTCTTCAGACAATTACGTACATCTAGAGACTTAACCCTGCAGAAGAGGTTAGTTCTTTTTCTTCACCACCCACATCTGAAGGGGTGGCAAAGAGTTCATCACTCTGCGAGCTCCATACGAGAAAGGTGGCATAGAAGCCAGTCCATTTCGTTTCACATAAGAGGGGTTAGGATAAGCATATGAATAAGCAGAGAATTCTTCGATGACTTATGAACATAATGATTAGAAGAATAATGCTCATATTCATAGCCCTTAGCTCTTCCCCGCAAAACATAGTTGTTAGCACGATGATATTCATACGAGGACTTTGATCCTTTTGAGGAATTTGGTCCATATGAAGAATTTGATCCGGGGTTCCTATTCTTCACAGGTGGTGTCCTGAGGACATTCACCTGAAGACTTTCAAGGCACTTTTTGGGAACCCAGATTTTCTTCATAGGAGGACCGTTCCTGCAGTTAGTGCCAATATATATAGCAAATATTTCACCATTCTGATTTTTGAACAGTTTATAGTTGGAGTCAAATGACTCATTATCAGAACGAGGAAATTCACATGCAAAGCCAGATAAGTTAGATGGATCAACTGGAGGTCCCTTTGCAGCAACCCATGAGGTTTTGGGGTACTGCTCAGGCTTCCAATATGTACCATCGGCATTGAGTTTCCTCTCAGAGGCAATACCCTCTTTCCTAGGGTTCCTGTTGAGGATCTACTTTTTAAGCACATCACAAAGAGTCTGATTCCCTTTGAGGATATTGTACATGCCTGTCATGTACAATTCCTTCAGCCCTGCATCTTCAGTGATACTAGCAATGTCCTCAGATGAGGAATTAGTGATAGCAGAGGCATGTGAAGAATTTGAAACATTAGCAGCATTTGAACATTCAGGTGAAGAATTAGCAGATTCACGTTCAATGCACTTCAAGCATGGAGGAACAAATTATTCCTGAGAAGCGCTGATTTGTTCAACAAGTAATGAATCATGTTCCTTCTGAAGATCTTCATAACTCACTCTTAGCTTTTCAAGATCTTGCTTTCTTTGAAGAAATTCATATGAAAGCTTCTCATGATCAGATAAGAGAGTGTTATGATGACCTTGAAGGGTGTCAAACTTAGACTGAAGCATCTGAAGATTTTCAGTCAAGGTTTTAGTGCGATCCATTTCTTCACCCAAGATATCATCACTTTTGTCTAGCATGTTTTGAACCTTTTCAAAAGCCTTTTGTTGTTTTACAGCAATCTTAGCAAGTTTGGAGTAGATGGGTTTGAGGTTTTCATCAGATTCATTTTCACTTGATTCAGAGGAGGGGTATTTGTGTACCTTGGCACCTTTTGCCATGAAGCAATAGGTGGGAGCGTAGTCTGTTGGGCAACGTTGCAGAAAACAAAAATCTTCCTACGGTTTCACCAAGATCCATCTATGAGTTCATCTAGAAACGAGTGATCGGATTGCATCTACATACCTTTGTAGATCACACGTGGAAGCGTTCAAAGAACGGGGATGAGGAAGTCGTACTCGACGTGATCCAAATCACCGGAGATCCTAGCGCCGAACGGACGGCACCTCCGTGTTCAACACATGTATGGTCAGCGTGACGTCTCCTCCTTCTTGATCCTGCAAGGGGGAGGAGAGGTTGATGAAGATCCAGCAGCACGACGGCGTGGTGGTGGATGCAGCAGTGACCGCAGCAGGGCTTCGCCGTTCTTCTGCGAGAGGGAGAGGTGTAGCAGGGGAGAGGGAGGCGCCAAGAGTCAAGGGTGCGGCTGCTCCTCCCTCCCCCCTTTATATAGGCTCCCCAAGGGGGGGCACCAGCCCTAGGAGATGGGATCTCCTAGGGGGGGCGACGGCCAAGGGTGGAGTGGCCCCCAAGGCAAGTGGGGCGCCCCCCCCCACCCTAGGGTTTCCAACCCTAGGCGCAGGGGTGGGCCAAGGGGGGCGCACCAGCCCACTATGGGCTGGTTCCCCTCCCCACTTCAGCCCATGGGGCCCTCCCGGATGGGTGGTCCCACCCGGTGGACCCCCGGGACCCATCCGGTGGTCCCGCTACAATACCGGTGACCCCGAAACTCTCCCGATGGCCGAAACTGCACTTCCTATATATAATTCTTCACCTCCAGACCATTCCGGAACTCCTCGTGACGTCCGAGATCTCATCCGGGACTCCGAACAACTTTCGGGTTACTGCATATTCATATCTCTACAACCCTAGCGTCACCAAACCTTAAGTGTGTAGACCCTACGGGTTCGGGAGACATGTAGACATGACCGAGATGGCTCTCCGGTCAATAACCAACAGCAGGATCTGGATACCCATGTTGGCTCCCACATGCTCCTTGATGATCTCATCGGATGAACCATGATGTCGAGGATTCAAGCAACCCCGTATACAATTCCCTTTGTCAATCGGTATTTTACTTGCCCGAGATTCGATCGCGGTATCCCAATACCTCGTTCAATCTCGTTACCGGCAAGTCACTTTACTCGTACCATAATGCATGATCCCGTGACCAGACACTTGGTCACTTTGAGCTCATTATGATGATGCATTACCGAGTGGGCCCAGAGATACCTCTCCGTCATACGGAGTGACAAATCCCAGTCTTGATCCGTGTCAACCCAACAGATACTTTCGGAGATACCCGTAGTATACCTTTATAGTCACCCAGTTACGTTGTGACGTTTGGTACACCCAAAGCATTCCTACGGTATCCGGGAGTTACACGATCTCATGGTCTAAGGAAAAGATACTCGACATTGGAAAAACTCTAGCAAACGAACTATACGATCTTGTGCTATGTTTAGGATGGGTCTTGTCCATCACATCATTCTCCTAATGATGTGATCTCGTTATCAATGACATCCAATGTCCATAGTCAGGAAACCATGACTATCTGTTGATCAACGAGCTAGTCAACTAGAGGCTTACTAGGGACATGTTGGTGTCTATGTATTCACACATGTATTACGATTTCCGGATAACACAATTATAGCATGAATAAAAGACAATTATCATGAACAAGGAAATATAATAATAATCCTTTTATTATTGCCTCTAGGGCATATTTCCAACAGTCTCCCACTTGCACTAGATTCAATAATCTAGTTACATTGTGATGAATCGAACACCCATGGAATTCTGGTGTTGATCATGTTTTGCTCTAGGGAGAGGTTTAGTCAACGGATCTGCTACATTCAGGTCCGTATGTACTTTACAAATATCTATGTCTCCATCTTGAACATTTTCACGAATGGAGTTGAAGCGACGCTTGATGTGCCTGGTCTTCTTGTGAAACCTGGGCTCCTTGGCAAGTGCAATAGCTCCAGTGTTGTCACAGAAGAGTTTGATCGGCCCCGACGCATTGGGTATGACTCCTAGGTCGGTGATGAACTCCTTCACCCAAATTGCTTCATGCGCTGCCTCCGAGGCTGCCATGTACTCCACTTCACATGTAGATCCCACCACGACGCTCTGCTTGCAACTGCACCAGCTTACTGCCCCACCATTCAAAATATACATGTATCCGGTTTGTGACTTAGAGTCATCCAGATCTGTGTCGAAGCTAGCGTCGACGTAACCCTTTATGACGAGCTCTTCGTCACCTCCATAAACAAGAAACATTTCCTTAGTCCTTTTCAGGTACTTCAGGATATTCTTGACCGCTGTCCAGTGTTCCTTGCCGGGATTACTTTGGTACCTACCTACCAAACTTACGGCAAGGTTTACATCAGGTCTGGTACACAGCATGGCATACATAATAGAACCTATGGCTGAGGCATAGGGGATGACACTCATCTCTTCTATATCTTCTGCCATGGTCGGACATTGAGCTGAGCTCAATTTCACACCTTGCAACACAGGCAAGAACCCCTTCTTAGACTGATCCATATTGAACTTCTTCAATATCTTATCAAGGTATGTGCTTTGTGAAAGACCTATGAGGCGTCTTGATCTATCTCTATAGATCTTAATGCCTAATATATAAGCAGCTTCTCCAAGGTCCTTCATTGAGAAACTCTTATTCAAGTAGGCCTTAATGCTGTCCAAAAGCTCTATATCATTTCCCATCAAAAGTATGTCATCTACATATAATATGAGAAATGCTACAGAGCTCCCACTCACTTTCTTGTAAACGCAGGCTTCTCCATAAGTCTGCATAAACCCAAACGCTTTGATCATCTCATCAAAGCGAATGTTCCAACTCCGAGATGCTTGCACCAGCCCATAAATCGAGCGTCGGAGCTTGCACACCTTGTCAGCATTCTTAGGATCGACAAAACCTTCCGGCTGCATCATATACAATTCTTCCTTAAGGAAACCATTAAGGAATGCCGTTTTGACGTCCATTTGCCATATCTCATAATCATAGAATGCGGCAATTGCTAACATGATTCGGACAGACTTCAGCTTCGCTACCGGTGAGAAAGTCTCATCGTAGTCAACCCTTGAACTTGTCGATAACCCTTGGCGACAAGCCGAGCTTTATAGATGGTCACATTACCATCCGCGTCTATCTTCTTCTTAAAGATCCATTTATTTTCTATGGCTCGCCGCTCAACGGGCAAGTCAGTCAAAGTCCATACTTCGTTTTCATACATGGATCCTATCTCGGATTTCATGGCTTCCAGCCATTTGTCGGAATCCGGGCCCGCCATCGCTTCTTCATAGTTTGAAGGTTCACCGTTGTCTAACAACATGATTTCCAAGACAGGGTTGCCGTACCACTCTGGTGCGGAACGTGTCCTTGTGGACCTACAAAGTTCAGTAGCAACTTGATCTGAAGTTTCATGATCATCATCATTAACTTCCTCTCTAGTCGGTGCAGGCACCTCTGGAACATTTTCTTGAGTTGCGCCATTTTCCGGTTCAAGAGGTAATACTTCATCAAGTTCTACTTTCCTCCCACTTACTTCTTTCGAGAGAAACTCCTTCTCTAGAAAGGATCCATTCTTGGCAACAAAGATCTTGCCTTCAGATCTGAGGTAGAAGGTATACCCAATAGTTTCTTTAGGGTATCCTATGAAGACGCATTTTTCCGACTTGGGTTCGAGCTTTTCAGGTTGAAGTTTCTTGAACTAAGCATCGCATCCCCAAACTTTTAGAAATGATAGCTTAGGTTTCTTCCCAAACCATAATTCATACGGTGTTGTCTCAACGGATTTCGACGGAGCCCTATTTAAAGTGAATGCGGCAGTCTGTAAAGCATAGCCCCAAAATGATAGTGGTGAATCGGTAAGAGACATCATAGATCGCACCATATCTAATAGAGTGTGATTACGATGTTCGGACACACCATTACGCTGAGGTGTTCCAGGCGGCGTGAGTTGTGAAACTATTCCACTTTTTCTTAAGTGTGTGCCAAATTCGTGACTCAAGTATTCTCCTCCACGATGTGATCGCAAGAACTTGATTTTCCTGTCACGTTGATTCTCAACCTCACTCTGAAATTCCTTGAACCTTTCAAAGGTCTCAGACTTGTGTTTCATTAAGTAGACATACCCATATCTACTCAAGTCATCAGTGAGGGTGAGAACATAATGATAACCACCGCGAGCCTCAACACTCATTGGACCACACACATCAGTATGTATGATTTCCAATAAGTTGGTTGCTCGCTCCATTGTTCCTGAGAATGGAGTCTTGGTCATTTTACCCATGAGACATGGTTCGCACGTGTCAAATGATTCGTAATCAAGAGACTCTAAAAGTCCATCTGCATGGAGCTTCTTCATGCGTTTGACACCTATGTGACTAAGGCGGTAGTGCCACAAGTATGTGGGACTATCATTATCAACCTTACATCTTTTGGTACTCACACTATGAATATGTGTAGCATTACGCTCGAGATTCATTGAGAATAAACCATTCACCATCGGAGCATGACCATAAAACATATCTCTCATATAAATAGAACAACCATTATTCTCGGATTTAAATGAGTAGCCATCTCGTATTAAATGAGATCCTGATAACATGTTCATGCTCAAACTTGGCACTAAATAACAATTATTGAGGTTCAAAAGTAATCCCGTAGGTAAATGTAGAGGTAGCGTGCCGACGGCGATGACATCGACCTTGGAACCATTCCCGACGCGCATCGTCACCTCGTCCTTCGCCAGTCTCCGCTTATTCCGCAGCTCCTGCTTTGAGTTACAAATGTGAGCAACTGCACCGGTATAAATACCCAGGAGCTACTACGAGTACTGGTAAGGTACACATCAATTACATGTATATCACATATACCTTTCGTTTTGCCGGCCTTCTTGTCCGCTAAGTATTTGGGGCAGTTCCGCTTCCAGTGACCACTTTCCTTGCAATAAAAGCACTCAGTCTCGGGCTTGGGTCCATTCTTTGGCTTCTTCCCGGCAGCTTGCTTGCCGGGCGCGGCAACTCCCTTGCCGTCATTCTTGAAGTTCTTCTTACCCTTGCCTTTCTTGAACTTAGTGGTTTTATTCACCATCAACACTTGATGTTCCTTTTTGACTTCTACCTCTGCTGATTTCAGCATTGCAAATACTTCAGGAATGGTCTTTTCCATCCCCTGCATATTGAAGTTCATCACAAAGCTCTTGTAGCTCGGTGGAAGCGACTGAAGGATTCTGTCAATGACCGCGTCATCCGGGAGATTAACTCCCAGCCGAGTCAAGCAGTTATGTAACCCTGATATAGTGAGTATGTGCTCACTGACAGAACTATTTTCCTCCATCTTACAGCTGAAGAACTTGTCAGAGACTTCATATCTCTCGACCCGGGCATGAGCTTGAAAAACCATTTTCAGCTCTTCGAACATATCATATGCTCCGTGTCTCTCAAAACGCTTTTGGAGCCCCGGTTCTAAGATGTAAAGCATGCCGCACTGAATGAGGGAGTAATCATCAGCACGTGTCTGCCAAGCGTTCATAACGTCTTGTTCCGCAGGGAGAACAAGTGCGTCACCTAGCGGTGCTTCTAGGACATAATCTTTCTTTGCAGCTATGAGGATGATCCTCAGGTTCCGGACCCAGTCTGTATAATTGCTGCCATCGTCTTTCAGCTCGGTTTTCTCTAGGAACGCGTTGAAGTTGAGGACAACATTGGCCATTTGATCTACAAGACATATTGTAAATATTTTAGACTAAGTTGATAATAATTAAGTTCATCTATTTAATGAACTCCCACTCAGATAGGCATCCCTCCAGTCATCTAAGTATAACATGATCCGAGTTAACTAGGCCGTGTCCGATCATCACGTGAGACAGACTAGTCAACATCGGTGAACATCTTCATGTTGATCGTATCTTCTATACGACTCATGCTCGACCTTTCGGTCTTCTGTGTTCCGAGTCCATGTCTGTACATGCTAGGCTCGTCAAGTCAACCTAAGTGTTTGCATGTGTAAATCTGTCTTACACCCGTTGTATGTGAACGTTGGAATCTATCACACCCGATCATCACGTGGTGCTTCGAAACAAAGAACTGTCGCAACGGCGCACAGTTAGGGGGAACACTTTCTTGAAATTATTACGAGGGATCATCTTATTTACTACCGTCGTTCTAAGTAAACAAGATGCAAAAACATGATAAACATCACATGCAATCAAATAATAATAGTGACATGATATGGCCAATGTCACATAGCTCCTTTGATCTCCATCTTGGGGCTCCATGATCATCTTGTCACCGGCATGACACCATGATCTCCAACATCATGATCTCCATCATCGTGTCTCCATGAAGTTGCTCGCCAACTATTACTTCTACTACTATGGCTAACACGTTTAGCAATAAAGTAAAGTAATTTACATGGCGTTTCTCAATGACACGCAGGTCATACAAAAAATAAAGACAACTCCTATGGCTCCTGCCGGTTGTCATACTCATCGACGTGCAAGTCGTGATTCCTATTACAATAGCATGAACATCTCATACATCACATATATATCATTCATCATTCATCACAACTTTGGCCATATCACATCACAAAACACTTGCTGCAAAAACAAGTTAGACGTCCTCTAATTGTTGTTGCAAGTTTTACGTGGCTGCAATAGGGTTCTAGCAAGAACGTTTTCTTACCTACGTGAAAGACACAACGTGATTTGTCAACTTCTATTTACCCTTCATAAGGACCCTTTTCATCGAATCCGCTCCAACTAAAGTGGGAGAGACAGACACCCGCCAGCCACCTTATGCAACTAGTGCATGTCAGTCGGTGGAACCGGTCTCACGTAAGCGTACGTGTAAGGTTGGTCCGGGCCGCTTCATCCCACAATACTGCTGAAGCAAAATAAGACTAGTAGCGGCAAGAAAGTTGACAACATCTACGCCCACAACAAATTGTGTTCTACTCGTGCAAAGAGAACTACGCATAGACCTAGCTCATGATGCCACTGTTGGGGAACGTTGCAGAAAACAAAAAATTTACTATGGTTTCACCAAGATCCATCTATGAGTTCATCTAGCAACGAGTGATCGGATTGCATCTACATACCTTTGTAGATCACGCGCGGAAGCGTTCAAAGAACGGGGATGAGGAAGTCGTACTCGACGTGATCCAAATCACCGGAGATCCTAGCACCGAACGGACGGCACCTCCGTGTTCAACACACGTACGGTCAGCGTGACGTCTCCTCCTTCTTGATCCAGCAAGGGGGGAGGAGAGGTTGATGAAGATCCAACAGCATGACGGCGTGGTGGTGGATGCAGCAGTGACCGCAGCAGGGCTTCGCCGTTCTTCTGCGAGAGGGAGAGGTGTAGCAGGGGAGAGGGAGGCGCCAAGAGTCAAGGGTGCGGCTGCCCCTCCCTCCCCCTTTATATAGGCTCCCCAAGGGGGGGGGATGGCCCTAGGAGATGGGATCTCCTAGGGGGGGCGGCGGCCAAGGGTGGAGTGGCCCCCAAGGCAAGTGGGGCGCCCCCCCACCCTAGGGTTTCCAACCCTAGGTGCAGGGGGTGGGCCAAGGGGGGCGCACTAGCCCACTATGGGCTGGTTCCCCTCCCCACTTCAGCCCATGGGGCCCTCCGGGATGGGTGGTCCCACCCGGTGGACCCCCGGGACCCATCCGGTGGTCCCGGTACAATACCGGTGACCCCGAAACTCTCCTGATGGCCAAATCTGCACTTCCTATATATAATTCTTCACCTCCGGACCATTCCGGAACTCCTCGTGACGTCCGGGATCTCATACGGGACTCCAAACAACTTTCGGGTTACTGCATATTCATATCTCTACAACCCTAGCGTCACCGAACCTTAAGTGTGTAGACCCTACGAGTTCGGGAGACATGTAGACATGACCGAGATGGCTCTCCGGTCAATAACCAACAACGGGATCTGGATACCCATGTTGGCTCCCACATGCTCCTCGATGATCTCATCGAATGAACCACGATGTCGAGGATTCAAGCAACCCCGTATACAATTCCCTTTGTCAATCGGTATTTTACTTGCCCGAGATTCGATCGTCGGTATCCCAATACCTCGTTCAATCTCGTTACCGGCAAGTCACTTTACTCGTACCGTAATGCATGATCCCGTGACCAGACACTTGGTCACTTTGAGCTCATTATGATGATGCATTACCGAGTGGGCCCAGAGATACCTCTCCGTCATACGGAGTGACAAATCCCAGTCTTGATCCGTGTCAACCCAACAGATACTTTCGGAGATACCCGTAGTATACCTTTATATTCACCCAGTTACGGTGACGTTTGGTACACCCAAAGCATTCCTACGGTATCCGGGAGTTACACGACCTCATGGTCTAAGGAAAAGATACTTGACATTGGAAAAACTCTAGCAAACAAACTATACGATCTTGTGCTATGTTTACGATTGGGTCTTGTCCATCACATCATTCTCCTAATGATGTGATCTCGTTATCAATGACATCCAATCTCCATAGTCAGGAAACCATGACTATCTGTTGATCAACGAGCTAGTCAACTAGAGGCTTACTAGGGACATGTTGGTGTCTATGTATTCACACATGTATTACGATTTCCGGATAACACAATTATAGCATGAATAAAAGACAATTATCATGAACAAGGACATATAATAATAATCCTTTTATTATTGCCTCTAGGGCATACTTCCAGCATAGTCATCATTGTTTCCGTCAGCCGTATTGGTGAAGCCATTTTCTTCGGAGTTGAAGATGGACTTGCTGACGAAAGCAGTAGCGAGAGCCAGGCTCGCCACACCAGACTCAGACTCCTCAGATGCCTACTCTTCCTCATGTTCCTCAGATTCAGCCTCAGAGTCCATTTCCATGCCAATCAACGCCCGAGCCTTCTTGGATCTGCTCTTCTTATAAGACGAAGACTTCGAGGATTTTGATGATTTCTTCTTTTTCTTCGCATCATCAGGACTGTAATCCATGTATTTCTTCTTCTTTGATTCCTTTTCCCACTGAGGACAATCTTGAATATAGTGTCCAGGTTTCTTGCATTTGTGACAAAGCTTCTTCTTGTAGTCACTGGATGAGGAATCAATGCTCCTTGAGGATTTTCCGAAGCGACCACGTCTCGAGAACCTCTGGAATTTCTTCACGAGCAATGCTAGCTCATGGCTCAATTCTTCAGGATCACCAAGGCTGCTACCAGAATCTTCATCTTCAGACTCAGACACTGCCTTGGCCTTCAGGGCACGTGATCTGCCATAGCTCGAACCATAGAGATCTCTCTTCTCAGCAAGCTGGAACTCATGAGTATTTAGCCTCTCGAGGATATCAACGGGATCAAGTGACTTGTAATCAGCACGTTCTTGTATCATCAATGCCAGAGTATCAAATGAGGAATCAAGCGATCTCAGCAATTTCTTCACCACCTCATGGTCGGTGATGTCAGTGGCACCAAGTGCTTGAAGCTCATTTGAGATGTCAGTGAGGAGATCGAAGGTCTGCTAAACATTTTCATTATCGGATCTTTTGAAGCGGTTGAAGAGATTGCAAAGAACATCAACTCGAGAGTCACACTGTGTTGAGACTCCTTCATTGACTTTGGACAGCCTATCCCAGATAAGCTTAGCAGTTTCCAAAGCACTCACTCTTCCATACTGTCCTTTGCTCAGATGGCCACATATGATATTCTTCGCTTGAGAGTCGAGTTGCTTAAATCTCTTCACATCAGCAGCATTCAGAGAAGGTGTGACTGAGGGAACACCATTTTCCACAACATACCAGAGATCGTTATCAATTGCCTCAAGATGCATTCGCATCTTATTTTTCCAGTAGGGGTAGTCTGTCCCATCGAAGGTAGGACACCCAGCAGAGACCTTGATCATACCTGTGGTCGACATAACTAAAACTCTAGGCGGTTAAACCAAAAACACACAGAACAAGGGAGTACCTTGCTTTGATACCAATTGAAAGTGCATTATATCGACTAGAGGGGGGTGAATAGGTGATTTTTATGAATTCTTCACTGAGGAATTTGCAGGTGAGGAATTTCCTTAGCGAAGAACTACTAGCAGCGGAATAAGTACTCAAAAGTAAACATAACAGAACACAAGCATAGTCATCATGATGAAATGAAGACAAGCACAGAGTACAGAAAGCGTAAACACAGGATAACATAGGATGAAGACAAACAGACTGAAGAAATTGAACTGAGGAAATTGAGAAAGTCTTCAGTCAAAGTCTTCAAACACAGATACGAACAAGCACTCAACACAGTTATGAGGAAATGAAAGAGTTGAGGAAATAGAACCAGTGAGCTTGGTGAAGACAATGATTTGGTAGACCAGTTCCAACTGCTGTCTCAGTTGTACATCTGGTTGGAGCGGCTAGGTATTTAAACCTGAGGACACACAGTCCCAGGCACACAGTCCTCACTGTATTCTCCTTGAGCTAAGGTCACACAGACCTCGCCCAATCACTCGTGGTAAGTCTTTAGGTGACTTCCGAACCTTCACAAACCTGCTCACTCGGCGATCCACAATTCCTCTTGGATGCTCTAGACCTTGACGCCTAACTGTCTGGAAGAAGCACATTCTTCAAAGGTAATAAGCGTCGAATCCACGCAGGATCAATCTCTTTAGTGATGCTCAATCACTTTGGGTTTGTTGGTGTTTGGGTTTGGGTTTTCCTCACTTGATGATTTTCGCTCAAAGTCCTTGGAGGATGGGATGCTCTCAAATGACAAGTGTCAGCTACTCTCGGAGCAGCCAACCAACTAGTGGTTGTAGGGGGCGGCTATTTATAGCCTAGGGAGCAGCCTGACATGATAAGACATAAATTCCCTTCAATGATATGACCGTTAGGTGGGTAGATATTTTGGGACAGCTGGCGCATAGCACAGCAACGATCGGAATTTTGAGTAGCAAAATCCTCAGGGCTATCATGTTCCTCACTGTGTAGGCAATCCACACTGGCGAATTCCTAACTCCTCAGTCAGAACAAATTCCTCAGAGACCATAAGAACTTCGTCTCTGTCACTGAAGAATATGACTGAACTGTATGAGATTTCCAATGGCTTCACTCGAAGGGATTGGTAGGTGTAGAATTTTGAGTTGAGCATCACATGGAAATTTTTCCTTAGTATTTCCTCGACCCCTTTAATAGTACGGTGTTTCCTATGACTCAAGAAAGGGAAAATGAAACTACGAAAACAAAAGTCTTCATGCTTCATGTTCCTCGAATGAATACCAAGTCTTCAGGATTGCACCAATTTCTTCACTTTCAAAGTCTTCAAAAAGTCTTCAGTCGAAGAACCTCATTTTTAGGGGTCGACTTTCTCTATAAATATCAAACTCCTCATAGACTTATAGACCTGTGTACACTCAAAAACACATTAGTCCCTTAACCTATAAGTCTTTAATACACCAAAATCACTAAGGGGCACTAGATGCACTTACATTGTATTAACCGGAAACTTAGTACATGTGTGAATACATAGACAAAATAGAGTGTCCCTGGTATGCCTCTACTTGACTAGCTCGTTAATCAAAGATGGTTAAGTTTCCTGACCATAGACATGTGTTGTCATTTAATGAACGGAATCACATCATTAGAGAATGATGTGATGGACAAGACCCATCTGTTAGCTTAGCATTATGATCGTTTTGTTTTATTGCTATTGCTTTCTTCATGACTTATACATATTGCTTTGACTATGAGATTATGCAACTCCCGAATACCGGAGGAACACCTTGTGTGCTATCAAATGTCACAACGTAACTGGGTGATTGTAAAGATGCTCTACATGTGTCTCCGAAGGTGTTTGTTGGGTTGGCATAAATCAAGATTAGGATTTGTCACTCTGTGTATCAGAGAGATATCTTTGGGCCCTCTCGGCAATGCACATCACTATAAGCCTTGCAAGCAATGTGACTAATGAGTTAGTTATGGGATGTGCATTACGGAACGAGTAAAGAGACTTACCGGTAACGAGATTGAACTAGGTATGATGATACCGACGATCGAATCTCACGCACGTAACATAACGATGACAAAGGGAATGACGTATGTTTGCGGTTTGACCGATAAAGATTTTCGTAGAATATGTAGGAACCAATATGAGCATCTAGGTTCCGCTATTGGTTATTGGCCAGAGATGTGTCTCGGTCATGTCTACATAGTTCTCGAACTTGTAGGGTCCGCACGCTTAATGTTCAATAACAATTTGTATTATGAGTTGTGTGTTTTGGTGACTGAAGTTTGTTTGGAGTCCCGGATGAGAGCACGAACATGACGAGGAGTCTCGAAATAGTCGAGAGGTAAAGATTCATATATTGGAAGGTTATATACGGACATCAGAATGGTTGCGAAGAGGTTCGGGGATTTTTCGGAGTACCGGGAGGTTACCGGAACCCCCTGGGAAAGTTAATGGGCCTCATGGGCCATAGCGGAGAGAGGGAGGGAGGCCACAAGAGGTGGCGCGCGCCTCCCCCTGCCCAATCCGAATTGGACAAAGGGGTGGGGGTGAGGCCCCCCTTCCTTCTCCTTCTCCCCTCTTTCCCTTCCCCCCTCTCCGCTGGAAGGAGGGGGGCGTATCCTACTAGGAGTGGAGTCCTAGTAGGACTCCCCCCTTGGCGCGCCTCCTCCTGGCCGGCCATCTCCTCCCCCTCTCCTTTATATACGGGGGCGGGGGGCATCCCAAAGTCACATCAATTGTTCTCTTAGCCGTGTGCGGTGCCCCCTCCATAGTTTACTCCTCCGGTCATAGTATCGTAGTGCTTAGGCGAAGCCCTGCGCAGATCACATCACCATCGCCATCACCACGCCATCGTGCTGACGGAACTTTGCCTCGACCCTCTGCTGGATCAAGAGTTCGAGGGACGTCATCGAGTTGAACGTGTGCTGAACACGGAGGTGCCGTACGTTCGGTACTTGGATCGGTTGGATCGTGAAGACGTTCGACTACATCAACCGTGTTAATCTAACGCTTTCGCTTTCGGTCTACGAGGGTACGTGGACACACTCTCCCCCTCTCGTTGATATGCATCTCCTAGATAGATCTTGCGTGATCGTAGGAAATTTCAGCGCAGTGGTGGTTCTAGCTCCGTGCAGTGGTGGTTGTAGCTTTCGGCGCCGATCATCGCTGTGATGGTCTCAAAGAGCTCTAGAAGCGCTGACACCGGTTGTAGCAGGAGGGCATGCCAGTTGTAGCATGGCTCGCTGGACTCGCAGCCGAAGTTGGATGGACCGACGGAGGCCATGGCTAGGATAGAAGAAGATTACAGATGGCCATGGATGCAGGAAGCGAGAGGGGATGCGAATTGAGTAGAAGGAGATGGGAGAGGTGCTCGCCGCCCACGATGGAGGAAGAGGTTGGGCGTCGAGCAGGGCAACAAAAATCGACGAGCCATGGAGCTGCCGTGGCTAGCGCAGGATGGGGACGAAGCAAAACAGAAGCAATGAATTGAGGAGGAAGACAGTATGAAGGGATAAGGTGGGCCTGCAGTCAGCGAACAGTGCGACCGGACGAAAGCGTAGCCGGTCGACCGGAAGGAAACGTTTCCCTTTAGCAGTTGGGCACTTTGCAGTTTTTTTTGAGAAAAGCTTGCTAGGCCTTTATTTATTAGCTAAAATGTTCATAGGAATTACAATTGGGTCATAGGCATTTAGCAGTTAGTAGTTGGCTGTTGCTATATTGGGCTGCTGGGCTGAGATGAAGTGTAGTAGTAAAAATAAAACGTGTTTTTGAGGGTAGGCTACTCTCTTCATAGTCCTACCGGACGTTGCTACCATCGCTTGTCGGATGTTGATGATGACAATCATCGACGAGCACTGCAACTACTGCCGGTGGTTGTCTACACCCTCTTGCAAGTCGCGCTACAGAAGAGAACCCCAATGGACCTCAATGCAATTCATGAAATGGAGGCAAATCTCCATGTATCCTTAATCTCGTTCAAATCAGGACCGAGTACTTTTCTTTTACTAAACCGGTTGTTGGCACTTTTATAATTGCCAATTTCTAACAACCTTAGCGGCTTGTGCGACGAGGACAACATTCTGAAGAACAACTGCCTTTCCCTTTTTTTTTCCACCAAACTGTAAAAAAGAAAGGCAACTTCGAAATATTTATTTCGAATCTTGTTCATCAGATGTCTGATTTATTAGTTAGTTAATTATAGTCTTTTCATAACTATGTGCTCCCTTATTGACTGGACACGATGTAGATCCAATATTCTTTCAATTGCCTCTAATTATTTCATTATGTTTCCAAAGTTTTGCCTTTTAGACCAACCCACATGTCATTTTAGTATATCCTGATTTCATACAGACTTCAACATAGAACTCGTACCGACATTTTACGGGCCAATACCTAGGGATACATAAGTTCTGTTTGGATACCAATTTCATATTCATGTCTACCTATTTGTAATTTTCACGTTTTGTCACATGACACATTGTTATCTGAAGTATAGTCTTTTAAAAAATAATCTCACCAACATACAATCTTCTTTCTGTTAGAATATCCAGTTCATAATTCTCTGTAAGAATACTTGGCTTTTCCTTCCATTTTTCTCAGGCTATCCCCGACTTTGCAAGAAATGATTTCTTAAAACACATCAACATTCTGAGATATGTTTTAACTCAAGTTACATCTTTGCTTGAGACAAAAGAAGGATTCAATTTTGTTGTCGATGTCACCAATAATCAAGAAAAACATATTTCATCGGCAACTCTTGGAGAGAGTTCTTATATGTGTACAACATGCATCTGAGATTTCATAAGGAGATGGACCTCACTTTGTGTGTTAAAAGTGATGTCGGTTATGTAAATTATTTTGTTTGTGCGTTTATTTGCACTGATGGCGACTTTTGGTACCTAGTGTATGTAATCTGTTGTCTGGTTATGCTTTATTATCACGGGTGGCGAACTTTAATGCCCAGTAAATATACTATGACGTAATTTCTTTATTGTATAGTCTAAATTTATTCTTAATTACTATAAGCCTCTATGGAGGCCAATGGGTCAAAACGTTATCTCTGTCATCAGTATAAAAAAATTTAAGAGAAACAAAACGAGCAACCAATATCTTGCTATATATGGGCCGAAATGAGTATTGGGCCCATATTGGACTTCATGGGCCCAGGTATGGCCTCCTCCACTAAAACCCTAACAAACCCCTCACCCCTCACCCCTCGTCGCCGAAACCCTTCATCGCCCCCGCCCCCGCCCCCGCCGCCAAACACCCATCGCCATGCGGCCACCGAGAGGCGGCGGAGGTTTCCGCGGACGCGGCGGCGACCGAGGTGGCCGCCTCGCTGGAGGCGGCCGCTTCGCTGGAGGCGGCCGCGGCGGCGGCGGCAGGGGCCGCTTCGGTGGAGGCGGCGGCGGGTTCCGCGACGAGGGCCCTCCTGCCGAGGTCGTCGGTGCGTGGTTTCTTTCAAGTCCTAACTGTCCGAGCCCTTTCTTTTCGAGGCTCCGGTGAGTTTGATGTCTCTTGTTTTTTGTTTGTTTATTATGCAGAGGTGTCGACGTTCGTGCACGCCTGCGAGGGGGACGCGGTAACGAAGCTGACGAACGAGAAGGTGCCCTACTTCAACGCGCCCATATACCTCCAGAACAAGACCCAGATCGGCAAAGTCGACGAGATCTTCGGCCCCATCAACGAATCAGTAACCGCTTACTTCCCCTCATCAGCAATATAGTGCCTGCAAAGTTTTGACCAACTGGTCCATCTGTTGTTAGGCAGGATTTTTTGCTCGGTTGAAGCTAGCAGTTTACCACTTCAAATTTAGAGTCTTGAATCTCAAGGCATGTGAGAACTGAGTTTGGTTCTCCATTTAGTACAGTTGAAAATGTTTGTTTTGGCTGTGTGGCAATGCCGTAGCGTGTTTG
The DNA here is from genome assembly GCF_002162155.2 of Triticum dicoccoides. NCBI lineage: Eukaryota > Viridiplantae > Streptophyta > Magnoliopsida > Poales > Poaceae > Triticum > Triticum dicoccoides. Next base: position 558,881,127 of record NC_041384.1, on the reverse strand, counting down.
ATAATTAGGTGCAACTTTTAAGATGACTGAATGCCTTGCCTGATTGTTTTTTTTACCTCTGTTGTTATCATTGCTCTAAATTTTAGGTCTGCTCACGCTGCATATCTTATAAGTTTTGTATTGTCTGTAGTATTTCTCGGTCAAGATGTTCGAGGGAGTCATTGCAACATCTTACAATGAAGGTGACAAGTTCTTCATTGACCCCATGAAGCTGCTGCCCCTCTCACGCTTCCTGCCACAGCCAAAGTAATGATCTGTTTACTTGTCATTTCTTTTGCATTATTTACTCTTCAGTCTTGAATATGGAACTTAGCAACATGTCTTTTCATGGCTAACTCTTATTCAGTTCGTAGTGTATTGATAAGTTTGAACTGACTACGTTCTTCAAACTTGAAACCAGCAGTGTCAAAACTCTTGCAGACAGTCTCTGTGAAAGAGGTTATAGGATTTTCCTAAGTCAAAACTTTGTTAAGTTTGACTAGCATTAGTATGAAACGAAGGGAGTACCATTAGTGTACCACTAGTTACAGCTTGGTAACTTGTTAGTTGTTTGATAGTCTTTTGCTTTGCTTGTTGTATGCAGGGGCTCGACTCCAAGAGGTGGTGGTCGCGGTGGAAGAGGTGGTGGTCGTGGTGGATTTGGTGGCCGTGGTGGATTCCGTGGAAGAGGTGCACCAAGGGGTCGCGGACCTCCCAGGGGTGGAGGGCGTGGTTTCAGAGGACGAGGCAGATTCTAGGATGTAGTTTTAAGTTTGCTCTTTGTTGAAACATGATGCTCTACATTATCTGTTCAGCTGGAAACATTATGCTAAGTCAGCTGTGAGCGCACTTTGTGTGGGAGTTGATTCAATATTTGTATGAATAAAATGTTGTCAAGTGTTGAGTTAATGTTGGTGTATCAGAATTACTTGTAGAGGTGCTTATATAGTGATAACATTATCTGATTAGTATGCCGCAATTTGGTGATGCGATATCAGTGTGTGTGTACAAGTAGTTTTACATGCTGTCCTGATGCGCCGGCCTGGTTGCCTTCTGTGCAATCATCATCAACGGAGCCGTCGTCATCATCTAAGTGTGGCGTGTGATTTTAAGACAGCAACAATTTTATGAGTGACATCTAATATCTGTGATCCACCACAAAGACAACAACAATCTGGACTGGTATTCTGTGACATCTAATATCAGGGCCTTCAATTTGTTTTCCCGTGGCGCGTAAAACTACCTAATGGAGCCGTCGTCATCATTTAATTTTTCCTCGGGGAAAGCACCAGTGTCCAGTCCTTGCGATTGAACTGCCATCTTCAGTGTGTGATTACAAGTAGTTTTACATTGCATCTGGGAAGTTACATCCTTGTCATGTTTAGACAAAAATGAGCCTGATATCGACAAATATATTTCCAGTCATAGTCATTAAAACGAGTCTAGTAAATTGATTCTTCCGTTGAAAGAGCTACACGATAATTGTTTGCAGGATCAACGAGGAGCCAGCGGCAGATTCATCTTAGGTGATATCTTCTTATATGTGGATCCACCAGACACACTTTGTCAGCATCTTTAGGATCAACAAAATCTTCTGGTTGCATCATATACAACTCTTCTTTAATAACTCCATTAAAGAATGCATTTTTGGCGTCCATTTTCCAGATTTCATAATCATAAAATGTTGCAATTACTAACATGGTTCAAACAGATTTAAGCATCGCTACGGGTGAGAAAGTCTCATCGTAGTCAACCCCTTGAATTTGTCGAAAACCTTTTGCGACAAGTCGAGCTTTGTAGAAATCTCTCCCACAATATCATTACGGGTGAGAAAGTTCAAGTTTATAATTTTCTCATCCATTGAGCAGTGTTACACAAATGATATTCCTTTTGTATAAACCTCTCTCACAATATTTTTTTTAACTTTCTCCAACCGAGGACTTGAACTTATAATAACAACAAAATTGGACCTTGACTTTTAATTCATTTTCTCGTATTAAACACACACCATGTAGGACATGAACTTTTTCCATTTTTACAATTTAATTTTTTATTTTCTTTTTAAAATCAAATTTCTCCTAAATAATAACTGAACTTCCTCGTGGATTGAGATAATTATTTAAAAAGCAAAAAAACAATTTATTTTGTGTGTTTTCAAACATAGAAATACAAGGTGAACCTCTCTCGCAAGAATTTTTCAACTTCCCCAGACAGAGCACTTGAACTTCTTTCAACAAACATTTTTAAGTTTTTATTTTTCTATACTTTTATTCTCACCTGAAATGCATTCCTTATAGTATTTGAACTTCTCGTTGTTTTCACGACGTCATTTTTTGCCATTTTAAAACATGTATTTGGAGGTCGGACGTCCCGCAATATAAATTCTAAACCGTGCACGGAGGTGCATGTGAACTTCTTGTAACAAATATGAGTTTTTTATACACTTCGAACTTCTATATTATTTTAATTTCAATTTCTTAGTCATATTCTTAGAAAGGAAATAGTTTTTTTTAAATAAGCATCAAACATTTTTTTTGTAAATTGAACTTCATAGTTTTATTTTTCTTAGAAACGGTAATAATTTGAGTTTCCCGTATACATCGAACTCCTCCTATATTTTAATTTGAACTTCCTCATTTTGATTCTTTAGTAACAAAGAAAATCTGAGTTTTTATAAACATCAAACTTCTCTATTTTGTAATTTGGACTTCTTGGTTTATTTCTTTTAGCATTAAAATACCTTAGTTTTGTCATAAATATTGGACCTCCTCCACATTTTTAAAATTTTGATTTATTTATAAAAACATAGACACAAACGGGAGAGAGAATTATGTGTGCATAAAGTGGATAGCAATTTCCAACTTTCCATCATCGGGCACTTGAACTTGTAGCAAGAAATGTTTTTCATCTTATGAGTTGGTTTTGAAAATGCCAAAATGGCATTGGTTTTTGTTTCTTATTCGCACATGTAAATCTTAGGTTTTAATAAACTCCAAACTTCCATGTTATTTTAATTCGAATCTCACGTTGGTTTTATTTTCTATAGCGGTTAGAATCCAAGTTTTTAATAAACATTGGACCGCTCCATTACTTTAATTTGAACTTCTAGGTTTCTTTTATAAACGGGGAAATCCATTTTCTAAACTTTTTTTGTTATTTAATTTGATATTTCATTGTGGAAAATTGTTGAACAGGAGGAACTTTTTGAACTTTCCTGGGCTGTGCACTTTAACTTCTAGCAACAAAATTTTTAGACTTCACCTTCTTATTCATATTTTCTCATATGAAACACACACCATGTAGTACGTGAACTTCCGTCTGTTGTCAATTTGAACTTCTCTCTATTCACTTTAGTAATGAAAAAAATCTGAGTTTTTTATAGACATTGAACTACTCTAACGTTTTTTCAACTTCTTTGTGTGCTTTTTAGAAATGTGAAAATTGGAGGTTTTTAGAAACATCAATTCAAACTTCTTCGTTATTTGAAATTGAACTTATTGGTTTTATTCTTTAGTAACTAGAAAAATCTGATTTTTTTCAAATAAATATCAAACTGCTCCACTTTTTCCAATTGAACTTTTTTGGTTTTATCCTCTAGTAACGTGAAAACCTCAGTTTTTTATATACATTGAACTACTCCGTTTTTTAAATTGAACTTCTTGGTTTTAATCTTTAGCATTGGGGAAAATATGAGTTTCTATAAATTTTAAACATCTTTGTGTTTTTAATTTGAACTTCTTGGTTTATTACTTAGTAACAGAGGAAATCCTTGTGTTATAATAAACATCGAACCGCCCTGTTATTTAATTTTGAACTTCTAAGTTTTTTTAGAAACGAGGAACATCCTTTTCCTTGTAATTTTTTTGAATTATTTCTTTTCTGTTTTAATCTGCCCTTCTTTGTTTTTCTGGAGATCAAAAAAATATATTTTTAGTACATAGAACAACCTTATTTTAATTTGAATTTTTGTTATATTGTTTAAAAACTATAATCTTTTTTGATCGGTGCACTACTTTTTTCACAGTGATTTTATTTTTGTCGACCTGCTTTTAATATAGAGCATGTTTGCTTATAACTACAGCGGAGGCTTTTTTAACATATATGTCCTTGAATGGTACTCTGTACATATAAAAGATCCGAAAAAGATAAGTTGCTACGACACATGATAACTAACACAAAATTTTTGTTTCATAGATAAAACACATTCACATGAATGAATATTTGATTCACAGTTTCCATTTTTGAACCCGATACTTTCTTGTACACTGTCTACATTTTTGTTGGGGGAATACAATAATCAGCGTCGTGCTTTTCCCCTTGAACCTTTATCCTATATCTATCTGAACTTCTTCCATGTTTCATCATTGTGCTCTTTGTTCTTTGTTACACATACACCAGAGAAGCTTTCAGTGTGACATTTTGCTGCAAAATCCATTCAACAGTCATATGCATTACAAACTCTAGGAAATCATAGAATGAAAAAGAACAATGTTGAGTAAAATCTTCATACAACATCATAATGAGCCCGTGTCAGTGGTGGTGAGTGGAGGTGGTTAGCTGCTGCAGCGGGGAGGAAGCACAGACGAGAGGGTCCAGTGGCACGAATAGAATGTATGAACTTCCAGGGACCACAACCTATGAAACATGTTGAGCGGATATTTTTTTCAAACACCACACGCTTTTTCTTGATCAGTATGTAAAGCACTACGCGATTTTTTCCACGAACAGAATGTATGAACTTCCAGGAACTAGAAAGATTTTTCAAAACTTTTCTCAGTTGAATTTTGCAATCTTGAGAACATGAACTTCAGAACACACGCTATAACATAAATCAATCAAAATACAGTGATTCATCAAAAGTAGAATAGTACCCGCACTGTACATAAAATCAAGAAATGGAGAGGACGGTTTTTATTCATGGTTGCGCTCGGCACTGCGCGGGAGGAGGAGTCTCGAGATGACGTGGGAGGTAGGTCGCCGGCGGCTGTGAAGCACAAGGGGGGGGGGGAGGAGGAGGCACCTCCGAGATCCAACGATGGCAGTGGATGGTAGTCGGAGCCCGAGACCGCGTAGAGCTCGGGACGAGGAGCCTCCGCATGGTGTTGGATGAGCGGCGGTGTATGTTTTATTAGAACTTCTTGATGTATTTTTTTAGAAATGTGAAAATTGGACTTTTGTTAGAAACATCAAACTTCTTCATTGTTTCGAATTGAACTTGTTGGTTTTATTCTTTAGTAACCAGAAAAATCTGTTTTTCCAAATAAATATCAAATTGCTCCGCTTTTTCAAATTGAACTTCTTGCTTTTATTCTCTATTAACGAGATAACCTGAGTGTTATTATATACATTGAATTACTCTTTTTTTAAAATTGAACTTTCTTGATTTTAATCTTTAGTATTGGGGAAATCTATGTCTTCTAGGTTTCTTTAGAAATGGAAAAACTATTTTTATAAACTTTTTTAACTTCCCAATTTATGTAATATGAGCTTATTTGTTTTGTACTAAATATTTGAACTTCCCCATTATTTAAATTTGAACCTTTGTTTTTTAGAAATAAGAGAAAACCCATTTGCTTATTACACTTTTTTAAACTATTCCTAAACTACAACCTTGTACAAGCACCAACAGCGCCACATCACGCATCTTTTTATTCAACTGCTGAGTAAATTTCTAGCTTTTTATTTATATACAGTAAATTGTACACATATTACTGAACAAACAGAATTATTGTCAGCGAATCGTCTCACAAATGAAACTCAAGTCAGATGCTCAAACATAAAGAAACAATCAAGAATTTAGTCTATGACGCAAACCTTTAAACAGAGCAAAAAATTGGTTGGTGGATTTTGGACAAAGCGATGCTCTTTTACCCCCACTAGGTGTTCTCTATATAAAACCAAAAGGATCTTATCCTTTGAGCAACCACTTGCAATCTCCAACTCACCATTTTCTTTTTCGTCTTCTTCAGTGTGTGCCCATATCCCAAGATCTAGTAGCGCTAGCAACTTCGTTTGTGTAAAATAAAAGCACAACCAAATGTCAGTAGTTTGGCCTTCAGAGCGGATTTGGCTACAGTGCATTGAAAAAGCTCTCCGAATGTACTAAAAATATATCTTTGAACCTTGTTTCCCCATTATCTCTGAATTGCCTTCCGCCTAAAAAATTTTGTGTGATTTTCTTGTGCAAAATAGGACGAGCTGGTGCGTCATGCTGGTGAAGCACCCAAGAGGAATTAGCACTCCACGATGTTTATGCATTTTGGAGAAGAAAACTCATGTTTTCCAATATCGAAGGACTTGTGAAAATGAACCAACATATCACAACACCAACTTTTTTGCATCTGCAAGTACGTCTGAACTTCATACAAGAAAACCACTTAGAAAATGGACCTTGGGGGCGTCATGTGCTAGGCAGCCAATGGTGGCCACCAGGATGATGAAGATGGCCACCGGAGATGATTCCCCCCTCCGGCAGGGTGCCGGAATAGGGTCTAGATTGGTTTTCGGTGGCTACAGGGGCCTACGGCAGTGGAACTTCTGATCTAGGGTTATTTCTGATGGTTTCTCTATTTATAGGACTTTTGGCGTTGGTTTCACGCAAAATGGGCCCCGGTGTCTTGTGCCCTACTCCTTCACCGTATGGTCCTTCCACGAAGCTGCGGGGGTCCCTTTTGTTCCAAAAAATTGTCAAAATGTTTTAGCTCATTTGGAGAACTTTCATTTCTTCACAAAAACAACACCACGATAGTTCTGCTGAAAACAACATCAGTTCAGGTTAGTTCCATGCAAATCATACCAAAACCATATAAAATTGTTGTAAACATAGCATGAATACTTCATAAATTATAGATACGTTGGAGACGTATCAGCATCCCCAAGCTTAATTCCTACTCGTCCCCGAGTAGGTAAATGATAAAAGAAATAATTTATGAAGTGTGAATGCTAGCAAAGTGCATAAGTTTGATCAATGATAGTTTCAATCACTTTTCCTAGCATCATAACAACAACTCTTTCTCATAAAACTTATCATGATAAAGTAGCAATTTAAAACAGAATTTTTGTTGTGGAATGCTACCTATAATATTCATCATATACTCTTTTCTTTTGTAGCATGGACATTTGGACTTGAATGATTCAAAGTAATAGTCTATAATTTGACACGAGGACATCAATACTCAAGCATATCACCAAGAAACCATGTCTTTCAAAATATCAATGCTAAAATAAGTTATCCCTAACCCATCATGCTCAATCATTGATCCATTCATGAAACACACTCGCATATTAACTACACCCAATGCTCAAGTACGATCATAGTGCCCCCTAGTTGGTACTTTATAAGAGAAGATGGAGACTCAAATTAAAAATAAAAATTGCATAAAGTAAAAGAAAGGCCCTTCGCGGAGGGAAGTAGGGATTTGTAGAGGTGGCAGGGCTCAAAGCAAAAATTGAGATATAAAAATATTTTGAGAGGCATACTTTTCCCACCAACGAAAATGACTTAGAGCTCCCAACACTTTCCATGCTAGATATATCATAGGCGGTTCCCAAACAGAAAATAAATTTTATTCCTTTTTCCACCATACTTTCACTTTCCATGGCTAACCGTATCCACGGGTGCCCTCCATACCAACACTTTCCAAGAAATTTATTATTTGACAACATAAGGTAATTTCATTTTTAATTTCAGGACCGGGCATCCCTAATACCTTTGCCTTACTCTTGTGCAATGACAAGTGAATAAACACTCATCATGAGAATAACACATCTAGCATGGAAAATATTGGCCACCCCTCACCGCCTCGCGAGCGGTACGAGCACACAAAAGAGAAATTTATTTTGAAAATTAGAGATGGCACATAAAAATTTGCTTAGAACGGCAAAAGAATACCACATATAGGTAGGTATCGTGGACTCATGTGGCAAAACTGGTTTAAAGGATTTTGGATGCACAAGTAGTGATCATACTTAGTGCAAAATGAAGGCTAGCAAAAGATTGAGAAGCAACCAACCAAGAAACAAATAATCTCATAAGTGAGCATTGAGCATAATTAACACCGAATAATGCACCACAAGTAGGATGTAATTTCATTGCACAACTATTGACTTTTGTGCTTGCATAGGGAATCACAAACCTTAACACCAATATTCTTACTAAAGCATAATTACTCACCAACATGACTCACATATCACTATCATCATATCTCAAAACTACTACAAAGAATCAAGTTTATTTTGTCCAATGTTCTTCATGAAAGTTTTTATTATATCCTTCTTGGATATCTATCGCTTTGGAACTAATTTTCATGTGTTGCTTTTGATAAGCTCAAACAAATATAAGTGAAGATCATGAGCATAATATTTCGTTCTCTCAAATTAATTTAAGCGAAGAAAGAGAGAATTTCTTCAAAAGTACTAAAGCACACCGTGCTAAAAAAGATATAAGTGAAGCACTAGAGCAAATGACAAGCTACTCCAAAAAATATAAGTGAAGATCAAGCGAGTAGCTAAGTAAATAGGTAGCTAATTGTGGACTCTCTCTTATTTAAAAACTTTCAGATATAAGTATTTTATTAAAACAACAAGCAAAAACAAAATGACATTCTAAGAATAGCACACATCATGTGAAGAAGCAAAAACTTAGGCTCAACCGATACTAACCGATAATTGTTGAAGAAGAAAGGTGGGATGCCTACCGGGGCATCCCCAAGCTTAGATGCTTCAGACTTCTTGACATACTATCTTGGGATGCCTTGGGCATCCCCAAGCTTGAGGTTTTGTGTCTTCTTAATTCTTTTTATATCACGGTTTCCCTAAATCTTAAAAACTTCATCCACACAAAACTCAACAAGAACTCGTGAGATAAGTTAGTATAAACCAATGCAAAAACCTTATCATTCTCTACTGTAGCAAATCACTAAAATTATTATTCAACATTGCATACTAAATGCCTCTGCATATTTAATAATCTGATCCTCAAATAGAATCATTAAACAAGCAAACATATGCAAACAATGCAAACATAACAGCAATCTGCCAAAACAGTACAGTTTGTAAAGACTGCAAGAGTATCAATACTTCATAAACTCCAAAGATTATGAAAATTTACCACACTGTAGAAAATTTGTCAGATCTTATTTTGCAAAAAATTTCAACATTTTATCACATTCTGACTTTTCTAGGGAATTTTTGCAACATTGATAAACTTTCTGTTTTGAAACAGCAACTCATATACTTGCAAGATAAGCATAGCAAAGGCTATACTTGACATTTTTATTGAAATAAAAGATGCAAAAACATGCAACATCGATAAACTTTCTGTTTTGAAACAGCAACTCATATACTTGCAAGATAAGCATGGCAAAGGCTATACTTGACATTTTTATTGAAATAAAAGATGCAAAACATTATCCTAAATAACAACAAGCAAATCCTAACAAATTAAAATGATTCTCCAAGCAAAACACATATCATGTGACAAAGGAAAACATAGCTCCAAGTGAGGTTACGGATAATGTTGGAGACGAAAGAGGGGATACCTTCTGGGGCATCCCCAAGCTTAGTTGCTTGGATCTTCCTTGGACATTAATTTGGGGGTGCCTTGAGCATCCCCAAGCTTAGGGTCTGGTCACTCCTTATTCCCCTCATATCGATATCTCACCCAAAACTTGAAAACTTCAATCACACAAAACTTAACGGAATTTCATGAGATAGGTTCGTATGATAAAGAGCAAACCATTTCACTTTTGGTACTATCAAAGACAAGATTCATAATTGTTCTCACACAATGCCTACTGTAGCATATCATTTCCACAATTTATATTGAGCAATAGAAGCCAAGGAAACTAGAAAATAATCAAACTATGCATTGAAAACAAAATCTGTCAAAAACAAAACAGTCTGTAGTAATATGTACTCCAACCATACTTGTGATACTCCAGAAATTCTGAAAAATTAGGAAAACCTGGGCAATTTTTCTATTAGTCTTCTTCAAAAAGAATCAACATCTTATAACGCTTATGTTAAAAATGAGAATTGTTTACCTGAGCGCAAAAGTTTCTGTTTTTCAGCAACATCAAATCATCTATCACCGTAAGCCATCCCAAAGGTCTTAGTTGGCACTTTATTGAAACAAAAGCAATAAAACATGATTACTATAGTAGCCTAATCATGTGAACACACAAAAACAGTAGGTAAAAGTGTTGGATTGTCTCCCAACAAGCGCTTTTCTTTAATGCCTTTTAGCTAGGCATGATGATTTCAATGATGCTCGCATAAAAGATAAGAATTGAAACACAAAGAGAGCAACATGAAGTATATGACTAGCAAATTTAAATATAACCCACTTCCTATGCATAGGGATTTTGTGAGCAAACAAATTATGGGAGCAATAATCAACTAGCATAGGAACGCAAAACAAGCAAAACTTCAAAACTTTCAACACATAGAGAGGAAACTTGATATTATTGCAATTCCTACAAGCATAAGTTCCTCCCTCATAATAATTTTCAGTAGCATCATGAAGGAATTCAACAATATAACTATCACATAAAGCATAAGCATATAAATTTCAGTAGCATTCTTTTCATGTAAACGGGCACAAAAACGGTATTGCAATGCTTAAAAATGAGGCCTAGCTAGGGTCCGTACTTTCACTAGTGCAATCTGTCAACAATGCTAATATAATTGGATCATATAACCATCCCTCAACATGCAACGAAGAATCACTCCAAAGTCCCTATCTAGCGGAGAGCATAAGAAGAAATCATTTCTAGGGTACGAAACCACCTCGAAGCTATTCTTTCCGATCGATCTATCCAAGAGTTCGTACTAAAATAACACCAAATAATTTCAGATTCATAATACTCAATCCAACACAAAGAACCTCAAAGAGTGCCCCAAGATTTGTACTGGAGAAATAAAAGACGAGAATGTGCATCAACCCCTATGCAAAGATTACCCCAATGTCACCGCAGGAATCCGCAAGTTGAATGCCAAAACATATATCAAGTGAATCAATACGATACCCCATTGTCACCACGATTATTCAATTGCAAGACATATATCAAGTGTTCTCAAGTTCATAAAAGTATTCTATCTGATAACAATGAAATCTCAAAAGGAAAAACTCAATTCATCACAACAAGATAGAGAGGGGAAAACACCATCACTACAAAAAAATACAGTTCCGTGATGATACGTGTTTGTCATAGTAGGTTGCTTTTTTTGTCATGCATGTACATCCATGACAAATTTATGACGGAATCAAGATAGTCATACCTGTGTTGTCGTAGAAGTGTTCCATGACATTACCAAAATTATCATCACGGAAGTGTCCATTTCCATGACGATAAATCGTGCGTCACAGAAGTGCTTTCGTCAAGGGTGACCGACATGTGGCATCCACCATAACGGAACGCTGTTAAGCTATCGGGTCGAGTTTTGGATCCGATAACCCGTTAACAGCCCCGACCAATGGGGATTTTCCACATGTAAAATCATCATTGGCTGGAGGAAACACGCGTCGGCTCATCGTTGGGACAGATGTCAACCACTCATTGGACGGAAGGCGCCTATGATACGTTGACACGTGGCACGGCCCAACAGAGGCCCATTCCTATGAAAAGGTCGGCCCGTTTGACTTGGTCAAAAGCTGGCGGGCCGGCCCATGGAAAGCCTGTTAATGGCATGTTCGAATATAGCCCATTTACAGCCCGCTAAACCAAGGCCCGTTACACCCTATCCGAATTAGGCCCAGTAGCGTCATCTGGGCCATCCAATATGGTTCCAGCCCATTTTCACTTCTGGCCCATGTATGGCCCATGACATCTTTCGGCCCATATGAGGCCCTATGTAACTCTTGGCCTACTAACAGCCCGTGGAGAAACTGGGTCATAATGAACAGTGTATCACTTTACACCCATTAATGGCGCGTGGTGAAACTGGCCCGTAATGAACAGTGTATCACTTTATACCCATTAGTGGCCTGTTATTCCGTTGGGCCGTTTCCAGCCAATGTTATCTTTCGGCCTTCTCAGAGCCCATTTATTCTTGGGCTCATTTCCAGCATTCGTTTACTTATGGCCCATTACTGTCATTTTCTGCTTGTGGGCCAAATTCAGCCCGTGGTTACAGTCGGCCCATTTGTGGTCTGTTAATACGTTGGGCCGATTTCATAGCATCATCAAATACGTCCTATTAACGATGGCCCGTTATGGTCGGCCCATGAATGGACGATTCCAACTCTAGCCTGTTTACGGCCATAATGCGGTCTGTTTGGCCCATGTTTGGCCAATCGATTATACGGCCCGTATAAGGCCCATTGATAGTACGGCCCGCAGAAGGCCCATTGTTTCTACGGCCCGTAGAAGGCCCATTGTTTCTACGGCCTGTAGAAGGCCCACTGTTTCTACGGTCAGTAGGAGGCCCAGTGTCACTACAGTAAATATTAGCCCATGGTTATTCTGGCCTAGTTTTAAAAAATAGGTTATTGCAGCCACTAGCTAACCGCGGAAAAAGAACTGCAATGACTACAAGCAAATAAATAAACAAGACAACAAGGAAATAAATAAGCAAGCAACTAAAGCTAGGCTATCACGGCTATTACACATATTACATCCACTGGGCATGAAAGTTCGCCACCAGTGCAAATATAGGGAACAAAGTAGCATATCATATACACTGGTTGTCAAAGTTGGCGACCAGCGCAAATAAATGCCGTAGCAAAACAAATCCAGAACTGAAACCACTTCAGAAGATCTCAAGAAACAATATCCTGGGTACCCATAATGCTGGCAAGATGCTTAGCAAGCTTATTAACTTTCTCTTGTTTGGCGCTTAAATCCTCCAGCGCTTGCTGTTGCACCAGAAAATATGCATCTGAATTCTGCAGGGACTTCCTCAGTCCTTCAGCTTCCTGTCGCAGCACATCTGATCGATGTCTTTCAACTTGAAGTTGAGACTCAAGAAGACGAACTGATTCAGGCAGCGAGTTCGAAGAGCTTGTGCCAGCAGTAGTGGCCAGTAACTCGAACACTACATCAAGATAGGACTTTTGGGTTCCCTCACTGTCGTCAAGATAGTTTTTATCAACTTTCTTGGAGACCAACAGGATGTCTCACTATCTTGAACCTTATCTGCATTACTTCCTTTACCATTGGATAACGTGGTACTGTTCTCCAATATTGTGTCCGCGTTCTAAAAGAGAAACAAGCAGACACATCACATGTTTACCATGTTGTATATGAAACTCATTTTGGTAAATGAGTTCAGTAGTAAAGTGGACATGATAACAGCATGAAACAAACATATATCTATGTACCATGGTCACTTTATGGTCTATACCATTCTAGTTTTTGTTGCCAAATCAAGATAGAGATACAGTTCAAATAATATTTGTTCAAGACAAAGCAGAATAGACAGAATATAAGTGTGGGTAACTATAGAGCAATAACAACACTTATAATGTGCATGACATGAGAACATAACTGTTTATTCAATTGAAACTGAAATCAACATAGAGCAGGTTACAACAGCAAACCAGTTAAAGAAACAGGTTTAAAACATACCTGTTGCGTCATTAGAGTTTCAATTCCATCCTTCAAATTTGAAAATAGTTGGTATGAGTAAATGCAGTCATGCAAGATCCATATGGTTGTCGCTTTATTGTATGCAATGCAATCGCGCTGTAATGCTTTACTTTATCACTAAGCGATAGCGATAGTCGTGGAAGCATAAGATTGGCGAGACGACAACGATGCTACGATGGAGATCAAGGTGTCACGCCGGTGACGATGGTGATCATGACGGTGCTTCGAAGATGGAGATCACAAGCACAAGATGATGATGGCCATATCATATCACTTATATTGATTGCATGTGATGTTTATCTTTTATGCATCTTATCTTGCTTTGATTGACTGTAGCATTATAAGATGATCTCTCACTAATTATCAAGAAGTGTTCTCCCTGAGTATGCACCATTGCGAAAGTTCTTCGTGCTGAGACACCACGTGATGATCGGGTGTGATAGGCTCTAGGTTCAAATACAACGGGTACAAAATAGTTGCACACGCGGAATACTCAGGTTATACTTGACGAGCCAAGCATATACAGATATGTCCTCGGAACACGGAGACCGAAAGGTCGAGCGTGAATCATATAGTAGATATGATCAACATAGTGATGTTCACCAATGAAGCTACTCCATCTCACGTGATGATCGGACATGGTTTAGTTGATTTGGATCACGTAATCACTTAGAGGATTAGAGGGATGTCTATCTAAGTGGGAGTTCTTTAAGTAATATGATTAATTGAACCTAAATTTATCATGAACTTAGTATTTGATAGTATCTTGCTTATTCATGTTTGATTGTAGATAGATGGCTCGTGCTGTTGTTCCGTTGAATTTAATGCGTTCCTTGAGAAAGCAAAGTTGAAAGATGATGGTAGCAATTACACGGACTGGGTCCATAACTTGAGGATTATCCTCATTGCTGCACAGAAGAATTACATCCTGGAAGCACCGCTGGGTGCCAGGCCTGCTGCTGGAGCAACACCAGATGTTATGAACGTCTGGCAGAGCAAAGCTGATGACTACTCGATAGTTCAGTGTGCCATGCTTTACGGCTTAGAATCAGGACTTCAACGACATTTTAAACGTCATGGAGCATATGAGATGTTCCGGGAGTTGAAGTTAATATTTCAAGCAAATGCCCAGATTGAGAGATATGAAGTCTCCAATAAATTCTATAGCTGCAAGATGGAGGAGAACAGTTCTGTCAGTGAGCATATACTCAAAATGTCTGGGTATAATAATCACTTGATTCAATTGGGAGTTAATCTTCCAGATGATTGCGTCACTAACAGAATTCTCCAATCACTGCCACCAAGCTACAAGAGCTTCATGATGAACTATAATATGCAATGGATGAATAAGACTATTCCCGAGCTCTTCGCAATGCTGAAAGCTGCGGAGGTAGAAATCAAGAAGGAGCATCAAGTGTTGATGGTCAACAAGACCACCAGTTTCAAGAAAAAGGGCAAAGGGAAGAAGAAGGGGAACTTCAAAAAGAACAGCAAGCAAGTTGCTGCTCAAGAGAAAAAACCCAAACCTGGACCTAAGCCTGAAACTGAGTGCTTCTACTGCAAGCAGACTGGTCACTGGAAACAGAACCGCCTCAAGTATTTGTCGGATAAGAAGGATGGCAAGGTGAACAAAGGTATATGTGATATACATGTTATTGATGTGTACCTTACTAATGCTCGCAGTAGCACCTGGGTATTTGATACTGGTTCTGTTGCTAATATTTGCAACTCGAAACAGGGACTACAGATTAAGCGAAGATTGGCTAAGGACGAGGTGACGATGCGCGTAGGAAATGGTTCCAAAGTCGATGTGATCGCAGTCGGCACACTACCTCTACATCTACCTTCGGGATTAATATTAGACCTAAATAATTGTTATTTGGTGCCAGCGTTAAGCATGAACATTATATCTGGATCTTGTTTGATGCGAGACGGTTATTCATTTAAATTAGAGAATAATGGTTGTTCTATTTACATGAGTAATATCTTTTATGGTCATGCACCCTTAAAGAGTGGTCTATTCTTATTAAATATTGATAGTAGTGACACACATATTCATAGTGTTGAAACCAAAAGATGCAGAGTTGATAATGATAGTGCAACTTATTTGTGGCACTGCCGTTTAGGTCATATCGGCATAAAGCGCATGAAGAAACTCCATACTGATGGGCTTTTGGAACCACTTGATTATGAATCACTTGGTACTTGCGAACCGTGCCTTATGGGTAATATGACAAAAACACCATTCTCCGGTACTATGGAGAGAGCAACAGATTTGTTAGAAATCATACATACAGATGTATGTGGTCCGATGAATGTTGAGGCTCGTGGCGGATATCGTTATTTTCTCACCTTCACAGATGACTTAAGCAGATATGGGTATATCTACTTAATGAAACACAAGTATGAAACGTTTGAAAGGTTCAAAGAATTTCAGAGTGAAGTTGAAAATCATCGTAACAAGAAAATAAAATTCCTACGATCTGATCATGGAGGAGAATATTTGAGTTACGAGTTTGGTGAACATTTGAAACAATGTGGAATAGTTTCGCAACTCACGCCACCCGGAACACCACAGTGTAATGGTGTATCCGAACATCGTAATCGTACTTTACTAGATATGGTATGATCTATGATGTCTCTTACTGATTTACCGCTATCATTTTGGGGATACGCTCTAGAGACGACCGCATTCACGTTAAATAGGGCACCATCAAAATCCATTGAGACGACGCCTTATGAACTGTGGTTTGGCAAGAAGCCAAAGTTGTCGTTTCTGAAAGTTTGGGGTTGCGATGCTTATGTGAAAAAGCTTCAACCTGATAAGCTCGAACCCAAATCGGAAAAATGTGTCTTCATAGGATATCCAAAGGAAACTATTGGATACACCTTCTATCACAGATCCGAAGGCAAGACTTTTGTTGCTAAATTCGGAAACTTTCTGGAGAAGGAGTTTCTCTCGAAAGAAGTGAGTGGGAGGAAAGTAGAACTTGATGAGGTAACTTTACCTACTCCCTTATTGGAAAGTAGTACATCACAGAAACCTGTTTCTGTGACACCTACACCAATTAGTGAGGAAGCTAATGATGATGATCATGAAACTTCAGAACAAGATACTACTGAACCTCGTAGATCAACCAGAGTAAGATCCGCGCCAGAGTGGTACGGTAAACCTGTTATGGAAGTCATGCTACTAGATCATGATGAACCTACGAACTATGAAGAAGCGATGGTGAGCCCAGATTCCGCAAAATGGCTTGAAGCCATGAAATCTGAGATGGGATCCATGTATGAGAACAAAGTATGGACTTTGGTTGACTTGCCCAATGATCGGCAAGCAATTGAGAATAAATGGATCTTCAAGAAGAAGACGGACACTGACGGTAATATTACTGTCTACAAAGGTCGACTTGTCGTAAAAGGTTTTCGGCAAGTTCAAGGGATTGACTACGATGAGACCTTCTCACCCGTAGCGAAGCTTAAGTCTGTCCGAATCATGTTAGCAATTGCCGCATTTTATGATTATGAAATTTGGCAGATGGATGTCAAAACTGCATTCCTGAATGGATTTCTGGAAGAAGAGTTTTATATGATGCAACCAGAAGGTTTTGTCGATCCAAAGGGAGCTAACAAAGTGTGCAAGCTCCAGCGATCCATTTATGGACTGGTGCAAGCCTCTCGGAGTTGGAATAAACGCTTTGATAGTGTGATCAAAGCATTTGGTTTTGTACAGACTTTTGGAGAAGCCTGTATTTACAAGAAAGTGAGTGGGAGCTCTGTAGCATTTCTAATATTATATGTGGATGACATATTACTAATTGGAAATGATATAGAATTTCTGGATAGCATAAAGGGATACTTGAATAAGAGTTTTTCAATGAAAGACCTCGGTGAAGCTGCTTACATATTAGGCATTAAGATCTATAGAGATAGATCAAGACACTTAATTGGACTTTCACAAAGCACATACCTAGACAAAGTTTTGAAGAAGTTCAAAATGGATCAAGCAAAGAAAGGGTTCTTGCCTGTGTTACAAGGTATGAAGTTGAGTCAGACTCGATGCCCGACCACTGCAGAAGATAGAGAAAAATGAAAGATGTTCCCTATGCTTCAGCCATAGGCTCTATCATGTATGCAATGCTGTGTACCAGACCTGATGTGTGCCTTGCTATAAGTCTAGCAGGGAGGTACCAAAGTAATCCAGGAGTGGATCACTGGACAGCGGTCAAGAACATCCTGAAATACCTGAAAAGGACTAAGGATATGTTTCTCGTTTATGGAGGTGACAAAGAGCTAATCGTAAGTGGTTATGTCGATGCGAGCTTTAACACTGATCTGGACGATTCTAAATTGCAAACCGAATACATATTTACATTAAATGGTGGAGCTGTCAGTTGGTGCAGTTCTAAACAAAGCGTCGTGGCGGGATCTACGTGTGAAGCGGAATACATAGCTGCTTCAGAAGCAGCAAATGAAGGAGTCTGGATGAAGGAGTTCATATCCGATCTAGGTGTCATACCTAGTGCATCGGGTCCAATGAAAATCTTTTGTGACAATACTGGTGCAATTGCCTTGGCAAAGGAATCCAGATTTCACAAGAGAACCAAGCACATCAAGAGACGCTTCAATTCCATCCGGGATCTAGTCCAGGTGGGAGACATAGAGATTTGCAAGATACATACGGATCTGAATGTAGCAGATCCATTGACTAAGCCTCTTCCACGAGCAAAACATGATCAGCACCAAGGCTCCATGGGTGTTAGAATCATTACTGTATAATCTAGATTATTGACTCTAGTGCAAGTGGGAGACTGAAGGAAATATGCCCTAGAGGCAATAATAAAGTTATTATTTATTTCCTTATATCATGATAAATGTTTATTATTCATGCTAGAATTGTATTAACCAGAAACATAATACATGTGTGAATACATAGACAAACAGAGTGTCACTAGTATGCCTCTACTAGACTAGCTCGTTAATCAAAGATGGTTATGTTTCCTAACCATGGACAAAGAGTTGTTATTTGATTAACGGGATCACATCATTAGGTGAATGATCTGATTGACATGACCCATTCCATTAGCTTAGCACCCGATCGTTTAGTATGTTGCTATTGCTTTCTTCATGACTTATACATGTTCCTATGACTATGAGATTATGCAACTCCCGTTTACCGGAGGAACACTTTGTGTGCTACCAAACGTCACAATGTAACTGGGTGATTATAAAGGTGCTCTACAGGTGTCTCCAAAGGTACATGTTGGGTTGGCGTATTTCGAGATTAGGATTTGTCACTCCGATTGTCGGAGAGGTATCTCTGGGCCCTCTCGGTAATGCACATCACATAAGCCTTGCAAGCATTGCAACTAATGAGTTAGTTGTGAGATGATGCATTACGGAACGAGTAAAGAGACTTGCCGGTAACGAGATTGAACTAAGTATTGAGATACCAACGATCGAATCTCGGGCAAGTAACATACCGATGACAAAGGGAACAACGTATGTTGTTATGCGGTCTGACCGATAAAAGATCTTCATAGAATATGTAGGAACCAATATGAGCATCCAGGTTCCACTATTGGTTATTGACCGGAGACATGTCTCGGTCATGTCTACATTGTTCTCGAACCCATAGGGTCCGCACGCTTAAGGTTTCGATGACAGTTATATTATGAGTTTATGCATTTTGATGTACCGAAGTTTGTTCGGAGTCCCGGATGTGACCACAGACATGACGAGGAGTCTCGAAATGGTCGAGACATAAATATTGATATATTGGAAGCCTATATTTGGATATCGGAAGTGTTCCGGGTGAAATCGGGATTTTACCGGAGTACCGGGAGGTTACCGGAACCCCCCGGGAGGTATATGGGCCTTAGTGGGCCTTAGTGGAAGAGAGGAGAGGTGGCCAGGGCTGGGCCGTGCGCCCCTCCCCCCTAGTCCGAATAGGACAAGGAGAGGGGGCCGGGGTCGACGATTCAGGGAATTGCTTAAACAATCCCAGGCAAATCCTCTCCCAGTGGAAGAGCAGATAGCTACTATTTCTACCGGAACAAGAGGATATCTTGATTCGTTAGAAATTGAACAGGTAAAGAAATAGTTCAATCACCCCAGAATCGTCGAAATCCCCTCGAAATGGAGAGCGGCGCAAGTCTTGGAAGATAAAAATCAGTTGCTAAATGAATTCCAATTTGTTGAACATTATTTATGAGACCCCGAAATAGAATACTATAAGTATGAAGTGGACATCTATGGTTTAATTGGAAACATCTCTTTTCTATTTATATTTTGCCAGTGCCTCCCTTTGTGGCAGAGCGAGCGCCTTGACTAAGATAGATTGAGCTAAATAATTTTGACTTTACTTTTTTTGATTCTGAAATCGCCTTCAGCAACTAGTACTCCTGTGAAATAATAGGTTAGATACATTGACTTTCTATTCAAAAAATATTCGTTGATTCAATTAAAATAAATAAAATAAAACTCGCTATACCTGGCTCTGCGCCCCCCTTCCTTCTCTCTCTCCTCTTCCCCCCTCCCGAATCCTATTCCAACTAGGAAAGGGGGGAATCCTACTCCTGGAGGGAGTAGGACTCCTCCTGGCACGCCCTCTCCTGGCCGACCGCACCCCCCCTTGATCCTTTATATACGGAGGCAGGGAGCACCCCTAGAGACACAAGTTGATCCATGTGATCATATTCTTAGCCGTGTGCGGTGCCCCCTTCCACCATAGTCCTCGATAATATTGTAGTGGTGCTTAGGCGAAGCCCTGCAACGGTAGTACATCAAGATCGTCACCACGCCATCGTGCTGACGGAACTCTTCCCCGACACTTTGCTGGATCGGAGTCCGGGGATCGTCATCGAGCTGAACGTGTGCTAGAACTCGGAGGTGCCGTAGTTTCGGTGCTTGATCAGTCGGGCCGTGAAGACGTACGACTACATCAACCACGTTGTGCTAACGCTTCCGTTGTCGATCTACAAGGTACGTAGATCACACTCTCCCCTCTCGTTGCTATGCATCACCATGATCTTGCGTGTGCGTAGGAATTTTTTTGAAATTACTACGTAACCCAACAAATATAACCCTGCCAAGTTTGAGCATAGACCTCAGGGGGAAAATAGGACTGGTCATCAGTCTCTGAATCCTCCTCTGAGGAGATCTCTGTAACCAGCAAGATGTCTGCTTCAGCATGTAGCATTGTCTGCTCTGAATACCTTGTTTTCACTCCAGATACTTCCATCACCGCTTCAAATGGCTGATGCATAGGAAGAGTAGTTGAATATACAAACGTTGTCACCAAATGGAACACGTAATACAAAAAATGATAGCATGATATAATTCACATACATGATGATTGGCTAAACAACATGGCATTGCATAATTCACATATATAATGCCTTTGCAACAAGATAGCATGTATAATTCACATATATAATGTCTTGCAACAAGATGGCAATGCATAATTCACATATATGGTAATTAGACACTGAACAGGTGGCATTCACACAAAGCATGTCTAAACTAATCAAATGACATAGCAATGCGAGACACCATACGCATGATATGAGCAACATAACCCTGCCAAGTTAGAGCATACACCTCGGGGGGGGGGATAGGACTGGTCATCTGTCTCTGAATCCTCCTCTGAGGAGCTATCCGTAACCAGCGAGATATGCGCTTTGTCAGATAGCATAGTCTTCTCTGAAGACCTTGTTTTCACTCCAGAATTTGCCATCACTGTGTCAAATGGCTAATGCACACGAAGAGCAGTTGAATGTAATAACATTGTTGACAAATGTAATATGTAATGAAAAAAGGATGGCCTGATATAATTTACATATAAGATGACTGGCTAAGCAGGATGGCATTACAAAATTCACATATATGATGCCTAGCTAAACAAGATGGCGTTGCATAATTCACATAAATTATGAATAAACTAAACAGATGGCATTCGCACAAAGGATGTCTAAACTAAGCAGATGACATATTTGATGTATAAAGTAAGCAATGCAAGACACCATATGCATGATATAACCAACATCAGCATGCCAAGTTAGAGCGAAGATCTCAGGGGGTAAATAGGAGTTGTCTTCTCCTTCTGAATCCCCCTCAGAACAGATATCTTCCTCTCGATTACAATCCGAAATGCGTGGAGGGGGGGCTGCCTTTGCACCTACCATGGAGTGACGTCTGCATGAAATTTTATTGCCACACAAGGCTCGTCTCTTTTGCTCTACATGTTCAGTTCCATTGTTTACAATAACTGTCATGCATAGGAATAAAACATAGTGAGATTATGTAAGGAGTGCATGCAGAAATCCAGAGTGATGGTAGCAACATGTGGATAGACCCAAAACCAATAATAGCAGGCAGATAATGGCTTCAGTTAAAAAATACAGATAATGGCTTCTTTACTGTTTGTTTCCCACCCAACATGAAACTCATGGTAGACACCGGAGATTAACCAGATAGTAGATAGATACTATTGATAGCGGCCCCGCTATGTACCCCACAACCATTTAAAAACTCAAGTTTGACCATTAGTTTGGAGCTGAATCAGAGTCTAATCGGTGAACAGGACGATAAAGTAGCATGTAATATTAAGCGATGCATAACGTAAGCAGACACGAAAGAGTGTGACCTCTCTTGCGGACCCGTGTAGTCCTCGAGGTCATCTGCTCGGTTGATGATGGTAGTGCAGTTTTCATGGCTGCCAGCGGCGGGGAAGAAGATCTGAGGCGGCGAAAGACAGTCTAGAAGCCGGATCCCTGCTGTGCTGGACCCTTCTATCGTTGGAGCAGCTGAGCTGGGGTGGACGACGGTGCAGCAGGAGCGGGACAAACCACGCAAGGTTTTCTTTGACAACTATATGTAAGAGAAGTAATTCTGTAAGGGCTCGTTTGAATTGGAGGATTACAACAATGCAGGGATAGGAAATAGACAGGAATAGGATAGGAATGCACGTCCAAAACAGAGAATTTAAAAACACAGGATTTCTGCCAATCTGGGTGTTTGATTCACAACAATTGGAAGATCATAGGATGTAAAGAAGCATGGTGAGATTAAGTCAAACCACAAGAAAATGTACGGTTATAATGCTATTATGCTACTATCTCTTAGTCTTGTGCTTCATGAATAGGAATTTGAAAAGGAGGACAAGTGAAAATTAAAATTCCTACATTTTTTCTTTCAAGGAGACACTAAAGGAACAAATCCCTGTGCTTAGTGGACAATATATATAACATGTAGAGTAAAAAAGAGATGCAACAAGTTTACAACCTCTTTGGCGAAGCCATGTCGATCTCAGCGTGATTGGGTTGGCCGGTGAGGATGCTCCGGCTGACTTGGCTGTCGGAGGAGGGGAAGAAGATCTTAGGCGTCTGGAGATGGAGCCCGAGGTACTGCTCCGCTGTGATGGAGGGTTTCGTCGTTGGAGCAGCTTCGGTGAGTTGTACGACACCGAGGCTGAAGCAGGACAAGAGAGACAACGAACAAAGTTAACCTGAGTGGAATTCTAATAGCATGTCCAATACATGACGTAAAATACATAACCACAAAGTGCTAGATGTAAAATACATCAGCCGCTCATCTCTGAACTTAACTATCGAAACTGAATTTAACCATCGAAACTGAACTTAACTGTCGAAACTGAACTTAACTGTCGAAACTGAATTTTGCTGTCGAAACTGAATTTTGCTGTCGAACTGGACGCACTAGCAAGGTGAGGCTACACGTGGGTCGACTGACTTTTTCATCTCTGGTCAGTCGATTTTGCAGCCGTTGGATACGAAATCAAGGGCCTGCGGTTCATCTTCAACCTCTACCCCCCTGAGCCGGCCAAACAGTAGCCCCCCGCTGCCCGCGGTGCGCTGCCCCGCCTGCCCTGAAAACACACCCCACCGCCGGTCCGCCGCCGCCCCGGCCATCCCTCTAGGTCCCCCCGTGCCAAGCTTTTTCTCCGGCGATCCCCACACCACCGCCCCGCCAACGCCGGCGACCACCGCCCCCATCCTGAACCCTAAGATAGATAGTGGGGTACCTCTCCGGCGAGCCCCCCTCCCCGCTGCGGCTGGTTCTTCCTTCACCCCGGCGGCATTGGAGTGAAGTGTAGCTAAATCGAAGCAGCATCGCAAGCAAGAGCAAGAGCGAGAGCAGCAGCGCGAGCAAGAGCAGACCAGGCAGGGGACCAAGAGCAAGAGCAGAGCAGCATCGCGAGCGAGAGCTAAAGCAACAGCAGGTCCTACTGATGTGGATGTCGCCGCCGAGGGAGCGACGCCGTGGAGGAAGTGGCCGGTGACGCCGCCGTGGATGGAGCCACGCCGTGTCGGCTCGGGACCGAGCGCCGATAGCACCGTGAGATCGAATCAAGAAGAAAATGCGACGATTAGTGTACAACCTATTTGGTGGTGCTGATTAGGCCACAGCTTCATCCGAGGAAACGGTGATGATGATGCTCTTCCGGTGGTGCAGGTGAAGACGGCGGTGTGGGAATGGAGGTGGCGCGAAAGACGAGGGGAATGTCGGGGCAGCTCCTTGGAGGTGGAGGACGGTGTGGCTGAACCGGCGAGACGATGAGATCAACGACGAACCCTCATCCGGTATGGTGGATGAGGACGTCGAGGTGTTGCCATGGACGACATCGTCGGGGAAGAGGCTCCGGCTGGGTGGCGGACGGAGCAGGGTGTGGGGTTTCATCGCGGGTTTTCGCGGCCTTGGTGTACGAATGGGTGGGCGGATGGGATGTTAGTGGGGAACCATGGCTTGGAGACGTGCTTGTCCGAAATGTGGGGTAAGTTACGAAAGTACCCCCACTGATTTGAGGCGGTTCTTTCGGTTCAGGGGTACCATGGGCATTTCGCGTGTCAGGATTTCACAGGAGGTGGGAGTTTTCGTGCACGTTGTAATTTCGGAATAGCAAGGCATGGGTTGAGATGGAGGGAGTTGTCGGAGCACAACGAGACAAATATATATCTTAAATATTTCGGGCTAACAAGGAGCGGGTTGAAATTTCCGGACAAGCCTAACGTGTACTGTACCAAATCAATGCGCCCTACAAATGTCATTCAAAACTTTGAATTCATGTTATGTTCAATTAAAATATTTCGCTATATGTATAATGCATGCAACCTACTACTCAAATGAACGTTTTAGTGCATTCCAAACGTATATACTACGCTTCAATATGAACTAAATTTGAATTCGTTTCTCTATTTGAATAAGATCTACAGTAATGATTGTTGTGAAGTCAAAGCATTTGAATTCGTTTCTCTATTTTAATAAGATCTACAATCATCATTATTGTCAAGTTAAACCATCATTTGTGTATTATCTTCACAGCACACCACATGACTAGTCTCGAGTTACATATGAACTATGTGTACTATATGAACTCGAACTAGATTTTTTGAATCCACTTTATTTTGATTTCAAATCACATTACATTTCTAGCTCTAGCTAGATCTTCATAATCTAAACCATGTCTCATATGTATAATTTGTTTATCACATTATGTATGGTGCCCCGCCCCCTACGCCTACAAGTATTTAGATGTGAGTTGCAAACACCACACATTACCACAAATTCAAATAAAATGTGAGAATGTTCGATATATAGTATTGTTTAGATTGTTCGATATTTAGTTGTAAGCTGCAAACGCCACACATTATCACAAATTCAAATAAAATGTGAGATTGTTTGATGTATAGTATGGTTTAGATTGTTCGGCATTTAGCTGTGAGTTGCAAACACCATGCATTATCACATTATGGTATAACATGTGCACAACACGTGTATCACCGCTATATTCATGCATGCAATGTTTAAAACACTATGATCTCCTATTCAAATATATGAATCCGCTTTCATATCAAATTATGATCTTTGTTAGTCTCTTACACCCACACAATCCTCTAACCTTTGTAGCTACCACTAACTTTCTCTCGTGCATGCACACGCCCTCCTCGCCCTCCCCCTCCCTCGGCATTCTATCCACCGGGCACATTCATTTTTTTTTCTTTAGGTCGTTCTCCCAGAGTCTCCACAACTCCTTTCCGACACACATCAATCGATAAACCTCTCCAGCGATGCTTGCCTACAACATACATACACACCTTCAATCTCCTCCTTTATGTGTCCTTGCCTCGTGTCTCTCATATGGTCAGACACACATGTAAACTCTCGCCCCTCTTTTCATCGCTCTCTCACAACCGCACACTCCTCCCCCTATCTAGCTAGTAGTTGGGCCTCTCGCACCACCTCCTAGCTCCATTCTCTTTGTCTATCCGTCTCGCTGGGCCTTATTAGCCTCTAACAAATGGACGTACACCGACCGATCTCTCGCTATACATATAGCTAGCTAGGTCCTTATAACTCGTTTTTACCCACACGTCAATCGATCTACCTCATTAGTTGTGTCTCTCCCTTCCTCCGACAAACTACAATTGATCTACCGATCTAGTTAGGTTTGCTTACCAAACACATGGTTCCCCTTCATCATCCATGGATGCGTCCCGACAGATCTATCACGCACAAGCACACACAGAAACATATCCCCACTCTTATTGATAACATTGCAGTTCCACCCTCAGTTTGTCTAGTAGGCCTCTCCCACCATCTTCGAGAAGCAACTCCATCACCCATCCAACACTCTACCCCTCTCCCTCCCTCTCTCTCTCCTTTATCTCTCTCCCATCATATTTCCCGTCCTTCAGTTATGTATGAATGTTGATCAATCTCCCTCAAGACATAGCTGGGTTTCTCCTTCTCAACACATATACGAGTCATTCTACCTCTATAGTTAGGCCTCTGCCTACCCCTCCCACCACCCTCTCCCCCACACAAACCGATACATCGAGCGCTCTAGTCATGTCTCCCTGCCACACACAAACTTGACATGTGCCCTCTAACGTTCCGGTAGGCCAGTCGCCCTATATCTTTGACTTGTACACACACACAATTTCGATGGCTCTCTTCATCGATTTCGCACCCACCCACTTGATCCTCTCTTCGACTCTATCGATAGCTATGACCCCTCCCTCTCTTCTCGTGGATTGCCCGACCCTCTATGTATGATAGGGATAGGCCTCCATTTCACACACATTGCATGCAAAATTTTGTTTGAGATGTCATCGACACATATTCCCACAAATAATTCACGAAATCAACCCCCGCCCCACCCCCACCCCAAAACAAAAAACACTCACGAACGCGGTTTGTATCTCTCACACACACACCCACGTAGGTGGGGAACGTGCATGAAGAGAAGAGGTGCATGCACGATGCACGTACTCCCGCCTCTTTCCCAACCACAACCGCGCGGGTACACGGTGGAGCTCATTTCTGTACGAAAAAGGCAGCCCACGTGGTAATTTGGCATGTGTACTGGTTGTCCACTTGGTGGAGGGAGGATCGTCTACCACGGGTGAACAAACAAATTGCGACTTGACGTGTTATGTTAAAAAAAGAGGCAAACCATGTGGGGCCTACCTTAGAGGCAAGGCTCTATACACTAGAGTACTTTTGATGTGTCCCGTCAACTTGCAGAACGAGGAGAAGCTTGCTTAGTACGCCGTCTCCCCCGCCCACGGGCGCGGTGGATCACAGGATGAGGTGAAGCTTGCTTACTACGCCTTACGCCCGCTCCCTCGCCCATGCGCGCGGTGGCTCGCAGGACGAGGAGAAAAATTTACTACTCCCTCCGTTTACTCCTCGTCCCTACTACCTTGGTTATAGAGATTATATCATATTGTTTGGAATATATATGTCCTTTAGTAGATTTCAATATGAACTACTAGTACATACTCCAAACACTGATGTATATAGACGTATTTTAGAGTGTATATTCACTTATTTTGCTCCGTATGTAGCACTCTCCCTCGCCCCTCGACCCTCGCCCATGTGGTGGACGTGCAGCAATTCATTCGGTCTCATATAGCCAGAACGATATATACTGCACTACCATTATTGCTCGACTTCCCGAAGAGGCGAAGAGCCAATCGCAAGGTCAATATTTTGGAGATGCCAAGCGCAAGGTTATAGGAGAACGAGTAGTAGGTGCCGCGTCATTTATAAATAAAGTTTTTTTTCTTCAGTGGCACGTACGCAATATGATAGGTTCATATGGAGAGAAATGGAGTACATAGTCAGGACGGGCCAGCCTACACGGTTGCTTGCTGGGGTTGCTCTCTTCACACTCTCTCGCACAAAACGACTGTGGCCACATCTCTAACATCCCGGCGGATCACATCCGCTTGGGGAAGGGGTGGATGCTTAGTGTAGATGCGGTGGCCGTCGCCGATGGCGAAAACCCACTGTCGGCACGTCCCGATTAGGGGTCCTGTTGTTCTCTCTCACAAAGCCGGTGAGGTTGCCTTCGTCCCTTGCTCATTGCCGCGACGTGGGCAGTTGCCGCCTCCCGCCACCCTCCTCAAGGTTGAGCTACATCCCTCAGGTACAACTCCCTTTACAGCCGGCTTGCACCACTGCTCCAGCTGCCCACATCACTCCCTGTGGATATTTCTCTACTTCTTTGCCCTGCACATACCTCTACTGGCTTCTACGTACTGTATTTGTGATGAGTTTATGTCTCATCAACTAGTCCCAGTAATCTTATTCTAATTACGCTTGTTCAATTTCTTTGCCACAGGGATGCTCATCTCGATTTTGGTGAAACTGCACAAAATGATCCGATGGTCAAAATGTTGCAAACTTCATTTATTAGGAAGCTCGAACGTTGCCAGCAAATTGAAGCCTGGTCAGGGTTCACGGTTCAAGGGCTAGGGACTGCATGGATCGTTTTTTTCTTTAGCTGCCTTTGTTCCAAAATAAGTGTCAACTTTAGTAGTAGTACAACTTTGTACTAAAGTTTGCACAAAGTTGAGAAACTTATTTTGGAACGGGGGCAGTACATATTTGCTATGATCTGTCAATCATTGAGATGCAATAGCATGCATGTTAGTCTCCTTTGTATTTGATGAAATGTTGCAACGGGCAACCTTGGACGCAAGATACATGTAACAGAAGCTGGAAGCTTCATAGCATTGTACAAATTTATCTCGCTGATAAATTACAGTGCGTACTATACTAGTACTTCCTCCGTTCCTAAATATAAGTCTTTGTAGAGATTTCACCATGAACCACATGCAGATGTATATAGATGCATTTTAAGTGTAGATTCATTCATTTTGTTCCGTATGTAGTGGAATCTCTACAAAGACTTATATCTACTAGTAATAGCTAGCCCCCACTACTAGGAATTCTCTATCCTCTCCTTGAGCCACATCATCAAAATTGATGTAGCCATTAGATGAAGTAAATCAGTCCATAATAGCCGTCTGATCTTGACGTTGAGACGCTCCGCACTAAGCCACATGCAAGCATGCAGAAATACCGTGCCACATGCATGTGAGTGGGTTTTAAATCACATCAACATGTCTGCATGCAAGCATGAACCGGTAGCATGCATGTAAGTGAGCTTTTAAGTCCCATTAACATGTCAAAAAGAAAAATATAATCCCATTATGTAGTAGGAGTTCAGGAGTTAGTTGATCTTTTTTCCTTACGTGGGATGATCTAAATGATGATGGGAGTTTATTTAGTTTGGCTACCACATTTGTCATGCGGTTATAGAGTTTTTTTTGTTCTATGAAATCAATAATTTTGCGCAGAGAGATATACCGCTGTTCCGCGCCAACGCGCGGGGACTCATCTAGTAATATTTAGGAACGGAGGGAGTACTATGTAAAGAGTTAGGTGTCGCACGGTGATAGTAGTGTGAGGTGTGCCATGTAATCACTGAGCCTGCATGTTTTCACTGCTCTTGCACGCCTCCGCTGTAAGAATGGATAAAATTGTAATCTAGTAGTAGTAGTATACCTCCTTTCGTTGAAAGCATGGGACATCCAGCAGTCCTACCACCTCAGTAATAAAGACCAATGAGCCGTCAATTCACATAGACCCAGCAGTAAGTTGGACGGACGAAGCAACCATCACTCTTGCGCCAGTGAGAGGTCGCGTCCGCTCTGCCCAGGCATGAATGCAGCACCGATTCTTTGGAGCGGCGCTGACCGTTTCGGGCAGGAAGCGCGCACGGGCGATGAAGGGGCTTTGGGTGGGCTAGTCTAGTCAGGAGCGGGCATGGCAGTTGTCCGCATGTCCTTACCGGACACGCCCGGATACGAGAGGATGCACCAACTCTTGCGGCTAAAATTGTACACTACACAACATCTCTCTGTAGGAGTAGGTTGATCTGTCGCTCTCTCGAACCACACATGGTGTTAAACACACACACACACACACACACACACACACACACACACACACACACACACGCACGCACGCACGCACCTTGGTCCCGTTGCACCTTCTAACGTGACTTATTACACCTAGACGGAGGGAGTAGTAAGTATACGAGATACGGTGGCATACTGGCTTAAGTCGAATACAAGTGGCCAAAATTTGTGTGCATGTTATAATAAGGATTCACTTAAAATAGTACATGAGCGAACAGAGGGATCAATTGGACAGTGTTCCTGAGCAGTAGCGAGATGTCTGAGGTAAGATACATCGCTGGCGCTTTTAATTTGTTTGTTTCACCCTCTGACTGGTGGGACCCAACGTACTACGTGGAGAGAGGTAAGGTGACTAAGGCTGCATTATTTCTGCACCACTGTGGATAGTCTTACCACCAAAGCCACATGACACGATTATGATTGAAATCCCAATGACTCCCACACACAAAAAAACACGACATGCTTGTCACACGAATGCTGGAATGTATAAAAGGTTATTTCCCTCTCGTTGAACATAACGGGAGGGTTGTGTAGCTAGTTAGCCTGTTCGCTCACTCTCTCGCCCTCTCCCGCTGGAGCCTCAGCGCTTGTAGTTGCTCTCTTCACACTCTCTCGCCCTCTCCAGATCTAAACAAGACTTCATTGGCCTCTCTCTCCCCTCACTGCTGCTCAAAGAGCCGGCATGATCCATCCGCCGGGAAGGGAAGGAGGCTTAACGCTGTCGCCGTCGGCAAGGGACTACCGGCGCAGCTGTTCACTATCCACCCAGCGGCGGCGCGGGAGGGCCTCCGACCCCTTCTTCTTCGCCATTGTCCCGTCGCCCACCGAACCACGCCGCAAGAACCTTAAGGTATAATTTACTTACTCCACATGCATTGCTCTAGCTGCATGTATACCATGAATCTAGGACGTGGTTCAAAGAGGAAAGGAGTGGGGGAAAGTAGTGGGAAAGGTTGTATATAGCATGAATCTAGGACGTGGTTCAAAGAGGAAATGAAGGGGGAAAGTTGTATAGAATTAATCTAGGACGTGGTTCAAAGAGGAAAGGAATGGGGGAAAGTAGTGGGGAAAGTTGTATCGCATAAATCTAGGACGTCGTTCAAAGAGGAAAGGAAGGGGAGAAAGTACTAGTTCAAAAAGGAAAGGAAGGGACAAGGCTGTAGAGTTTGAGCAGGACTAGATTTGCTGCGCTCACATAGGGAAATGCGTCTAAAGATAACAAAACTGGGACCAACACAAATATGCTCCTTGGTTGCTTGTTCTTTGTTGCAACAAAATGTGCATGACCATAGTACATCGATAGATGCACATGGTGCTGGTGCGTCCACTGTCCCGTGCAACTCATTAGCTGTTGTTAATCTAAGGCCCTGTTTGGTTAAAAACTCCCTAGTCCCTACCTGCTGGGTTCCAGGGACTAAACATGGACTAGAGGTTATTAAATGACATGCTAAAAGACCATGTTACCCCTAGTAATGAACTAATAGAGACAAGGTGCGATGCGTGGCAGGGGCAACTGTTGGAAAAAGTCCCAAAAAGACTCCCTCGGGGTCTTCTTTCTTTAGTCCCAAATGCCCACTTTTAGTCCCTAAAAGTCCCTCCTCTTTGGTTTAGATGGGACTGACACGGAGTTTTTTTAGTCCCTACACCAAAATGTCCCTATAAACAAACACCCTCTAATAATGCCACTGGAAAATTGATGCAATGCCACAGTTAAAAGCAAATTACATGTTTAACGAATTTTATTGTTAATATAATCTCTATGTTAATATTAATCAATGCCACCGTTTGAGAAATGCTACTGTCTTGCTTTCTTTCCCATTTAGATAAGGTAGATGCTTCTTTTTGTTGGCTTCTGTGTCATCCACCGTTATTGACCACTAATTGTTTCCTTTGCACCTCTGTGTAAACAGGGTTATCTACTTCACCTCATTGCCATTGTGATCCTTTGTTGCACTGCACAAAACACTTTTGTTTTAAGAGTGTTTTGTGCAGTTCAACCAAAATGTCACACCGATAACATTGCTTGATTGCTTGATCTTAGTGGAACTGCACAAGAGGAGATCTTACTTCCTATCCGTTAAGGCGAATTTGGTTCAGATCTTCTTCTTGTGAGTTGTTTGAATTCCGCATCATGAGAGGTCAGTACTAGCCTTCTTTCACATGATTCTGCAGTGTGCATTCATATGTTGTGCTACTTGTACGATAATGTTGCTTGATTTTAGTGAACTGCACAAATGGAGACAAGACTTCCAATTTGTATGTGCACCGTAATATCCCATTGAGGTAAGATAAGGATATTTCACAACTGCTTGCCTGTATTTTGCCACTTTCATCAGAAAATTAAGTTTAGTACTATACTTGTGCTCCCTAATTGACATGCCAAATCTTACATTGAAGGCGAAGCTTGTTTGTTATTGAACCAAGTGATGAAGGGGAAGAACAAGGGGAAGAAAAACAAAAATCAACTCCTGGTGCTGTCATGAAAAAGTGGTATTGTCCTTGAGAAGTGCTTCATCTGTGCTGTTTTAAATATTTCCTTTCCTTTTTTTGAGCAAACAGTGATGCTAGCATTTAGTAGTCCTCTTGTCTTTTCACAACAGGATCATCTTCCTCTGAAGAAGAATATGGAGTACGTGAAGTGACAAGTTCCGATTATGCCAGGATGAAGAAGCCCTGTCTATCTTATCATCAGAAGGAGCAGTTGAAGGATGGTTACATTACTCCCCACAAGACCAAACTAACTTCAGCTCAGAAGGACTGACAAAATCTCCATTTTTTTGCTATGATGCGCGAGTACAATGTTGTTCTAGGATTCTTTCTGGTGAGTTCCATTTTTCTAAAAGTGTGCTCTACATGGACCATGTATGTGCCTGTTGAAACTGTCAATTCGTAGTACAGTTTGCTCTATACTAATCACTTTTTTGTATTTGTGCAAACAGGGGTGCTCAGCTTGATTTCAATGGGAACTGCACAAAATGTTCATGAATACATCGAATCATTCATTTCCACCACAAGAAAGGAGGTGCCGATAAGTTCAAGATGTTGCAACATATAAGGGCGAAATCATACAAGCTACGCGCGAATTTGGTTGATTTTGGTGGAACTGCACAAAAAGAACAGCTGGTTTACTTAGCACGAGGTGCCATGTCAATGTCCGAACTGATGGCAAACCCTGCCCATTCCACAATCGTAGGCATTTGATATTTTGGAATGGGACAACCTTGTCAAATTTTGCTCATTGATTTTAGCAAGACATGCGTTTGATATTTTCGAATGGGACGCCCTTGTTGTCAGCAGCGTCGATCAATTTTTTCTTTATTCTTTAGTTGTCAAGTAAATATTGCCTCTTACATGTGAGTCGCTGAGATGCATAATCATCAATTGTTTTGAATGTTCTCTATGAATTGCCAGGCCTGTGTGTTTGATTGCAATGTACAGAAACGCTAAAAACCTGCTCAAACTCTTTGTACTCCTTCTGTTCCTTTACTTCGCACATTGTGGAAGTGCATACTTTTTTGTATAAGATTGGTCAAAGTAGAGATACTTTGACTGTAGACAAAACTTGTATGCAGACTAGAAAGGACCGGAGGGAGTACATGTGAAACTGCTACAAACGAGGTGATCACCCTGGGAATAATGCTAGTACATATTGTTTTGCATGTTTATCCAATGCCAGTGATACAGGAATTCGAACTAATCAAAATAAATTCATTCATACACGGTCGGATTTCATATAAACATGCCAGATTTCATTACATTTCATACATTCTTCAACTAAAAAGGGGTGCGCTGGAGGAATTTTTTATTAACTGAAGCTACCCACCTGTGTCCCATTGAGCCAAACAGAAGCTTCAGTGACTTAATTGCAGGTGCAGTTGCATAACTGACATGTGGCCTATTGGGGCCACGTGTCAGTCAGCCAATTGCACCAGCAATTAAGTAGAAGCAGTGTTATTCTCCAGCAGAACTCCCCGACTCCACATCGCCGCCAAGAAGCTAACTGGCCGTCAATGGTCAACCCACCTAGCTTGGCTTCAACAGGAGAGTAGCAGTGGTGGCCTTACTTGGACCCGAGCGGCGGCGACCTACCGTGTTCTACTCTTCCTCGTTTTCTATGTGGCGCGGCCTCGTTGGCAGCGGGGCGGGGCCTCGGCGGAGCCGGCGATGTCCTCTATCTCGTTGCCGGTGGGCGGCGCCTCAGCGGAGCAGTGGAAATCCTCCCCCGCGTTGCCGGCAGGGTGGGGCCTCGGCTGAGCCGGCGATGTCCTCTGCCTCGTTGTTGGCGGGGAGGGGCCTCGGCGGAGCTGGCGGTGTCCTCTGCCTCGTTGTTGGCGCCGCGGGGCCTCGGCGGAGCAGGGCCTCGTCGACGCCAGCAGAGCGGGGACTCGTCGGAGCCGGCATTGTCCTCTGCCTCGTCCTCGGTCTCACCAAACAGCGCCTCGCCTGCTTCATCGCCCTCTTTGCTAGCCTCTTTGTAGGCGGCCGCAGCCTCCACCACCCGCATGTGCTCCCGCCAGTGCTCGAGGCGGCCCTTGCGGGCAGAGCGGTACAAGTCGAGCAGCGCCTCCTGCTCCGCCCGCTCCGCGGCGATCTGCTCCTCCGCCTGCAGATGCTCTTGGAGGAGATGTTGGTTGTAGGCGGCGTCGGCCTGCACCTCTCGGAACTGCTCCTGACGCATCTGCCTCACATTGTCCATATGTTGGGCACGGGCCTCGCTGATGGTCATGGTGCAATGCACTAGCGAGGATGGCACGGAGGAGGGGGTTGGCGCCGGATCGTCGACTACCATGTTCTTCATTGGGACGTCGTTGTCCTCCGGCTGCCTGCCGGCCAGCAGGTCGACAGTAATGGCTGCCATCTCCTTGTGGTCCGTCGTTCGCCCGTCTCGAAGAGCGCTGGAGCGCGAGGAAGCCATCGTGGGCAGTAGTGGTGTGGATAGGAGAAAGGGAACGTATGCGGATGACTGCGCTATGGCCGGCACAACAGTTTATATAGCAATGGTGGGCGGGCGGAGGGACGTACGTGTGGTGCCGGAGTAGCTGCCTCGGCAACCGCGTATCATTAATGTGGGCGGCAGATGGACAGACGGACGACACTTGTGTCGTTTGAAGGCGGAGCAATCGCCTGCACCGGGAAGCGGGGCGGGCGGCGCTGACTGTTTCGGGTGGAAAGCGCGCGCGGGCGAGGAGATGACTTTACTTGGAGAGGATGACAATGGGGACCCACCAGGTCCATAGCCTCACGTACGCAAGTACCTCCTTATTATATATATATATATATATATATATATATATATATATGTATGTATAAAACTATACTCCCTTCGTCTAGGTGAATAAGTCGTATTAGAAGGTGCATCACGACCTAGGTGCAAGCAGATTGGTGGAAAAGAAGAATATTTCTCTCTTCTAAACACAACATTTAATCACAACAGTTAAGAGGATGCCTTATTAGCTACCCATGCAGGCCATCGTAATTCATAGCATGCAAAGCGCTTTTATTTCTTGCCTAATAACCGCATGGACGTGTTGCATGCATTGGTCCTTGCCCGAGCAAAAAAAAGGGAGGAAAGGGGTTTCCGCGGGAGACAACGAGGCAGAGGTGGAAGTGCTTGCTGGAGTTATTTATTTTGCTTCCCCCTGGTTTCCTGACATCACGGTCCCACACCATTGTCAACCTATGTAGTACTAGTCAATAAACGAGAGAATTGCACAAGAAGCGGCCGACAGCTGGGACCAAGCAGCTCGAGCAGTATTTGTGTTTTTGAGGTGTGAGCATTGCAGAGTTTTTCGATGTTTAGCCCAGATATTAATTTTTCTCCTCTGAACAACAATGAAAACATCGCTGCAGGTATTAACTGGGCGGGTTGTGGCCCGTCTAGCCCAGGCCAGATATCCAGGCCAGATATTAATTTTTTTCAAGCTGAAAATGGCTAGCCCAGCTATACTTTTTTTAGGAATACCCAGGCAAGGTCAAGTTGTTATTCTCTGCCCCGCTGGGCTGCAAATCTTTCCTAGGAGGGATGCATTAGGCTTAACAAGAAAATGGGCTTTAAGAAATAATAAATGGGATGTAATTATAAAAACTGGGCAGTAACTATAAAAAAATGCACCAAACACGTGATTACTTTATAAAATATTATTTTTGGATATTGAATTTCATTAATTGTTGCAAGCGCAATGTTTCGTTGGATTTTTACGTAATATAAATTTATATTGAAATTGTATTTAATCTGACTAGAAATTTCGGGATAAAAATATTTCGGATCCCATCAAAATGTGGGAAATTTTATTGAATTCTGTTTTGAACGGTTGGTTGAAATGGGCAGTGGCTGTTGGATGTCCATCCAACGGATGCCGTGCTTCTTCTTCAATCTCGGATATTCTAGCTTCACCCGCCCAAAAAATGATCCCCCCCTGACATCTGGGGCGCACCGTTTCGGAAGCTGACCTGTGGGCCTACTAAGTTGACGTACCAAGGGCTTTGTCAACTTAGTCAATATAAACGATTCTAGCTGCAGTGACCGTACGATGTCCATCCAACGGCCGTAGTTCTTCTTCAACCTCTGGTCTTCTTGCTCCAACCGCCCAAAGCAGCGCCGATCGTGCCGCCTGCTCCTGCCTCCCGTGGCCGCTGTGCTGCCGTGGAGGCCTCACCGCGCCCTACTATTCCCACCGCTGGCCAGGCCCTGCGGTGATGGCAGCCTCACATCGCAGCCGAACGAGTGAACCCTCATACTCTTCTTCGCGTGGGCATCCACTGCCGCGTCTTCGCCGGCTCCGCGTCGTCCCCTTCCTAGGCCTCGCCGTCGTCCACCGCCCTGGTGCTCTCGGCACGGCGTGGTCAACGTGGAAGGAACGACTTCCATCAGACGTGGACTGTACATGGAGAGGCTGACAGCTGGGTCCACGGCGGCAGCAAGGAAGTGCCTCCTTATTACGCGGAAAATAATGATTCCTCCACCTGACAGCAGGGACCCACCGGACGGGCCACCAGTATTTTGCAAAAAAATCGTTTCCCCCTGACTGCTGGGACCCACCGGACGGGCCACCGTATTTCGCGAAAAAAACGTTCCCCCCGCTGTCAGCTCGGACCCACCGGAAGTGCCTCCTTATTACGCACAAAAAAATGAATACTCCCCCGGCTAGCTGGGACCCACCTTGCTGGGAGGCTGACTTGTGGGCCTACTAAGTTGACGGGGACGAAGGGCTTTGTCAACTTAGTCAATATGAACGATTGTAGCTCCAGTGACCGTACGATGTCCATCCAACGGCCGTAGTGCTTCTTCAACCTCTGGTCTTCTTGCTCCAGCCGCCCAAAGCAGTGCCGGTCGTGCCGCATGCTCCTGCCTTCCATGGTCGGCTGTGCTGCTGCAGAGGCCTCACCACCCCCTACTATTCCCACCGCTGGCCAGGCCCTGCGGCGACGGTAGCCTCACACCGCAGCCGAACTAGTGAACCCTCGTAGTCCTCTCCGCGCGGGCTTCCACTGCCGCGTCGTCCCCTTCCTAGGCCTCGCTGTCGTCCACCGCCGTGGTGCTCTCTGTGCGGCGTGGTCAACGTGGTCAAGGAACGACTTCCATCGAAAGAGTACTGTACATGGAGAGGCTGACAGCTGGGTCCACGGCCACAGCACAGTTTTTTTGTGATTTGCCAAGTAAGTCGCTTTTTCAGGCCTGTTGGGCTGCAAATCTTTCAAGACGAGGAGAGCTTTCATTCGGCTGGCCGAGAAAATGGCCCATCAGTAATGAGAAATGGGCTGTACAATTTTAAAACACATCAAACTGGCAATTAGTTTCAAATATCTTTTTTTTTTTCATTTCAAGATTTTAAATTACATTAATTTTTATGCGTGGAGAATTTGTTGGATTTTATATTGATATACATTTATTTTTAAAATCAGTTTGAATGTGAGTCGAAATTTCAGGATTAAAAACAGTTCGGACGCACCGAAATATGCAAATTTTCGTATAATTTTTTAACCCTTGCCACAATATGGGCTGTAATGCTAACAAAAAGAATATGGGCTCCAAAAAAAACCTTAAGAATTAGCAAATGGGCTGTAAATTATTAGAAATAATGGCAGATGGGCTGTATGTTGTTTTCCATAGATTTGAGGCTTTCCTAAAAAAAGGTTGACGCACAAGCACTGACTGTTGGATGTCCATCCAACGGCCGTCGTGCTTCTTCGATATCTGCTCTTCCTGCTCCAGCCGCTCAAACAAGCGCCGGCGGGACTGCCTGCTCCCTCCTCGCGGTCGGCTATGCTGCCGCGCAGGCCTCACCGCCCGACCGTACTCCCATCGCTGGCCTAGCCATCCCTCTACTCACCCACACCTGCTGTTATTCTCCGGCGACGGCAGACGAACCAGTAAACCCTCGTACAGTCGTACTCCCTTCCATGTGGGAAACAACTGCCGAGTCTTCCCTGCCTCCGTGTCATCCCCTTCCTAGGCCTCACCGTCGTCCACCGCGCTGGTGCTCTCAGTGCGGCGTGGTCAAGGAACGACTTCCATCGGACATGGACTGTACATGGAGAGGCTGACAGCCGGGTCCATGATACGTCTCCAACGTATCTATAATTTTTGATTGCTCCATGCTATATTATCTACTGTTTTGGACTATATTGGGCTTTATTTTCCACTTTTATATTATTTTTGGGACTAACCTATTAGCCGGAGGCTCAGCCCAGAATTGCTATTTTTTGCCTATTTCAGTGTTTAGGAGAAACAGAATATCAAACGGAGTCCAAACAGAATAAAATCTTCGGGAACGCGATTTTCTCACCGAATGTGATCCAGGAGACTTGGACCCTACTCCAAGGAGTCAAAGAGGAGGTCACGAGGGTGGGGGCGCCCCCCCCCCTAGGGCGTGCCCCTGCCTCGTGGGCCCCTCGGTGCTCCACCGACGTACTCCTTCCTCCTATATATACCTACGTACCCCCAAACGAACAGAGGAGGAGCCAAAAACCTAATTCCACCACCGCAACTTTCTGTATCCACGAGATCCCATCTTGGGGCCTGTTCCAGAGCTCCACCGGAAGAGGGCCGTCATCACGGAGGGCTTCTACATCATCATAGCCTCTCCGATGAAGTGTGAGTAGTTTAGCTCAGACCTTCGGGTCCATAGTTAGTAGATAGATGGCTTCTTCTCTCTCTTTGAATCTCAATACAAAGTTCCCCCCCTCTCTTGTGGAGATCTATTCCATGTAATCTTGTTTTTGCGGTGTGTTTGTTGAGAACGATGAATTGTGGGTTTATGGTCAAGTCTATCTATGAATAATATTTGAATCTTCTCTGAATTCTTTTATGTATGATTGGTCATCTTTGCAAGTCTCTTCGAATTATCCGTTTGGTTTGGCCAACTAGATTGGTAGTTCTTGCCATGGGAGAAGTGCTTAGCTTTGGGTTTGATCTTGCGGTGTCCTTTCCCAGTGACAGAAGGGGCAGCAAGGCACGTATTGCATCGTTGTCATCGAGGATAACAAGATGGGGTTTATTTCATATTGCATGAATTTATCTCTCTACATCATGTCATCTTGCTTAAGGTGTTACTCTGTTTTTAACTTAATACTCTAGATGCATGATGGATAGCGGTCGATGAGTGGAGTAATAGTAGTAGATGCAGAATCATTTCGGTCTACTTGTCATGGATGCGATGCCTATATACATGATCATGCCTAAATATTCTCATAACTATGCTCAATTCTGTCAATTGCTCAACAGTAATTTGTTCATCCACTGTAGAATACTTATGCTCTTGAGAGAAGCCACTAGTGAAACCTATGGCCCCGGGTCTATTCTCATCATATCAATCTCCATCACTTTAATCTTGCTTTGCTTTTTTACTTTGCTTTTACTTTTTACTTTGCATCTTCATACCAAAAATACCAAAAATATTATATCTATCAGATCTCACTCTCGTAAGTGACCGTGAAGGGATTGACAACCCCTAATCGCGTTGGTTGCGAGTAGCTATCGCTTTGTGCAGGTACGAGGGACTTGAGCGTGGCCTCCTACTGGATTGATACCTTGGTTCTCAAAAACTGAGGGAAGTACTTACGCTACTCTGCTGCATCATCCCTTCCTCTTTGGGGGAAAACCAACGCAAGCTCAAGACGTAGCAAGAAGGATTTCTGGCGCCGTTGCCGGGGAGTCTACGCAAAAAGTCAACATACCAAGTACCCATCACAATCCCTATCTCTCGCATTACATTATTTGCCATTTGCCTCTCGTTTTCCTCTCCCCCACTTCACCCTTGCCGTTTTATTCGCCCTCTCTCTCTCTCTCTCTATCCTCCCTCTCTTTTCCGTTTGCCTCTTTTGCCCGTTTGCTCTTGTTTGCTTGTGTGCTAGTTTGCTTGTTTGTCGCGATGGCTCAAGATACTACCAAATTGTGTGACTTCACCAATACCAATAATAATGATTTCCTTAGCACTCCGATTGCTCCTCTTACCGATGCTGAATCTTGTGAAATTAATACTGCTTTGCTAAATCTTGTTATGAAAGATCAATTCGCCAGCCTTCCTAGCGAAGATGCCGCTACTCATCTGAATAGCTTCGTTGATTTATGTGATATGCAAAAGAAAAAAGATGTCGATAATGATGTCGTTAAATTGAAAATATTTCGTTTTTCTCTTAGAGATCGTGCTAAAGCCTGGTTTTCGGCTTTGCCTAAGAATAGTATTGATTCTTGGAACAAGTGCAAAGATGCTTTTATCTGTAAGTATTTCCCTCCCGCTAAGATCATCTCTCTTAGAAATGATATTATGAATTTCAACCAACTTGATCATGAACATGTTGCACAATCTTGGGAGAGAATGAAATTAATGATACGTAATTGCCCTACTCATGGTTTGAATTTGTGGATGATCATACAAAAATTTTATGCCGGATTGAATTTTGCTTCTAGAAATCTTTTAGATTCGGCCGCGGGAGGCACTTTTATGGAAAACACTTTAGGAGATGCTACTAAACTCCTAGATAATATTACGGTTAATTATTCTCAATGGCATACTGAAAGATCTTCTAATAAAAAAGTGCATGCGATAGAAGAAATCAATGTTTTGAGTGGAAAGATGGATGAACATATGAAATTATTTGCTACTAAGAGTGTTTCTTCTGATCCTAATGATATGCCTTTGTCTACTTTGATTGAGAATAACAATGAATCTATGGATGTGAATTTTGTTGGTAGGAATAATTTTGGTAACAACGCTTATAGAGGGAATTTTAATCCTAGGCCATATCCTAGTAATCCTTCTAATAATTATGGGAATTCCTACAACAACTCTTCTGGAAATTATAATAAGATGCCCTCTGAATTTGAGAATAGTGTTAAAGAGTTTATGAATTCACAA
Source organism: Triticum dicoccoides (assembly GCF_002162155.2). Lineage (NCBI taxonomy): Eukaryota > Viridiplantae > Streptophyta > Magnoliopsida > Poales > Poaceae > Triticum > Triticum dicoccoides. The sequence goes on along the minus strand of NC_041384.1, from coordinate 558,839,907 downwards.
AAGAATTTTAATGCTTTGCTTGAAGAGAAATTGCTTAAAGTTGATGATTTGGCTAGGAACGTTGATAGAATTTCCCTTGAGGTTGATTCTTTAAAGCTTAGATCTATTCCTCCTAAGCATGATATCAATGAGTCTCTCAAAGCCATGAGAATTTCCATTGATGAGTGCAAGGAAAGAACTGCTAGGATGCGTGCTTCCAAAGATGCCTTTATTAAAGCGTGTTCTTCCAATTCCTATGAAAATCAAGATGAAGATCTAAAAGTTATTGATATGTCCCCTATTAAATCTTTGTTTTGCAATATTAATCTTGATGAAACTGAATATGATCTTCCTTTACCTAGAAGGCGTTCTAAAAATTCAGAGTATTTAGATCTTAATGATGAAATTGATGAAAGTGGGATTGAAAGAAATAAAAATCTAGATGTTGCTAAACCCACTATATTGGATTTCAAGGAATTTAATTATGAAAGTTGCGCTTTAATTGATTGTATTTCCTTGTTGCAATCCGTGCTAAATTCTCCACATGCTTATAGTCAAAATAAAGCCTTCACCGAACATATTGTTGATGCCTTGATGCAATCTTATGAAGAAAAACTTGAGTTGAAATTTTCTATCCCTATAAAACTCAATGATGAGTGGGAACCAACTATTAAAATTAAAATTAAAGATCGTGAGTTTTATGCGTTGTGTGATATGGGTGCTAGTGTCTCCACTATTCCCAAAACTTTGTGTGATTTGCTAGATTTCCGCAATTTTGATGATTGCTCTCTAAACTTGCATCTCGCGGATTCCACTATTAAGAAACCTATGGGAAGGATTAATGATGTTCTTATTGTTGCAAATAGGAATTATGTGCCCATAGATTTCATTGTTCTTGATATAGATTGCAATCCTTCTTGCCCTATTATTCTTGGTAGACCTTTCCTTAGAACGGTTGGTGCGATTATTGATATGAAGGAAGGGAATATTAGATTTCAATTTCCATTAAAAGAGGGCATGGAACACTTTACAAGAAAGAAAATAAAATTACCATATGAAACTATCATGAGAGCCACTTATGGATTGCCTACCAAAGATGGCAATACCTAGATCTATCCTCGCTTTTATGCCTAGCTAGGGGCGTTAAACGATAGCGCTTGTTGGGAGGCAACCCAATTTTATTTTTATTCCTTGATTTTTGCTCCTGCTTAGTAATAAATAAATTATTTAGCCTCTGTTTTGGTTGTGTTTTTTTGTGTTTAATTAGTGTTTGTGCCAAGTAGAACCGTTGGGAAGACTTGGGGGAAGTGTTGTTGAACTTGCTGTAAAAAACAGAAACTTTAGCGCTCACGAGAACTTCTGTAATTTTTATTTTAAGAGTGATATTTAGTTAATTCTTTTTGAAGATGATTAATATATAAATTACTCACGTCCATCAATTTATTTTAGAATTTTTGGGGTTCCAGATCTTGCGCTAGCTATAGATTACTACAGACTGTTCTGTTTTTGACAGATTATGTTTTTCGTGTGTTGTTTGCTTATTTTGATGAATCTATGGCTAGTAAAATAGTTTATAATCCATAGAGAAGTTGGAATAAATTAGGTTTAAAACCAATATAAATAAATAATGAGTTCATTACAGTACCTTGAAGTGGTCTTTTGTTTTCTTTCGCTAACAGAGCTCACGAGTTTTCTATTTTGAGTTTTGTGTTGTGAAGTTTTCAAGTTTTGGGTGAATTCTTTTGATGGATCATGGAACAAGGAGTGGAAAGATTCTAAGCTTGGGGATGCCCATGGCACACCCAAGATAATCCAAGGACACCAAAAAGTCAAAGTTTGGGGATGCCCCGGAAGGCATCCCCTCTTTCGTCCACTTCCATCGGTAATTTACTTGGAGCTATATTTTTATTCACCAACATGATATGTGTTTTGCTTGTAGCGTCTTGTATTATTTGTGTATTTGTGTCTTAGTATGCCACAATCATACTTTCTGTACACACCTTTTGAGATAGCCATACATGAATTAAAATTTTATAGAATACTCTATGTGCTTCACTTATATCTTTTGAGCTAAGTAGTTTTGCTCTATGTGCTTCACTTATATCTTTTGAGCGTTATAATTTTGCTCTATGTGCTTCACTTAGATCTTTTAGAGCTCGATGGTGGATTTGTTTTAAAGAAACTATTGATCTCTCATGCTTCACTTAAATTATTTTGAGAGTCTATTAATAGCATGGTAATTTGCTTAATAATAATATGCTTGGTATTCAAGATTTGTGAAACTTTCTTTTGAGTGTGTTAAATACTAAGAAAAGATTGAAGCATGATAATTGTTTTGAGATATGGAGGTGATAATATTAAAGTCATGCTAGTTGAGTAGTTGTGAATTTAAAGAATACTTGTGTTAAAGTTTGTGATTCCCGTAGCATGCACGTATGGTGAACCGTTATGTGATGAAGTCGGAGCATGATTTATTTATTGATTATCTTCCTTATGAGTGGTGGTCGGGGACGAGCGATGGTCTTTTCCTACCAATCTACCCCCAAGGAGCATGCGCGTAATACTTTGCTTTGATAACTTCTAGACTTTTGCAATAAGTATATGAGTTCTTTATGACTAATGTTGAGTCCATGCATTATACGCACTCTCACCTTTCCACCTTTGCTAGCCTCTCTAATACCGCGCACTTTTCGCCGGTATCATACACCTACCATATACCTTCCTCAAAACAGCCACCATACCTACCTATTATGGCATTTCCATAGCCATTCCGAGATATATTGCCATGCAACTTTCCACCATTTCGTTTATCATGACACATTCATCATTGTCATATTGCATATCCCGGTACACCGCCGGAGGCATTCATATAGAGTCATATTTTGTTCTAAGTATCGAGTTGTAATTGTTGAGTTGTAAGAAAAATAAAAGTGTGATGATCATCATTATTAGAGCATTGTCCCAAGTGAGGAAAGAATGATGGAGACTATGATTCCCCCATAAGTCGGGATGAGACTTCGGACGAAAAATAAATAAAAGAGGCCAAAGAAGCCCAAATAAAAAGAGAAAGAAAAGAGGCCATAAAAAAGAGATAAAAGGCCCAAATAAATAAATAAATAAATAAATGAGAGAAAAATAGAGAAGGGACAATGTTACTATCATTTTACCACACTTGTGCTTCAAAGTAGCACCATGATTTTCATAGTAGAGAGTCTCCCATGTTATCATTTTCATATACTTGTGGGAATTTTACATTATAGAACTTGGCTTGTATATTCCAATGATGGGCTTCCTCAATTGCCCTAGGTCTTCATGAGCAAGCAAGTTGGATGCACACCCACTTAGTTTATTTTTGAGCTTTCATATACTTATAGCTCTAGTGCATCCGTTGCATGGCAATCCCTACTCACTCACATTGATATTTATTGATGGGCATCTTCATAGCCCGTTGATACGCCTAGTTGATGTGATACTATCTTCCCCTCCTTTTTGTCTTCTCCACAACCACCATTCTATTCCACCTACAGTGCCATATCCATGGCTCACGCTCATGTATTGCGTGAAGATTGAAAAAGTTTTGAAAAAGTTAGAGTATGAAACAATTGCTTGGCTTGTCATCGGGGTTGTGCATGATTTAAATACTTTGTATGGTGAATATAGAGCATAGCCAGACTATATGATTTTGTAGGGATAACTTTCTTTGGCCATGTTATTTTGAGAAGACATAATTGCTTTGTTAGTATTCTTGAAGTATTATTAAATTTATGTCAATATGAACTTTTGTCTTGAATCTTTCGAATCTGAATATTCATATCACAATTATGAAGATTTGCATTGAAATTATGCCAAGTAGCACTCCGCGTCAAAAAATTCTCCTTTTATCATTTACCTACTCGAGGATGAGCAGGAATTAAGCTTGGGGATGCCTGATACATCTCCAACGTATCTATAATTTTTTATTGCTCCATGCTATATTATGTACTGTTTTGGACTATATTGGGCTTTATTTTCCACTTTTATATTATTTTTGGGACTAACCTATTAACCGGAGGCCCGACCCAGAATTGCTGTTTTTTGCCTATTTTAGTGTTTCAGAGAAACAAAATATCAAACGGAGTCCAAACGGAATAAAATCTTCGGGAACGTGATTTTCTCACCGAACGTGATCCAGGAGAATTGGACCCTACTCCAAGGACTTAAAGAGGAGGTCACGAGGGTGGGGGCGCGCCCTAGGGGGGCGCGCCCCCTGCCTCATGGGCCGCTCGGTGATCCACCGACGTACTCCTTCCTCCTATATATACCTACGTACCCTCAAACGAACAGAGGAGGATCCAAAAACCTAATTCCACCGCCACAACTTTATGTATCCATGAGATCCCATCTTGGGGCCTGTTCCGGAGCTCCGCCGAAAGAGGGCAGTCATCACGGAGGGCTTTTACATCATCATAGCCTCTCCGATGAAGTGTGAGTAGTTTACCTCAGACCTTCGGGTCCATAGTTAGTAGCTAGATGGCTTCTTCTCTCTCTTTGAATCTCAATACAAAGTTATCCCCCTCTCTTATGGTGATCTATTCGATGTAATCTTCTTTTTGCGGTGTGTTTGTTGATACTGATGAATTGTGGGTTTATGATCAAGTCTATCTATGAATAATATTTGAATCTTCTCTGAATTCTTTTATGTATGATTGGTTATCTTTGCAAGTCTCTTCAAATTATCCGTTTGGTTTGGCCAACTAGATTGGTAGTTCTTGCCATGGGAGAAGTGCTTAGCTTTGGGTTCGATCTTGCGGTGTCCTTTCCCAGTGACAGAAGGGGCAGCAAGGCACGTATTGCATCGTTGCCATCGAGGATAACAAGACGGGATTTATTTCATATTGCATGAATTTATCTCTCTACATCATGTCATCTTGCTTAAGGTGTTACTCTGTTTTTAACTTAATACTCTAGATGCATGCTGGATAGCGATCGATGAGTGGAGTAATAGTAGTAGATGCAGAATCATTTCGGTCTACTTGTCACGGACGTGATGCCTATATACATGATTATGCCTAGATATTCTCATAACTATGCTCAATTCTGTCAATTGCTCAACAGTAATTTGTTCACCCACCATAGAATACTTATGCTCTTGAGAGAAGCCACTAGTGAAACCTATGGCCCCCGGGTCTATTCTCATCATATCAATCTCCATCACTTCAATCTTGCTTTGCTTTTTTACCTTGCTTTTACTTTTTACTTTGCATCTTTATACCAAAAATACCAAAAATATTATATCTATCAGATCTCACTCTCGTAAGTGACCGTGAAGGGATTGACAACCCCTAATCGTGTTGGTTGCGAGTAGCTATCGCTTTGTGCAAGTACGAGGGACTTGAGCGTGACCTCCTACTGGATTGATACCTTGGTTCTCAAAAACTGAGGAAAATACTTACGCTACTCTGCTGCATCATCCCTTCCTCTTCGGGGAAAACCAACGCAAGCTCAAGACGTAGCAGTCCACGGCCGCGGCAAGGAAGTGCCTCCTTATTACGCAGAAAATAATGATTCCTCCACCTGACAGTTGGGACCCACCGGACGGGCCACTGTATTTCGCGAAAAAAACGTTCCCCCCTGACTGCTGGGACCCACCAGCTACATCTTCGCAGCAAGGAAGTGCGTCCGGGCAAAAAAAAATGATTCGCCCCCTGACTGCTGGGACCCACCAGCTACATCTTCGCATGCAAGGAAAAGCATGGCAGTCGGGACCCACCTGGTCGAAGCGTACGTAGCGTTCTCATTCTGGTCGCGAACGTGTACGTACATACTGGTCGATGTAGAGGCGCGCACGTGTCGTAGTAGAGGCACGCACGTAGCATGTACATGTACGTACAACGGCCAGGGTGCAAGAAAGAAAATGCGGCCACGTATGTGTACATACGGGCGGGGTCTCGAACGCCTACTCGCGCATACGTACGGCCAGGGCTCGTGTACATTGCTGGGTCAGAACAGAGAAACAGCTTCGTCGTCGTGTTCATGGGGAGGCAACGGAATGTGTCATGTTCATGGGAAGGAAACGGAATGCGTCGTGTTCATCCAGAGGCAGCATCGATCGGCTTCAGTTAGCAGCAGTAGCGAAGAAATCGCTCGATCGGGTTCAGTTAACAGCCATCGATCGATCGCTCGGGTTCAGTAACGCGTAGCCTACAGTGCAATCGCTCGGGTTCAGTTAGAGCTCAACGCCTCGCTCGGGTTCAGTTAGAGCCAACGCCTTGCACACACGCGCGTACGTGTACGAGAGAAACGCGCATCGCTCGGCCCCCGACCTCCCACCGTAACCGGGAACTCCCCGAAATTTTCCTCCCCCTCGCTTCTACCACGGTTTTTTCGTCATGGACGGCCCAAAGAATGTCATGCAGCTGCGTCTCTGGCCCGCCCAGGACGAAAAGCCCATTTTCTGTCATGATTTTTTGTCATAGAAGTAGGAGCCCACCACATCTTTGATGATACCGGGTTTTGTCACAATTATCGTCATAGAAGTGTCATATGTATGACAGAAAAAAAATTCGTTTGGCCCAAAATGTCGCGGATGTGTCTTTTTTTGTAGTGCATATAATCCAACTATATTAACAAAGCCCGCGATGCATCAAGATCGTGACATCTCAAGAGAACGAGAGAGAGAGAGAGAGAGAGAGAGAGATTAAACACATAGCTACTGGTACAAACCCTCAGCCCCGAGGGTGGACTATTCCCTCCTCATCGTGGTGGCTGCCGGGATGATGAAGATGGCCACCAGAGATGATTCCGCCCTCTGGCAGGGTGCCGGAACGGGGTCTCGGTTGGTTTTCGATGGCTACAGGGGCCTGCAGCGGCGGAACTTCTGATCTAGGGTTATTTCTGATGGTTTCTCTATTTATAGAAATTTTTGGCGTTGGTTTCACGCTAAGATGGGCCTCGAGGTGAGCACAACCCACCGAGGCACGGACAAGGGCCCAAGCGTGCCCCGCTGTCTTGTGCCCTACTCCTTCACCTTCTGGTCCTTCCATGAAGCTTCGGGGGTCTCTTTTGTTCCAAAAAAAATCGTCAAAAAGTTTCAACTCATTTGGAGAACTTTCATTTCTGCACAAAAAACAACACTGATGTCTACTACACAACCTTCTTCTTGTAGACGTTGTTGGGCCTCCAAGTGCAGAGGTTTGTAGGACAGTAGCAAATTTCCCTCAAGTGGATGACCTAAGATTTATCAATCTGTGGGAGGCGTAGGATGAAGATGGTCTCTCTCAAGCAACCTTGCAACCAAATAACAAAGAGTCTCTTGTGTCCCCAACACACCCAATACAATGGTAAATTGTATAGGTGCACTAGTTCGGCAAAGAGATGGTGATACAAGTGCAATATTGATAGTAGATAATGGTTTTTGTAATCTGAAAATATGAAAACGGCAAGGTAACTAATGATAAAAGTGAGCATAAACGGTATTGCAATGCTAGGAAACAAGGTCTAGGGTTCATACTTTCACTAGTGCAAGTTCTCTCAACAATAATAACATAATTGGATCATATAACTATCCCTCAACATGCAACAAAGAGTCACTCCAAAGTCACTAATAGCGGAGAACAAACAAAGAGATTATTGTAGGGTACGAAACCGCATCAAAGTTATTCTTTCTGATCGATCTATTCAAGAGTCCGTAGTAAAATAACACAAAGCTATTCTTTCCATTCAATCTTCATAGAGTTTGTACTAGAATAACACCTTAAGACACAAATCAACCAAAACCCTAATGTCACCTAGATACTCCAATGTCACCTCAACTATCCGTGGGTATGATTATACGATATGCATCACACAATCTCAGATTCATCTATTCAACCAACACAAAGAACTTCAAAGAGTGCCCCAAAGTTTCTACCGGAGAGTCAAGATGAAAACGTGTGCCAACCCCTATGCATAAGTTCACGAGGTCACGGAACTCGCAAGTTGATCACCAAAACATACATCAAGTGTTCTCAAATACTTAAAGACTCAATCCGATAAGATAACTTCAAAGGGAAAACTCAATTCATCACAAGAGAGTAGAGGGGGAGAAACATCATAAGATCCAAATATAATAGCAAAGCTCGCGATACATCAAGACTGTGCCAACTCAAGAACACGAGAGAGAGAGAGATCAAACACATAGCTACTGGTACATACCCTCAGCCCCGAGGGAGAACTACTCCCTCCTCGTCATGAAGAGCACCGGGATGATGAAGATGGCCACCGGAAAGGGAGTCCCCCCTCCGGCAGGGTGCAGGAACGGGTCTAGATTGGTTTTCGGTGGCTACGGAGGCTTCTGGCGGCGGTATTCCCGATCTATTTGGTTCCCTGATGTTTTTAGGGTATATGGACATATATAGGCGAAAGAAGTCGGTCAGGGGAGCCATGAGGGGCCCATGAGGGTGGGGGCGCGCCTAGGGGGGCAGGCGCGCCTCCCTGCCTCGTGGCCACCTCGAAGCTTCCCTGACGTCTACTCCAAGTCTCATGGATTGCTTCTGTTCCAAAAATAACTCTCCCGAAGGTTTCATTCCGTTTGGACTCCGTTTGATATTCCTTTTCTTCGAAACACTGAAATAGGCAATAAAACAACATTTTGGGCTGGGCCTCCGGTTAATAGGTTAGTCCCAAAAATAATATAAAGGTGTATAATAAAGCCCATAAACATCCAAAACGGATAATATAATAGCACAGAACAATCAAAACTATAGATACGTTGGAGACGTATCAAACATTACGGTAGTTCTGCTGAAAACAACGTCAGTTCAGGTTAGTTCCATGCAAATCATACTAAAACCATATAAAATTGTCGTAAACATGTCATGAATACTTCATAAATTATAGATACATGGGAGACGTGTCACCGCCCATTCCGCGTCTTCCACAACGTGCCCAACCACAACACCAATGACTGTCAGGAGTTCAGGGCCATCCGCGACGGGCGCCTCGGTCGTAACCCCGAGCGCAACGATTGAGGCTACGGCCGCGGAGGAGGTCGAAGTGGAGGACACTGGGACGATCGCGGTCGTCACCAGGAGTGGCGCGACCAGCCTCATGAGGACCGTTGGTAGGGCCAGGCTCGCGAGGGCCCCTGGAGAGACCAGCCTCGTGAGGACCATCCGCAAGGCAACGCTGGGCTTCCTCCACTGCCACCGCCACCAAGAAGGAACGATGACCATCATGAGGACAAGGGGGTTGGGGCTTCCAGGAGCCTCGTGCCATCGCCTGCCATCGCCTGCATCCTGGGCGGCGCTCAGGCCCCTGCCTCTCTGTAACACCCATGATGTGTCTATATCTCCCACGTGTCGAGGCACGACTTAGAGGCATAACCGCAAGGTGGTTTAGTCACAAGTGGGGTAATCTTCACACAATCCCATGTACTGAATAAGATAGGAATAAAGAGTTGGCTTACAATCGCCACTTCACACAAATAACAAGTCGAACATACATCATCCAGAGTACAATCAAAGGTCCGACTACGGAACCAAAATAAAAGAAGACAACCCCAAATGCTAGATCCTCGATCGTCCCAACTAGGCTCCACTACTGATCATTAGGAAACGAAACATAGTAAAGACCAAGGTCCTCGTCGAACTCCCACTTGAGTTCGGTAGCATCACCTGCACTGGTATCATCGGCACCTGCAACTGCTTTGAAAGTATCCATGAGTCACGAGGACTCAACAATCTCACACCCACGAGATCAAAACTATTTAAGCTTATGGGTAGGATAGGGTAATGAGGTGGAGCTGCAGCAAGCGCTAAGCAAAAAAAATGGTGGCTAACATACGCAAATAAGAGTAAGATGAGAAGCTACGCAACGATCGTGAAACGAGAAGTGATCAAGAAGTGATCCCGAAACTACTTACGCACAACCATAACCCAAACCGTGTTCACTTACCGGACTCCGCCGAGAAGAGACCATCATGGCTACACACGCGGTTGATATATTTTAATTAAGTCAAGTGTCAAGTTCTCTACAACCTGGCATTAACAAATTCCCATCTGCCACATAACTGTGGGCACGACTTTCGAAAGTTTAAACCCCATAGGGGTGTCCCAACTTATCCACTTGTCGCAGAAATGGATGTATCTAGATGTATTTTAGTTCTAGATACATCCATATCTAAGACAAGTAATTCCGAACGGGGGGAGTATGTTATAAAGAGAATTTCACCATGTGAATTTCCCTCGATTTAAATGGATAGATGATCCACATGATTTATTAAGTGAGTTTTAGCTAGTTGAGAAAAAGATGGCATGATGACATGATGCAATGCACATGATGCAAAGTGAATGCAACGAACCAAACAAATCACACGATGAATCTCGGAAATCATGGAAGGCATTTGAAGCTCCGGTCTTGGGGCGTTACAACACTCCACCACTATAAGAGGATCTTGACCCGAGATCTAAGGATGGCACCGGGGAGAAACGGAAGAGGAAGAGGTAAAACTAGTTGCTTCTTTGACAAACGAGTGAAACCAATGAACCTTGAGAGGTTGAAAACTTGAAAGAAAGAACACAACAGAGTTGAACGAAATTGAGAGCACTCCGGTAGAAAAGAGATGCAAGACTTGATAAGATGAAAAGAACTCGAATGAAAACACAACACTCCTGCTAAACAGATAAGCAAGGAAAAGAACATGATATTTACAAAATGGGATGATGGGTCGAAGAGAGCAACATCACAATGCCTCCAATAGAAAGAATAGAAGATAGATCATTGGAATCACATAATGGAGAAGAAAAAAGCAACTTCTGCCACCAATGAACTAGGAAAGCACCCTTCCAAGAAGGTTAAAACGGAGTCGACCAACAACGAAACGAATAAGCTTGTAGTGGGCTTATGAAAAACATCTCAAAACCGAGGTGAAAATCTGCCATCGAAAACAATGATTGATCGGGAACAAAGAAGATATGAAAAACTTCTTCACTGAGATAGGAAGGAGAAGATTGGATCATTGATAAGCACCACAATCGCAACATTCCTTAAGGAAGGCTTTAGGTGAAATATGAAACAAGATAACTCAAATGAAGAGATTAATGGATTTAAAATACCTCATTCTTGACAACATGTGAATGGCGAAACATGAACGGAAATTGTCAAGAATGACATACCACCATCTCAAAGGATAAGGTAGAAAGAATTGCACTTCGAAATGCAAGAAGAAGAATACTTGAACTCCTCAAAACAAAACATGTGTTGAACACCATGTTTATTTTAGAGTATAGCTTGGCGTATCTTAATTTCAAGATAAATCTTGAAGAACGAATGAAGAATGAAAATAATTCTTGATGAACCACCATGTAGAGCCTCCATGAAGAACTCCGGTAAAAAATGATCAAACGAAAGGAAAGTTGAGAAGAACAAGATGAAGTCTTGCAATGCTTTAGATGGAGCTTTGGGACGATATAACTGAGAAAACTTGGAACTCCGAAAAGAAAGATAAACAACATATAACTGAGAAATTGATATCATGGACAAACTCCGGTAGAAAGAATTAAACACTTGGATGATACAAGAACAAGAATTATGTTATGCGTATCCTTCACCAATTCAAATTGATGACAAACAACGGATTTGGCATACTACTTATTCTCGTAGAAAAGATTAAGAGAGATATAGCGCAACTTGAGAAGGTCTTCAATGAACCACCGGTAGGATTGAAACAACGAATAAATGAATATGAGAACAAAGGAAGAGGAATCTTGAATGAACCACCATAAGAATTAAAAACGAACGAAGCAAAGGGAACGAATCACCGGTAAGAATTAGAAAATGAACGAAGATACTTTAGGGAATTCAGATACGAGAGAACAAGGAGATCATGAACTGATTAGAGGATATTTGAAAGATGCACCGGTAAGAATTCGGGAATGAGGGCTGAATGTTGAGAACGAATAATCTTCTGAAATGATTGCCTCCAAAGAATCAAACTGAAAAGACTCCTGAATTGCTTCGGATGGGTGAAAAGAATTCTCACAATCGAAAACAATTATGAGAGGATGGCATCATGCTTGAACTATGCATCTTCAAGAGAACAGAGCAAGATTTGGAGGTAAAACTCTTCTTTGGTCTTCAAAATCTAAGAATGATGATGAGATACACCACCATGAATTGTTGAGATACACCGGGATGAAAATTAGAAAGGTTGAACCAGCGATGGAAAGAATTTGAAAGATCTTGAAGAAAGACATTTGACTGATGATAACCATTCTTACGTCAAACTTTGAAATGAATTTGAGAATAGCTCCAAAAAATAGAAGAGTTAGGTAAGGTCCTGGGAAAAGACCTGTGGGTTAGGGCCCACTCAAAGATACACCATTGAAAAGGTCGCTTGAAAGAGAGATTGCACCGCTTGAATTAAATGATTCAAAAGAGATAACAACCTTGAGATATCTTGAATGGATTAGGAATGAAAACACGAATCTCCTAAGATATCTTCAGCACTCCAGAACAAATGAATAGCGAGAAGTGAATGATTAAGAGGTGCACCGACATGAGAAAGCATTTGAAACGAGGAAAAGATATGGTCGACAAAGCTTGAATTTAATCCAATGGAGAAGAAAAGAGAACGGAGAATGATAAACTTGAAACTCCTTAGCATCTCCACGAGAAATCACCGGGTAAGAACATTGACGGAAAAGAATGATGAGACTTTGCATCAATAAAATGGATACTTGATTAAGAAATATGAGTCCTTGAAGAAAAAGGGGTGGGAGGGCGGGAAAACAAAGACAACTTGGGAGGGATGAAACAAACACCATTGAAAAGAAGTGATAATTGATCTTGCAAATGTTGAAGGGATTGGCTTAACTTGAAGAGAAGCACGCCGGTTGAGAAGAAATTGAGATGACAAACTCGATGATCAAGAAGGATTAGTATTCCCATAGAAATATGAGAACACCACTTGGAAAAGGTATGGAATCAACACTTGACAATGAAGCAACTCGAATACCAAAACTCAAAACAAAACAAAGGATTGGCTTACAAAATAAGCCGGAACAAACATATGATAGAGATTTCATCCAAAATTTTCCTGGTGGGGCCCACACGGGCTCGATCGTACAACACCATCATGTACAAGGCAGTGCACATGACATACGAAGCGTCCCCGAGTCAGCATAGCCAAGGACTCTTTAAGGCACAACAAGACCACTGTAAAACCAACAGTGGATAGGCGGACCACTAGACGTCGAACCCCAATCTCATATCATGCATCTGTCAGAAAGATATCCTAGGAGCTACTTGAATTCCCACCTATAAACTCCCAAAACTTTCTGGTTATGCAATCATGTGTTGGGGATACAGGGGAAGCATAATATCTCACCCAAACTAACAATTCCTACATCCAGCTGTATCCATCCTTCAACACATAACCAAGAAACCTTTGGAAATCATGTACATCAACCTTCGAAAAGCATCCGTTATACGAGTTATGTCAATACTCCCGAACTCCTGCCCCAGTACTGGGTGGTGTAGAGGTTATCTTACCAACAACTGCATAAAAGATATTTTCGATGTCAGCGAGCTCAGGTATTCCAGAATTGCAACGATAAAATTGTGACAACAACACCTCGGAGCTCAACTCCTCGGGACACTGCCACAACCCCTAAATGTCAGGAGGCACTAAGAACAATGTTCTCGTCATAAGAATATCAGAACGATTCCAAGATACCCGTGTGATCCTAAATTTTTTTCATGAAATTTGAGGAGAGGAAAGTCAAAACTTCTATGTCAGGAGACCTCACCAGAGCGAAGAAGGGACTGAGGAGTAAAAAGAATCCTAATCTCCAATATATATAATCCTAAGACTCAAACCATTTTGTTCTAAACTCAACAAGGTCAGCGATTCGATCAAGCAGAGGGCTCCTAAGTCGGGGATGGCTCTGATACCAACTTGTAACACCTATGATGCGGCTATATCTCCCACGTGTCGAGGCATGACTTAGAGGCATAACCTCATCATGGTTTAGTCGCAAGTGGGGTAATCTTCACAAATCTCATTTACTAAATAAGAAAGGGATAAAGAGTTGGCTTACAATCTCCACTTCACACAAATAACAAGTTAAACATACATCATCCAGAGTATAATCAAAGGTCCGACTATGGAACCAAAATAAAAGAAGACAACCCCAAATGCTAGATCCCCGATCGTCCCAACTGGGCTCCACTACTGATCATCAGGAAACGAAACATATTACGACCAAGGTCCTCGTCGAACTCCCACTTGAGTTCGGTAGCATCACCTACACTGGTATCATCGGCACCTCCAACTGTTTTGGAAGTATCCGTGAGTCACGAGGACTCAGCAATCTCACACCCGCGAGATCAAGACTATTTAAGCTTATAGGTAGGATAGGGTAATGAGGTGGAGCTGCAGCAAGCGCTAAGAAAAAAATGGTGGCTAACATACGCAAATAAAAGTAAGATGAGAAGCTGCGCAACGGTCGTGAAACTAGAAGTGATCAAGAAGTGATCCTGAAACTACTTACGCACAACCATCACCCAAACCGTGTTCACTTCACGAACTCCACCGAGAAGAGACCATCACGGCTACACACGCGGTTGATGTATTTTAATTAAGTTAAGTGTCAAGTTCTCTACAACCGGACATTAACAAATTCCCATATGTCACATAACCGCGAGCACGACTTTCGAAAGTTTAAACCCTGCAGGGGTGTCCCAACTTAGCCCATCGCAAGCTCTCACGGTCAACGAAGGATATTCCTTCTCCTAGAAAGACCCGACCAGTCTCGGAATCCTGGTTACAAGACGTTTCAACAATGGTCAAACAAGACCAGCAAAGCTGCCCGACTATGCCAACAAATCCTGATAGGAGCTGCACATATCTTGTTCTCAGGGCACACCGGATAAGTCTAGCTACGAGTAAAACCAGCCCTCAAGTTTCCCCGAGGTGGCCCCGCAGGCTGTCCGGTTCGGACCAACACTTAGAGGAGCACTGGCCCGGGGGTTAAAATAACGTTGACCCTTGGGCTCGCGGAAACCCAAGGGAAAAGGCTTGGGTGGCAAATGTTAAAACTAAGGTTGGGCCTTGCTGGAGGAGTTTTATTCAAAGCAAACTGTCAAGGGGGTCCCATAACCCCAACCGCGTAAGGAACGCAAAATCAAGGAACATAACACTGGTATGACGGAAACTAGGGCGGCAAGAGTGGAACAAAACACCAAGCAAAAGGCCGAGCCTTCCACCCTTTACCAAGTATATAGATGCATTAATTAAATAAGAGATAATGTGATATCCCAACGTATCCATGTTCCAACATGGAACAAACTGCAAGACACCTGCAACTAGCAACGCTATAAGAGGGGCCGAGCAAAGCGGTAATTTAGCCAAACAACGGTTTGCTACGAAGGTGGGTTAGAGGCTTGACATGGCAATATGGGAGGCATGATATAACAAGTGGTAGGTAGCACGACATAGCGATAGAACGAACAACTAGCAAGCAAAGATAGAAGTGATATCGAGGGTATGGTCATCTTGCCTGAGATCCCGCAAGAAAGAAGAACGAGTCCATGAAAAAGGCAGACCGACGGAGTCGAGCGAATCCTCACAACTCCGGATCGAAACCGAAGCTAACAAGAGATACAAACCGGAAAGAAGCAAGCAACATGGTAAACAACCATCACATAAACATGGCATGATGCACAACCAAGTATGGTGCATGTCCGATTTAAATATGCATGGCATGTGAAAGTGCACAAACAAAACTACAAGTGGAGCTCAACATGTAACAAGATGCATGTTGAGAAAACACCACATTCGATTATTTAGTTCATTCCCGGTTATGCACCCAACAAAGTTAATTGTTCTTAACTTGGCAAGAGGTGAAACATGAGTAAAAATACACACTTAGGCATTTTAAATGAGGGCAAAAACATCAAATAATAATTCCGGTAAATCCTCATGTGCATTAGCAATTTAATGCAACAACAATTTTAAACATTTTAAATGTTATTATCATGATGCGAATGACATGTGCAAGTTTTATGCAATTTTTGTTAAAAGTTGGCATGAGCATATTATGAAGCATTTTTCACCGTGGTGGAAAGAAAGGGTGCCACGGTGACGATAACGAAAACGGTGCCACGGCAACGTTCCGGTTCCGGTAACTCGATTGAGGTGCCGGTGAAAAAGAACAAGTGTGCGGAACATGCAAGAGTGACGGGGAGTGATCCCGGTAACCGAGTTCCCACAAGTCGACGGCATGGCAAACGAGGAGGAACGTGCAAGGACATCTCGGACATGGTGCAAACACGAGCATCTCATACAACACACATGCATACGGTCCACGGCGTCGTCTCGGGGTTATACTTTTGAAGTGTGCATTTTTTGAATGAATCAAGTCGGCGTGGAGGAAGTAGTGGAAGTAGACGTTCTCGCGACGATAATGGAAGTAGTGGTACACATCTCAATGAGGAAGTAGTCGTTAATGTTCGGAAAGCGGTGGTGGTACATGGTCATCGAGGAACTTGACGAATCCACGTTCAACGGTAGTCATTCACTATGCTTGTGACCCTCGGTTCTTCGGGCAACGGTAGTCGTACACGTCCGTAGGTGTTCGGGACCGTCGGTAAAGGTACTTAGCGATCCGGTGCGGTAGTCGTTCGGGCGCCTGTGGTCTTGCTGGTCTCGGTTCTTGCGATGGTAATGGTTCCCGTATCAACGTAGTGTAGTTGTACTTGACGGTTCCACATCGATCATAGATGTCCACGTATCGTAGATGTTCGTGGTCAACAATAGTGGAACTTGGCATTCCCTGATTTGAACGGTCTTGAGAACGATAAAAGGGGCCAGCGGTGGTGCACGAAGGCAGCAAGAGTTTCAGTGGCATGCCACGCGTGGCGGTGATGCTCGGAGTCCATGGAGGGGCGCAGAGGCAAAGCAGACATCGAAGCAAGGGCGACGTGGGAGGAATCAGGGGTGCCGGACATGAACAACAGCTGCCTGAGGCTGGGAGCTCCGCAGCGGCGGTCATGGCCCGCGGACGTGACAGCGAGGCAAGGGAGCTCGTGGCGGCGGCGTGCCTTCAGGAGCAAAGCATGGGTGCCGGCGCGCGTGGAGAGGCTCAAGGTCGAGCTCCTGGTGCTCGACGAAGACGACGCGAAGGATGAGGAGCCCGGCAGGGGAGCTAACGGAGGGGGAACGGAGGAGGTCGCAGAGGGCTTGGGGAGGTGCCGTACTTGCTGGAACTCGCGGGGTACGAGCAAGGCGCTGTGGAAACGACCCTGGCTCGGAGGGAGACCTCCTGGTGAAGACCCCAGGGAAGCAGGGAGCGGGGCGACAACAGTGGTGCTCCACTTCTCCTGGTGCTCCTCTGGCGAGGAGAGTTGGCGGCGGGCACGAGGGGCGTAGGGTTGGGCGAGATGCCCTGGCGGCGGCGCTAGGAGGGGGATGAGGGGATCGGAACGAGGCACAGGTGGTGGTGAACAAGAGGGGCGATGAGATCGAGCGAGAGGCTCTCACTCCTCTCTGGCGGCGCGAGCAGGGAAAGGAGGGAGAGGCCAGGGGATCAGGTAGGTTAGGGTTGAGAAGGCAGGGGTCGGCTGGGCCTTGGACTTGGTGGGTCGCCTGGCTGCTGGGCTGCGGGAAAGGATGGCCTAGGTGGGCCAGCTTGGTAGGAGGCCCAAGTGGCTAGCGGCACATGCTCTCTCTCTCCCTCAAGTTTCCTTTAGTAGAAAAGAAAAGGAGAGAGGAAAATAAGGAGAGGTTAGGAAAAGATTTACGCATGGGGGTAATTTTTCCTGGACTAATAAAAATGTGCTTGATCCAAGAAAATAGAAATGGCCAAGAGTGAACGATGTAACTTGGTTTTTGAAGTGTCCAAAAATGTTGAAAATTTTGGAGGAACCTCGGCAAATGGGAAGAGAATTGCGGGCAAGGTTTTGAAGTCAAACTTGAAGTAGAAAAGACATGGGAAATATTTGCAAGTGTGTTTATGGGTGATTCCAAAAGAATGGAATATTTATTTTACCTCCCTATACATATTGGGAGATATGTTATAAAGAGAATTTCACCATGTGAATTTCCCTTGATTTAAATGGATCGAAGATCCACATGATTTATTGAGTGAGTTTTAGCTAGTTGAGAAAAAGATGGCATGATGACATGATGCAATGCACATGATGCAACGAGGAATGCAACGAACCAAATAAATCACACGACGAATCTCGAAAATCATGGAAGGCATCTGAAGCTCCGGTCTTGGGGTGTTACACTCTCATCGCATCTTCAAGCAATTTACCCATGAGGTGAACATGGCCCTTCCCAAGCTCGAGGCCACGCGCCCGCTCAAGTGGTCCAAGTGCACCATCACCTTCAGCTCGTCCGACCAGCTCAAGTGCGCGGCAACTGCCGGTGCCCTCCCGATGCTTTGCTCGCCCGTCATCAGCAACGTCCTCGTCACCAAGACCCTCATCGATGGCGGTGCGGGGCTCAATGTTCTGTCCACCAAGACCTTCGACCGACTTCAGGTGCCATATGACCAGCTGCAGCCCACCAAGCCCTTCTCAGGAGTGACCGACGGCTCCACCACCCTGATAGGGCAGATCTACCTCCCTATCACCTTCGGCACCTGCGACAACTACAGCACAGAGCTCATTGACTTTGATGTCGCCCACATCCGTCTTCCATACAACGCCATCCTTGGGTACCCGGCCCTGGCCAAGTTCATGGCAGTGACTCATCATGGTTACAATGTCCTCAAGATGCCAGGGAACCGCGACGTCATCACGATCGCATGCGAGGAGAAGGACGCAGTGTGCTCTCTCGAGCGCACCTACCAGGCTGCAACAGTCGAGAACCCAGATGACGATGGCGCCATCTACCCTCCTGAGACTACCCCCAAGAAGAAGAAGCAGCTGCTCTGCCAAGAACCTCGGGAGCGCGGTGTGCCCAGCAGCACCACCTCAGGACCTGCGCCCGCGGACGGGGCGCCTCCCTCCCTCGCATAGGAAGGCGCGCCCGGTGCCCCTCTCAGGCTGGGCTCAGGGGCTCTCCTCTGGAGGGCCTCTGACCTAGCCAGCATCACGAGGGAGGCGCTCAGGCACCACGAGGAGGCATTCTTTAGTGCGCGTTTCTGCTAGGAGGGTGATGTCTACTACACAACCTTCTTCTTGTAGACGTTGTTGGGCCTCCAAGTGCAGAGGTTTGTAGGACAATAGCAAATTTCCCTCAAGTGGATTACCTAAGGTTTATCAATCCGTGGGAGGCGTAGGATGAACATGGTCTCTCTCAAGCAACCCTGCAACCAAATAACAAAGAGTATCTTGTATCCCCAACACACCCAATACAATGGTAAATTGTATAGGTGCACTAGTTCGGCGAAGAGATGGTGATACAAGTGCAATATGGATGGCAGATATATGTTTTTGTAATCTGAAAATATAAAAACAGCAAGGTAACTAGTGATAAAAGTGAGCATAAACGGTATTGCAATGCGTTGGGTTCATACTTTCACTAGTGCAAGTTCTCTCAACAATAATAACATAGTTGGATCATATAACCATCCCCCAACATGCAACAAAGAGTCACTCCAAAGTCACTAATAGCGGAGAACAAATGAAGAGATCATTGTAGGGTACGAAACCACCTCAAAGTTATCCTTTCTGATCGATCTATTCAAGAGTCCTTAGTAAAATAACACAAAGCTATTCTTTCCGTTCAATCTATCGTAGAGTTCGTACTAGAATAACACCTTAAGACACAAATCAACCAAAACCCTAATGTCACCTAGATACTCCAATGTCACCTCAAGTATCCATGGGTATGATTATATGATATGCATCACACAATCTCAGATTCATCTATTCAACCAACACAAAGAACTTCAAAGAGCGCCCCAAAGTTTCTACCAGAGAGTCAAGACAAAAACGTGTGCCAACCCCTATGCATAAGTTCACGAGGTCACGGAACTCGCAAGTTGATCACCAAAACATACATCAAGTAGATCACGTGAATATCCCATTGTCACCACAGATAAGCACATGCAAGACATACATCAAGGAGATAGAGGGGGAGAAACATGCAAGACATACATCCTTAAAGACTCAATCTGATAAGATAACTTCAAAGGGAAAACTCAATTCATCACAAGGAGATAGAGGGGGAGAAACATCATAAGATCCAACTATCATAGCAAAGCTCGTGATACATCAAGATCGTGCCGAATCAAGAACACGAGAGAGGGAGATCAAACACATAGCTACTGGTACATACCCTCAGCTCCGAGGGTGAACTACTCCCTCCTCGTCATGGAGAGCTCCGGGATGATGAAGATGGCCACCGGAGAGGGATTCCCCCCTCCGGTAGGGTGCCTAAACGGGTCTAGATTGGTTTTCGATGGCTACAGAGGCTTGCGGCGGCGGAACTCCCGATCTAGGTTTCTTTCTGGAAGTTTGGGGTTATATAAGAGGTGTTGGAGTTGGGAACAAGTCAGGGGGTCCCTGAGGCGTCCACGAGGTTGGGGGCGCGCCCAGGGGGGTAGGGCACGCCCCCACCCTCGTGGTGGCCTTGGGACTCTTATGGCCCATCTCCGGTACTCCATGGGCTTCTTCTGGTCCAAAAATGATCTCCATGAAGTTTCAGGTCAATTGGACTCTGTTTGGTTTTCCTTTTCTGCGATACTCAAAAACAAGGAAAAAACAGAAACTGACACTAGGCTCTAGGTTAATAGGTTACTCCCAAAAATCATATAAAATAGCATATAAACGCATATAAAACATCCAAGGTTGATAATATAATAGCATGGAACAATCAAAAATTATAGATACGTTGGAGACGTATCAGAGGGCATAAGGCACGGGGCGCCAGGTGCTCAGGAATTCATCACCAAGGCAACCGAGGAGCTTCAAGAGGCGAGAGCCATGCGCGGCGACCGCCGCCCACCACCCGATGCAGCTCCTTGTCCTCGTGAGGACAACGAGCTGCGTGCCTGTGTCAACATCCCTGGGCTCAACAGAGCCGCATCTTAGGAGTGCTTTTGGCCATCGCGCGCTGGTCGGTGCGAGGGTCCCCCTCACAGCTACGTTCGCATGCCTTTTGGCTTGTCGAACGTGGCTATTACATTCCAGCACCACATGTGGAGCGTCCTGGCAGCTCAGGATGCCAGGCACCAGGCGGCCTTGATGGAGATGGCGACGGTTCTTCACGAGCTTCCTGGGCCCATAGAGTCTCCTGAGGTCAGGGCCTAGGTGGCTCATCAGAAGCGACTTCTTTAGCACGCGTCTTCAGCTACTTCAACATCTCTTCAGCAATGGTGCTAGGTGACATTTTCTGGTTTATTCAGTTGGGGGCGCCCCTCGGGCTGCATCATCCCCAAGCCGCATGGGTCTGTCCCTGTGGCATGTATCGTTTTCTGCATCTATTAGAACTAGCTCTACTCTATCCATGAGATGATTTATGTTATCACCCTCTTGCCAGTGTTTATCGCCCTCCACGGCCTCCCGCGTTGCTGACCGGCCTCTTGCTCATCCCGCAATGGGGGCTACACATGCTGGCACGTCACTTGTGTCCGGTTCCGTCCCTGCAACGCTGACAAAGCTGAGAGATCGAGCTCTGGCTCGCGGCCTGCCCCACGTACGTCACCTCACCAGGTCCTCAGTGCCTCCATCTCCTTTCGGAAAGATCAACAGCAGGACAACAAGCACTACAAAAACAAGACACATCCGTGACATTTTGGGCCGAACGAATTTTTTTCTGTCATACATATGACACTTCTATGACGATAATTGCGACAAAACCCGGTATCATCATAGATGTGGTGGGCTCCTACTTCTATGAAAAAAAATCATGACAGAAAATGGGATTTTCGTCCTGGGCGGGCCGGAGACGCAGCTGCATGACATTCTTTGGGCCGTCCATGACGGAAAAAACTGTGGTAGAATCGAGGGGGAGGAAAATTTCGGGGAGTTCCCGGTTACGGTGGGAGGTCAGGGGCTAAGCGATGCGCGCTTCTCTCGTACACGTATGCGCGTGTGTGCGAGGCGTTGGCTCTAACTGAACCCGAGCGAGGCGTTGGGCTCTAACTGAACCCGAGCGATTGCACTGCAGGCTACGCGCTACTGAACCCGAGCGATCGATCGATGGCTGTTAACTGAACCCGATCGAGTGATTCCTTCGCTACTGCTGCTAACTGAAGCCGATTGATGCTGCCTATGGATG